>NC_086108.1:8743563-9043563 GCF_963921235.1 Mobula hypostoma | reverse complement strand
GTCCTGGGACCGGTCCATAAGTATCTTCATAAAAAGTCACAGCAGCCCCTCTACTTTCTTAGAAGTTTTGCACAGATTCGGCATGTCATCTAAAAGTTTGACAAACTTCTGTAGGTGCAGAGTGGAGGGTGTATTGACTGGTAGCATCATGGTCTGGTATGGAAACACCAATGCCCAGGAATGGAAAAGTTCTACAGGAAGTGGTGTATTGAGCCCAGTCCACCACAGGCAAAGCCCTCCTCACTACTGAGAACATCTGTAATGAGCACTGCCACCAGAAAGAGGCACCTATCATCAGGGACCCTGACCATCCAGACCATGCTCTCTTCTCACTACCATCAGGAAGGAAGCACAGGAGCCTCAGGTCCCACACCACTAGGTTCAGGAACAGTTATTACCCCACAACCATCAGGCTCCTGAACCAGTGTGGATAACTTCACTCACCACGATGAGCCTCAGGTCCCACACCACCAGGTTCAGGAACAGTTATTACCCCACAACCATCAGGCTCCTGAACCAGTGTGGATAACTTCACTCACCTCAACTCTGAACTGATTCCACAACCTACAGACTCACTTTCAAGGAGTCCATAACTCATGTTCTCAGTATTATTTTTTTTGTATTTGCGCAGTTTGGCTTCTTTTGCACATTGGAGGTTTGGATTCAGGTTTATTTATCACACGTACATCAAAACATTCAATGAACTGCATCGTTTGTGTCAATGACCAACACAACCTAATGGTGAACCATGGGCAGCCCACAAGTGTCACCACACGAGCTGGTGCCAACGTAGCATGCCCATAATGCTTGGCAGAACAACACAGAACACGACAAGTAACTAACTCTGTTCCTCCCTCCCACCCACTACAAAATCAACTGCGCACTGACAATGTCTCCTTGTACGGTGACAAAACATTTGCAAGTAAATTGCCAAGTTCAGAGATCAACTCAACTCAACTCAACCATCAACCACCTAAGCTTCGCATCTTCTGAATTATTCCCGAACAGACCTCTGTGTAATGTTTCATAAATTCAATAGTATTTCTTTATTTTCCTGTAAATGCCTGCAAGGAAATGAATCTCACGTTTAAGAGTAAATTTATTTTCAAAGTACATTCGTGTCACCATATTCTACCTTGAGATTCATTTTCTTACAGGCATTCACAGTGGAACAGAAATACAATAGAATCAATGAAAAACTACACACAAAGACTGACAAAAAACAATGTGCAAAAGAAGACAAACTGCAAATTAAATAAGTTAAAAATATTACTAAGTGTTATTTACAAAATAACTGCGAATAAAAAGTAAGTGCTACAGCACACAAATATAAAAGTGCTGAGACAGTACAATATGGGTGCAATACTGCTTAGCGCTGTGATGTGAGGTTCAGCAGGGTCACAGGCTCAGGGAAGAAGCTCCTCCTGTGCCTGCTGGTGCGGGAGCGGAGGCTCCTGTAGCGCCTACCGGATGGGAGGAGAGTAAAAAGTCCATGGTTAGGGTGAGATGCATCGTTGATAATGCTTTTCGCCCCGCCCAGGCAGCGTTTATGGTAGATGTTCTCAGTGGTGGGCGATTGGGTGCTGGGCAGTTTTCACCACACACTGGAGTGCTTTGCGGTCCGATACAGGACAACTGCCCTACCACACTGAGATGCAGTTGGTGAGTATGCTCTCAATGGTACAGCGGTATCCTGGGACAGAGGTGAGCTTTCTTGACGCTCCGCAGGAAATAAAGACGCTGTTGCGCCTTTTTGATCAGGATGGAGGAGTTCAGGGACCAGGTGAGATCCTCGGAAATGTGGACACCAAAGAATTTGAAGCTTGATACACGCTCCACTACAGCTCTGTTGATGTACATGGGGACGAGAGTGTGGCTCCTAGCATGCCTGAAGTCCACAATGATCTCCTTGGTCTTCTGGGTGTTAAGGGCCAGGTTGTTGTCAGCACATCATGCGGCCAGGTGCTGGACCTCGTCCCTGTAGGCCGTTTCATCATCCCTTCTGATCAGATCAGCCACCGTGGTGTCATCTGCGAACTTGATTATGGAGTTAGAACCATGTACAGGAGCACAGTCACGGTTGAAAAGGGAGTACAGAAGAGGGCTCAGCACACAGCGTTGAGGCACGCCGGTGTTCAGGGGAGAGTGGAGGAGGAGAGGTTGTCTAACTTAACTGATTGGGGTCTGTTAGTCAGAAAGTCCAAGGTCCAATTGCAGAGGGATGAGCTGATACCAAGCTGGAGAAGTTTGGCGATCAGCTTGGAGGGGATCACAGTATTGAATGCTGAACTGAAGTCAATGAGCAGCATTCTGACGTAAGCGTTGGGGCTGTCAGGGTGGGTCAGGGCAGAGTGAAGTGCCATGGAGATGGTGTCCTCTGTTGACCTGTTGGTGCGATAGGCAAATTGATGGGGGTCCAGGGTAGTGGGCAGACAGGATTTCAGGTGTGATAGAACCAGTCTCTCAAAGCACTTTGCAATGATGGGGGTGAGTGCAGCTGGGTCTTTATGTCTTTTTCACTGATTACAAGCACTGCTGGTTCAAAGATTCAAAGGTTCATTTATTATCAAAGTATGTATGCAGAATACAACTCTGAGATTTGTCTTCTCCAGATAGCCACAAGATACAGAAAAACCACAGAAGTAGTTGAAAGAAATACAATTCCCCCTGCACAAAAAGAAAAAAACAAAATAAAAATTCACAAACCCCAAACTCCCCCAACCCCCTCCCGCACAAAATCACAGATCACTGACATGCAACAAGATCATCAAACCACAAACCCCCAGCCAGCCAAACGGCAACAAGCAAGAATGGGTGAGAACACGAGGAAAAAAAACGTAGAACTGACAGAGGCCAATATGAACGACAGTTAGTAGTTCGTCTCTGAACTTCTTGTGGCAGCTCATTCTTGCATTTCTCTTCTGGAGTTTTCTCGGGGACAGCAGAGTGCTAGCTCACGAGATCAAACCTCAGACCGTAAGTCGCAGGCTCCAACAACTTCAAAAAAAAATTAAGATAAAAAGAATAAGTAGACGACATAGAAGAGGATTGATTATCTGGAAGCTGTTGCCCGAGAAATTGATCGCTGGCACCATCTTGGCCAGTTATCAAGGACATTGAGTACTGCTGGACTTGTTGCGCACCGTGTTACAGTCTGCTTCAGCCATCCAGAGAAGAAGGCTTCAGAGGTGATGTGGGTGATTGTCTTGGCTGTTTTTGTTGTGTTTACAAGACACTGTTGGACATTGCAATGCAGAATACTACAAGTCCAATCCATTGGCTTTACTTTGGTTGTAGCACGGACCAGGCCTTCATTCATGGATCAGGGTCACCTGTTCTGGCTGCCGGGGAAGGAGATGCCGGAGCTCGATGTGTGCTGCTGGATTCCGTGGTGTACTGGGGCTGGCAGCTTCTATCGGTGCTGTCCTCCAGTGTTGGCTCGGTGAAAGACAGGCTGGAACTGCTGCAGGCTAGCTCTTGCAGAAATGTGGCTCCAGGGCAAAATCCATGCATCACTAACCTACAGGGTGTGACACTCGGAGACTTGGGCTCCATTATTATTATTATGGTTTTTTGTGGCTGTTTTTCTGCTATCATAATTATATGTGTTGTATGTGCCTTGTGCTGGGTGTGGCTGTCGTTTCTGTGTTTGCACCTTGGCCCCCGGAGAGCATTTTTTTTCATTTGGCTGTGTTCATGTGTATGGTTGAACGACAATTAAACAAACTCGAACTTGATTTTGAATGGATTGTAATGAAGGGAACTGTGTTAACGTTAGAAGGAAGGGCAGGATGATTTAAATGGCGAAAAATTGCAACAAGCTGAAACAGGAATTTGGGTCCTTGTGCATGAAGCTCAGAAGCTGGCACACGTACAGAAGGTTGTAGAAAGGTTGATGCAATGTTGGACCTAATTTAAGGAATTAGATGTCTTGTTGCAACTGTACAAGGCACCAGGAGACAGCACCGATAGTAATGTGAACAATTTGTTGATGACACAAAGTTTGGAGGTGTTGTGGATAGTGTGGAGGGCTGTCAAAGGTTACAGCGGGACATTGATAGGATGCAAAAATGGGCTGAGAACTGGCAAATGGTGGTCAACCCAGATAAGTGTGAGGTGGTTCATTTTGGTAGGTCAAATATGATGACAGAATATAGTATTAATGGTAAGACTCTTGGCAGTGTGGAGGATCAGAGGGATCTTGGGGTCTGAGTCCATAGGACACTCAAAGCTGCTGCACAGGTTGACTCTGCGGTTAAGAAAGCATACAGTGCATTGGCCTTCATCAATCGTAGGATTGAGTTTAGGAGTCGAGAGGTAATGTTGCAGCTATATTGGACCTGGTCAGACCCCACTTGGAGTACTGTGCTCAGTTCTGGTCGGCTCACTATAGGAAGGATGTGGAAGCCATAGAAAGGGTGCAGAGGAGACTTACGAGGATGTTGCCTGGATTGGGGAGCCTGTCTTATGAGAATAGGTTGATTGAATTCGGCCTTTTTTATTCGGAGCGATGGGGAATGAGAGGTGACCTGATAGAGGTGTATAAGATGATGAGAGGCATTGATTGTGTGGATAGTCAGAGGCTTTTTCCCAGAGCAGAAATGGCTAGCATGAGAAGGCACAGTTTTAAGGTGCTTGGAAGTAAGTACAGAGGAGATGTCAGGGTTAAGTTTTTTTACGCAGAGAGTGGTGAGTACGTGGAATTTGCTGCTGGTGACAGTGGTGGAGGCAGATATGATAGGGTCTTTTAAGAGACTCCAGGACAGATATATGGAGCTCAGAAAAATGGAGGGCTATGGGTAACCCTAGGTAATTTCTCAGGTAGAGACATGTTCAGCACAGCTTTGTGGGCTGAAGGGCCTGTATTGTGCTGTAGGTTTTCTATGTTTCTGTTTCTAATTTTGGCCGCCCTTTTAAAGCAAAGTTGTTATTTCATTGTTTGGGGCATTTCAGTTGGATAATTCCAGGTATCAAGAGATAGTCCATCAAGAAAAGCTTGGGATCCGACTCATAGATGAATGAGAGGTGACCTGATTGAAATGTAAAGGGCTAAAAACAATAAATATGGAGAGGATGTTTAAGTTCAAGTTTAATTCTCATTCAACCGTACATGCACGCCCATGAATACAGCCAAATGAAACAGCGTCCCTCTGGAGTCAAGATACAAAACGCCATCCCAACAGTCACACACAGTGCCAAGCACATACAAGATAACAGTAAACATATAGCGACACTGAAATAATATAATATAGTCTCTGAGTGTCATGACCTGTAGATTGATGGTGTATGGGTTTTGCCAGCAACAAGCCCGCAGCAGGCTGCCGGTGAATGCAATCCAAAGTTTAAAGGCCATTTTATTGTCAAAGAATGTGTTAATGATACAACCTTGAGATTCATCTCCTTACAGGCAGCCACAAAGCAAGAAACCTGAAAGAATCCAATTTATAAAGGAGACCCAAAACCCAATGCGCAGAGAGGAAAAAAAACAAATCAAATCATGCAAACAATAAAGCTGGCAGCAGCATTCAGAATGAAATTGAGTCGATGGACCTGAAGGTGGAGTGGGCCCATTGTCTCAGCCTCAGTCCATCACACAGGGGCAAATCGCGGACACGAATCCCGCAGCAGCCAGGGCATGGCGTGCCTCGGCGACGAGGACAGCGGAGTTAAACGAACTGGCTCGACCCTTGCCTCCAGTCCCGACACTTTGCCTTTTCAGTCCGCCTGGCCTGGCACTTAAACTGTTCTAGCACCGGGTGGACCTTTCCGAGTCGGCGTTGCACTTCGATGGATCGAGCCTTGCTCGTGGTTTAGGTGGGCGGGCTCTGCGGCAACTTTGCTTCAGCTTTTCTCCACTCCGCGTGCTCCAGCTAAATCTCCAATTCCAACTCCAACTCGTCTTCTCCTAGAACATGTCTCGACCTCACTCTGACTCTGCCTCCAAACCGCACGCTTTGACCCTCGGATAGGCCTGGCCTTCACTCGCCTCCTCATTGTTTGCGGTGGTCATTTACCAAGATTTTCCACATAAAAAGTGTTGTTAATAGAGTATTTAGTTGAATTTCTTGTATGTAATCAACATACCTTGAACATTAATAAGGAGCCACCCATTTAAGACTAATGTGAGCTAGAATATCTCTGAAAATTGTGAGGACCTCAAACTCCTTGCCCCAAAGACTAGAGAGGACAGAGATCTCAGAATATCCAAGTGTGAAGTGAATAGACTTCTCATCGGGGTTTTGGGGAATGAGGTGGCAGGTGGGCCACAGAAATCTCAGATCGGCTGCAATCCTGTTGATGGTGGAGTGGGCTCAAGGCACTGAGTGGCCTGTTGGTCCTCGCGAGCTTGTGGTTGTGATGGTAGTCTTGCCTGGGAATACTTTGGGTTGGGTTGATTCTATATCTGGTGGGAGGGCAGCAGGAGGCTGTTGTGGTTAAATAGCTAACTGCAGGCCTGAGTGACTGAGGCAAAAGCCTTTAGGCCTGGAGGTGGGTGGGTGTGTGTGAAAGGGGCTCGTTTTGCTGTTGTCTGGTTTGTGTTGTTCTTCGTGCTTGGGTTCTTCTGCCAAGCACTGTGGGTATGCTCTGGCACCATGTCAGGCTCTGTGGTAGAGATGAGGAGGGGAGGTGTTGTGGAATTGGTATTTTTCTTGTAGTTTAAAATTCCTGTGTTTGTTTGTATTTTTATACAATCATCTACTGTTTCAGAGCTGAGGCTGTTGCTCCGCTCCAGCTGCTCTGGGCTTCGTGTCTGAGGATTCACTACTTGCTTATTTGTATTGTTTCCACGGTTCGGTTTTTTCTCTCTCTCTCTGCACATTGGGTGTTTGACGGTTTTTTTAATGGGTTCTTTTGGACTTCTTTGTTTTGTGGCTGCCTGTACGGAGATAAATCTCAAGGTTGTAGAATCTATACATACTTTGATAATGAATGTCCTTTAAACTTTGAACTATATACATGTTCGGGTGGCAGGGTGGAGATGTATCTCTACCAAAGGAGGTATAAGGTGCTCTTTCCTTCCACTAATCTGCAGGTCACCCTGGGGCAAGGTATAGCACCCCCACCCCCTTCTATCTGTTGCACCTGTTACTACACTGCATTGTAAACATTTTAAACCACTTTTATAAAGCGGTTTACATTGTTAGTGCATGCTGGCATTCATGTATTCCATATCTGTATTCCAACCTCTAACATTTTTTAATATAATTCTTTATTATTGTTGAATCAGGTAGCTGGGTGGAGATACATCTCCAGCAAAGGAGGTGTAAGACACTCCTTCCCTTTGCTAGCCTACAGGTCACCCTTGGGCAAGGTGTAGCACTTGCTTAGCGCCCCCCCCCCCCCGGAATCAGGGCCACATGAGGCCATGGGAGCAGGTGGTGGATGGTCGTATGAGCAGCCGGTGCAGATCACAAGTCCTGGTTATGTGACCACTGACGCCAGGCAGACAATCTCTGAAGAGTATTGATAATGGCCAGGGTCACCCGTCTTGTAAAGACACTGCCCAGAAGAAGGCAGTGGCAAACCACTTCTGTAGAAAAATTTGCCAAGAACAATCATGGTCACTGAAAGCCCATGATCGCCCACATTGTACGACATGGCACAAGATGATATACATGTAATTGTTCAGTGAATTTTCCAGCAATTACGATATAATTCCTTCTGTATTTTCCTGGAAGCTTCTTAGTTTTCAGTAGCAGTTGTCAACCAGCTGAAATCTGTCTACTTGATATCATTGGAATTTGGGTTATCTCCGATCTGAGTATCAAAGCACCATGACTGCACTTTTCTTTGTCTTTTCTTTGTTTGTCGGCTTCGCTTTCTTTGTTCATTATTTGTTCTTGTAACACTTAATAAAATTGCTTAGCAAAAGGTTTTGTGTCTCAATCTTGACTCCCAATAAGACTTTGGATCGTGAAATTATCGGGATCCAAAGGTGTGATTGGCAGGGATATGCTCTCAGCATCCCTCTCCTCACCTTCATTTTCAAGTTGGGAGTGTCTGTCAAGGTCGCCTGTTATTGCCCCTTGAGAAGGGGCAGGGTGTAAGCTGCCTTCTTGAACCAATGCTGTTGGGGAGGGAGTTCCTGTCTTTTCACATGATAAGATATGGGAGCAGAATTAGGCCATTAGGTCCATTGCCATTTCATCATGGCTGATCCATTTTCTCTCTCAGCCCCAATCTCCTGCCTTCTCCCTGTATCCCTTCATGCTCTGACTAATCAAGAACCTATTAACCTCTGCCTTCAATACACCCAATGACCTAGCCTACACAGCCATCTGTGGCAGTGAATTCACAGACTCTCTGGCTAAAGAAAATCCATTCTATCGAGGCCTGTCAAACATTCAGTAGCCCTCATTCTTCTGAATTCCAGTTACTTGAGGCCTAGAGCCATCAAAATACTCTTCATATGACAAGCCTTTCAATCCCAGAATCATTGCCAAGAACCTTCTTTGAACTCTCTCCATTGTCAGCACATCTTTTCTGAAATAAGAGGTCTAAAACTGTTCACAATATTCCAAATGAGGCCTTGCCAGTGTTTTATAAAGCTTCAACATTACATCCTTGCTTTTATATTCTAGTCCTCTTGAAATGAATGCTAACATCGCACCACTGACTCAACCTTTAGGGAACTTAACTTTTCGAACCAGTAATGATGACAGGACTCAAACTACAAAAGTTTAAGTTCAAAGTACACATATATCACCATTAACTACCTTAAGATTCTTATTTTGAGGACATTTACGACGGAACAAAGAAATACAATAGAATCAGTGAAAAACTACACACAAAGTCTGACAAAGAACCAATGTGCAAAAGAAGACAAACTGTGCAAATAAAATAATTAATCATAAATAAATATCTAAATAGATAGTTAAGAATCTGAGAACATGAGTTGTCGAGTCATTGAAAGTGAGTCTGTAGGTTGTGGAATCAGTTCTGTTGAGGTGGGTGAAGTTATCCACACTGGTTCAGGAGCCTGATGGTTGAGGGGTAATAAATGTTCCTGAACCTGGTGGTCTGGGACCTGAGGCTCATTGTGGTGAGTGAAGTTATCCACACTGGTTCAGGAGCCTGATGGTTGTGGGGTAATAAATGTTCCTGAACCTGGTGGTGTGGGACCTGAGGCTCATTGTGGTGAGTGAAGTTATCCACACTGGTTCAGGAGCCTGATGGTTGTGGGGTAATAACTGTTCCTGAACCTGGTGGTGTGGGACCTGAGGCTCATTGTGGTGAGTGAAGTTATCCACACTGGTTCAGGAGCCTGATGGTTGAGGGGTAATAAATGTTCCTGAACCTGGTGGTGTGGGACCTGAGGCTCATTGTGGTGAGTGAAGTTATCCACACTGGTTCAGGAGCCTGATGGTTGTAGGGTAATAACCATTCCTGAAGCTGGTGGTGTGGGACCTGAGGCTCATTGTGGTGAGTGAAGTTATCCACACTGGTTCAGGAGCCTGATGGTTGAGGGCGTAATAACTGTTCCTGAACCTGGTGGTGTGGGACCTGAGGCTCATTGTGGTGAGTGAAGTTATCCACACTGGTTCAGTGGAAGTTTTGGGAGGTTTGTGAGATTCTAACCAAAACTAAAATGCTTTCATTGTATTTACGTGATGTGAATTTGTTTCTTTTCCTTTCAGTGGACGAGGAGTTTGAGGCGGTTTCGACCCAGTTATTGAAAAGAACCCAGGCGATGCTACACAAATACAGGATGCTGCTCTTCGAGGAGGCCAGGGTAACACCTTCTACTTCTACCATGTGGAAGCCTTCCGTGGCAGTGGTGGGGTGCGCAGATGTTCCCGTCCGTTACTGGGGAGGGGTTGGAAGGTAATTAGGTGCAATGCACACAGCGTGCTGGAGGAATCAGCAGGTCAGGCAGCATCTATGGAGGGGGAATAAGCAGTTGACATTTTGGGCCAAGGCCTTCCATCAGGTAATTAGGTGTCCCATCTGAACGTCCTGGGAACCCAGCCCAGAATAATGAAGTTCAGGGGAACACACACAAAATGCTGGAGGAACACAGCAGGTGAGGCACCCATTTATAGAAAGGAATAAACTGGCAATATTTTGGGCCGGGAACCTTCATCAGGGATGCAGGTTGGTGTGAGCCTGGTTCCAATCTGAAGCAACCATGGTTGTGGTTCACTGTTTGTGGCTGAAATTTCACCGGTGCAGGGAATGGAGGTCTGCAGGGGGATCCTTAAACCTAAAGACACCCTTGTGGCTTGAGACCCGGACTTGGTATCCAGGCTGGAAGCAGATTTGAGAGGCATTCCTAATGTTTATCAGAGTGGTGCTGATCAAAGAGGAACATTCAATAAATGGAAAATGTTTGCTAAAATAGCAGGATAGCATTGTCATGAGTAATTGGAGAATCAACGTGATGAAGCAAGCAGGGATTGTCCTGATGAAGGGTCTTGGCCAGAAACATCGACTGTTTATTCCTGTCCATAGACGCTGCCTGACCTGCTGAGTTCCTCCAGCATTTTGTGTGTGTTGCTCTAGATTTCCAGCATCTGCAGAATCTTTTAAGGTAGGGGTTTGTGCACTGGTGTCTTTGCAGAATGTCCCAGAGCACTGTGTTAAACAGTAAAGTGGAATCTCTTGTTGTGTTCCACCAAGAGGACAACAACCTTGTTGTAGTGTTTGGAAGCTTGCATGCCTCGGTGACCCGGAGGGCCACTGTATGTTGGCTGGAGTCAGGCCTTGATGCTGTGGCTCTCTCTTCCATAGAACATAGCACAGCACACAATGTTGTACCGGCCCTCAAACCCTGCCTCCCATATAACCCCCCAACTTAAATTCCTCCATATACCTGTCTAGTAGTTTCTTAAATTTCACTAGTGTATCCGCCTGCACCACTGACTCAGGCAGTGCATTCCACGCACCAACCACTCTCTGAGTAAAGAACTTTCCTCTAATGTCCCCCTTGAACTTCCCACCCCTTACCTTAAAGCCATGTTCTCTTGTATTGAGCAGTTGTGCCCTGGGAAAGAGGCGCTGGCTATCCACTCTATCTATTCCACTTACTATCTTGTACACCTCTATCATATCTCCTCTCATCCTCCTCCTCTCCAAAGAGTAAAGCCCGAGCTCCCTTAATCTCTGATCATAATCCATACTCTCTAAACCAGGCAGCATCCTGGTAGATCTCCTTTGTACGTTTTCCAATGCTTCCACATCCTTCCTATAGTGAGGTGACCAGAACTGGACACAGTACTCCAAGTGTGGCCTAACCAGAGTTTTATAGAGCTGCATCATTACCTCACGACTCTTAACCTCTATCCCTCGACTTATGAAAGCTAACACCCCATAAGCTTTCTTAACTACCCATGCCAAACAGGTCAAAGGGTAGAGACCAGACTAAGAGTGGTCCACTGGTCCTTCAGTTCGGGTGTTCAGCTCAGGGCTTACAACCCTGACTGGTCAAACAAAATTGTTACGGAAACAGCAGTGAAGAATCCTTCTACATCTGAGTGTAATGGTATCCCTGAGTCTCCACCCGGGACTTGCATGACTGACAGGAGTGAAAACCGAGAGGAAGCTACTGACATGATGAAGGAAGCCCTGAACACCGCCGGAGATGGGGGACCTTCATTGCTCCCTAAACACCAGCAACGTAACAGGCAGCAAGTCTGCTGTGATGACGGCTGGTTGATGCACAGAAATCACCCACCAGTGGGGAACCTAGTTTCATGATGCTGGATAAAAGATTAATGCTGGATAAGAGATCCCTCCTGATTGTCAAAGCACTGCCTTGGGAGTTAGTGTCTCAACTGCAAGAGAAGGCCTCAGGCAGCAGTCCTTGAAGTACTGCAGTGCAACATCTGTGGTTTCTGCAGTGGGACAAGAGGAAAAGTGAGATCACAGGTCAGAGCTGATAGTTCGGTGCTGGGACATGGGGAAAAGGGAGCTCCCATAGGTCAGAGCTGATATTTCTGAGGTGGGATATGGGGGAAAGTGAGATCACAGGTCAGAGCTGATAGTTCTGAGGTGGGATATGGGGGAAAGTGAGATCACAGGTCAGAGCTGATATTTCTGAGGTGGGATATGGGGGAAAGTGAGATCACAGGTCAGAGCTGATAGTTCTGAGGTGGGATATGGGGGAAAGTGAGATCACAGGTCAGAGCAGATATTTCTGAGGTAGGACATGGGGGAAAGTGAGATCACAGGTCAGAGCTGATATTTCTGAGGTAAGACATGGGGGAAAGTGAGATCACAGGTCAGAGCTGATATTTCTGAGGTGGGATATGGGGGAAAGTGAGATCACAGGTCAGAGCTGATAGTTCTGAGGTGGGATATGGGGGAAAGTGAGATCACAGGTCAGAGCAGATATTTCTGAGGTAGGACATGGGGGAAAGTGAGATCACAGGTCAGAGCTGATATTTCTGAGGTAAGACATGGGGGAAAGTGAGATCACAGGTCAGAGCTGATATTTCTGAGGTGGGATATGGGGGAAAGTGAGATCACAGGTCAGAGCTGATAGTTCTGAGGTGGGATATGGGGGAAAGTGAGATCACAGGTCAGAGCAGATATTTCTGAGGTAGGACATGGGGGAAAGTGAGATCACAGGTCAGAGCTGATATTTCTGAGGTGGGATATGGGGGAAAGTGAGATCACAGGTCACAGCTGATATTTCTGAGGTGGGATATAGGGGAAAGTGAGATCACAGGTCAGAGCTGATAGTTCTGAGATGGGACATGGGGGAAAGGGAGCTCCCACAGGTCAGAGATGATAGTTCTGTGGTGGGACATGGAGAAAAATGAGCTCCCACAGGTCAGAGCTGATAGTTCTGAGGTGGGATATGGGGGAAAGTCAGATCACAGGTCAGTGCTGATAGTTCTGGGTGACGGTCCTTCCACAAACATCTCACCCTTTTTACTTCAGGGTTATGCTGGTGTTGACTGACTGAATCTTTTGATTTATCCTTTACATCTTCCAAACTTGCCAAGTTTTCCATTGTCCAGGATAGAGGCGCTTATAGTTAGAACAAACAACACTACAGGCCCTTCGACCCAGAATATTGTTTTGTCCTTTTAACCTACTCCAAAATCAATCTAACCCTTCCCTCCTACATAACCCTGCATTTTCTATCATCCGTGTGCCTGTCCAAGAATCTCTTAAATGTTCCTTGTTGGATCTCTACCAACCTGCAGAATCGAACACGCAGCACAGTACAGGCCACTCAGTCCACAATGTTGTGCCGACATTTTAGCTCACTCCAAGATCAATATAACCCTTCCTTCCTACATAGACCTCACATTTTCTTTTATCCTTGTACCGATCTAAGTGTTTCTTAAATGTCTCAAATGCCTCTGCCTCTCACCACCCCTGGCAGGGCGTGCCATGCACCCACCACTCTCTGTGTAAAGGACCCACCTCTGACGTGGCAGGCACTAACATGAGTGAGGAATCTGCCAGACCTGTGCCAGGCACAGAGCTGGGTCAGTCTCAGTAAAGGCTCAGGTGGGGTTGGTCGCATGGCCCCGTGGATCTCCATCATTCGGGACCAGGACAGCAGCAGCTCGGGAGATTTGCTCTGCTGGACCTGAGTTGACACGGATCTCAGTACTCACACAGTCCCTATGTTACGCCAGAGAGCAGGGGGGTGGGGGGAATAAAATAACATGTACCCCTGGCCAGTCTATTTCTAAAAAGATGAGCTCTGCCTGGAACATGGGTGCAGGGGGGGATATCGGGTTGTGAAGTCTGGAAAAATAAGGGGTGTTTTTTCCCTTCCACCACCACCCCCCCCCCCCAGCACACCCTTGGGGTTGTGTTGGTTGTTAACACAAATGAAGCATTTCACTCTGTGTTTCGAGGGGAGGGGCTGTACTGGACGGATGTTGGGTATTGAACTTAGCCAGGTGACTGACCTTTCAGTGGGCGAGCAGTTAGGGAACAGTGACCACAACTCCTTAACTTTCAGGATAGGTACAGATAAGGATAGGTATGGTCCTTGCAGGAGAGTCTTAAATTAGGATAGGGCAACTTACGAGGGCATTAGGCAGGAACTGAGGAGAGTTCATTGGAAACACCTGCTTTTCAGTGAAGTCCACATCAGACATGTGGAGGGTGTTTAAAGACCAATTGCACAGAGTACAGGAAAGACATGTTTCTGTTAGAAGAAAGGACAGGGATGGAAAGTTAAGAGAACCTTGGATGTCCAAAGCGGTGATGAATTCAGTCAAGAAAGAAAAGGAAAAGTAAAATTATGTAAAGCTTCAGAAGTTGGGATCAAACGGAGCACATGAGGATTATAAAGAAACCAGAAAAGAGCTTGAGAAGTTTTGAGGGAATGTGCTATCACGAGAGGCTGGATAAACTTGGTTTATTTTCTCTGGAGCGGCGGAGACTGAGAGCTAATCTGATAGAGGTTTGTAAGACTATGCTGGAGTAGACAAGGAGCATCTGTTTCCCGGGATAGGAATGTCTAATACCAGAGGGCGTGCATTGAAGGTGAGAGGGGGTAGGTTCCAGGGGGATGTGAGGGTTAATTTTTTACTCAGAGAGTGGTGGATGTTTGGAATATGCTGCCTGGTACAGTGGTAGAGCCAAATACATTAGAGGCTTTTAAAAGACATCTGATAGGCACGTGGATATAGGAAGACGGAGGAACACGGTTGTAGGTAGGAGAGATTAGTGTTTGTTTTTGTTTTATTTGCTTCTTAGCTGGTTCGGCAAAACATTGTGGGCTAAAGGGCCTGTTCTTGTGCAGTATGTTCTAGTGATAAATCTGAATCTGGGGGGGGGGGGGGGGGTTGGTGAGCTAGTTGTCCTGGACTGGAGGGTCACACAATCAGGTGGAGTCTGAGAGTGTGGGGACGGGCCGCTTTGGACGGAGAGGAGGAGCGATTCCTTCCGATTACAGCGCTACCTACCTCATGGGTGCTGAACAGGGTGGGGGGGAGGCAGTGATCTAGAACCCTGGGCAGAAAGTGGTTAAAATTGGAGGGAAGCATTAGTATGGAGCCTGGTTCGGAGTGGGGAGGGGCTGTGCTCTGATCTGCAGCACTGCTGGGGAGGACAGACAGTGGACACCAGTGGAAAAGGTGTCCCTTTAGGACAGAGATGAGGTGGAATTTCTTTAGCCAGAGAGTGGTGAATCATTGCTAGAGACATTTGTGGGGCCAAGTCATTGAGTATATTTAAAGCGGAGGTTGCCAGGTTTTTTTTTATTAGTGAGGGTATCAAAGGTTACAGGGGAGCAGGCAGGAGAATTGAGAGGGTTAATAAATCAGCCAAACGGACTAATTCTGCTCCTGTCTCTTGTGGGTCTTCTGAATTTCCAGAGGCTGAGTCCCTCGGCGGAGATGGTGATGATAGACAGGATGTTCATCCAGGAAGAGAAAACATCCCTCTCCACGGATAAGCAGTTGGCGAAGGAGAAACCTGGTAAGATGTGTGACCGTGGCGATCGTGTGATCTTTGGCCGCTCCCTCTGACCTAGCCGACCCAGAGTTGACCACTCTGGAACATCTCGGTCGGAGTCGAGCACTGAAAGGATCTCGGGGTGGGGGGGACCTGGCCATTGCCCAGTGGTGACAGTTGCTGGGTCAGGGGGACGTGACAGCACAGAAACTGGCCTTTCGACCCATCCACTCAGTGCCAGAGTATAATTCTGCCTAACCCCATCAACGTCGCGTTCAAGGAATTATGGACCTGTATTCCAAGATCCCTCTGCTTTACCCCACTTCCCTGCCTTCCCACTCACCGTGGAAGTCCTACCCTGGTTGGTCCTCCCAAAGTGCAACTCCTCACACCTGTCTGCATTGCATTCCACCAGCCCATTTTTTACAGATCCTGCCGCAAGCCATGATCATTTTACTCACTGTCTACTACACCCCCAATCTTGGTGTCATCCACAAATTTGCTGATCCAGCTTACCACGTTATTGTCCGGATTGTTGGTATAGATGACAAGCAACAACAGACCCAGCACCGAATCTTGCGGCACACCACTAGTCACAGGCCTCCGGTCAGAGAGGCAACCATCTACTACCAGTCTCTGGCTTCTCCCACTAAGCCAGTGTCTAATCCAGTTTACTACCTCATCATGAATACCAGCAGTTCCAGATGTGAAGACAGAATCTCAGCTGTTCACAGCAGGGTCGGCCGGCTGGCAGAAGTAGCGTATTTGACACGTTCAGAGCCTCAGATAAAGTCCCTCCTTCCTCAGCTAATTCACCTCCCCCCCCCCACCCCCCACAGTTTACAAATATTCATCCTGTTCTTTTTCCAAAGACTCTGTGGGTTACAGGGGCGGCACGTGAGCATAATGCTATTAAGGCGCCAGTGATCGGGGTTCAATTCCTGCCGCTGTCTGTGAGAAACTTGTATGTTCTCCCCGTGACCGTGTGGGTTTCCTCCGGGTGCTCTGGTTTCCTCCCGCAGTCCAAAAGCATACGGGTTAGCGGGTTAATTGGTCATATGGGTGTAATGCTATGTTGGCACAAGGTATTTCATTCAATGCACTCCTGACAAATCAGTTTATTCATTTATTTATGAAGGTACAGTGCAGAATCAGCCTTCTAGCCCTTGAGCCACACCATCCAACAATCCCCTGATTTAACCCTGGTCTAATCACTGGACAATTCACCTACCAACTGGTAGGTCTGAACTGGGGGAGGAAACCAGAGCACCCGGAGGAAACCCACGCGGTCACGGGGTGAACGTACAAACTCCTTACAGACAGCGGTGGGAATTGAACCCGGGTCGCTGGTTTTGTAAAGCGTTGTGCTAACCTACGTTACAGTGCCCCCCTAGAAACTACATCTTGAATTCACTTCTCAAACTGAAGAAGAATTGAGGGGTGCTCCAGTTCCCTCCCACAGTCCAAAGGCATGTGGATTAGGGCTAGCGAGTTGTGGGGTGGGCACGCTACATTGGCACCAAACTGCTTTGGTCGTTGGCGCGGAACTATGTTTTGATGTACGTGCGACCAATTGAGCAAATCTACTCTTCTGATAGAATGTGTTGGTCTCCCCTCTCGCGGTAGAAGGAGTGACATCTCTCTCTCCCTTGCTATTGTGAGAGAGAGAACCTGAGGCATGTCAAAGTGCTGGGTTATGGATTGTAGATTTTGATACACCTAGGTCATGGTCTCTTATGGGGGCTTTGCCATTGCTTGCTTGAAGGTGGTGGGAGGGGCTGATGCTTCCTGCTGGAATGGGGGGGGGTTGATGTTTTGCTGCTTGAGGGGGAGGGGTTTGGGGTTCTGACGTTTTTCTGTCATGCATTCTTTGAAATTTTCATATGTTTTGTGAATGTCTGTGAAGAGTAAGAGTTTCATGCTGGATACTGTACATTCTCTGATATTAAACAGAACTATTGAATTTTAAAATCCACATGATGAGGGAGGAGGGGGGTGAGTTTTAAAAGAAAATATAAATTGTCCGAAGAGTAACTTGCCTTTTTTATTCTCCCTCTCCCCCAACCACCACTTTAGATGAATATGTGGCCTCTTCGTCCAGATCGCACAATCTTACTACCTCTTCATCTCCGCCCCTCTGCACCACGACAGCCTCGCTGGAAGCCCCCCGGCTTCCGTCTGTGCAGAGCGCTACGCCCCTGCACCCCACCAAGCTGGTGATCAAGCACGCGGGGGGCTCTCCCTCGGTGTCGTGGGCACGGGTCCCGCCCCCACAGGACGGGGACGACGACACCCTGCGAGCTCGCAGCCGGCCGCCCCCCATCAAGACCTACGAGGCAAGGAGCCGCATCGGCTTGAAGCTGAAGATCAAGCAGGAGGCCGGGCTGAGCAAGGTGGTGCACAACACGGCGCTGGACCCCGTGCACCAGCCCGGCAGCGCTGTCACCCCTGGGACCGAGTGTCCAGCGGCCACGGCGCGCCAGATGAATGGGAGCCTGGAGCACTCCTCCCCGTCACCCACCTCAGCCAGCCTCTGCAAGCTGCCGTCCAGGAGGAGCCCTCGGGAAGGTGGGACGCCTCTCCCCTCTGACCGGACTGCGGCAGACCCCTCACCACCGCCGCCGGTGGCTCCCCCGAAGCCGGAGGACAGCAGGAGGGAGGGCCCGCCCAGGGGAGAGGCGCCGGCCAGGAGCGTGATCGCCAGCTGTAAGCCCAGGACTGCCCGGGGGAGCAGGCCAGAGTCAGACAGCAGAAAGTCTCGGACGCACACGCATCCTCCCCCGCCCGCCGTGACTTCTGCCGGTGCCCAGCCGGAGGAGCTCCCTGGGGGGAAGGCAACAGACGGCATGGGCGGGCTGGCTGGCGTCGAGGGAGAGCTGGTACGTGGCATTCTGAAAGCGGAGCCCCCCGACGGCTCCTGGGAGCTCGCCCTCCCACCCCCCAAGAGGACCAAGTCAGAGTCGTTAGACATGGACAACGCCAGCTTCTCCAGCGACAGCCCTCAGGACGACACCCTGACCGAACACTTGCAGAGCGCCATCGACAGCATCCTGAACCTGCGGCAGCCACAGTCGTCTCTTGCTCAGAACCCCGTCTCGTCTCCCTACCCCTCCTCGGAGATGAACTCCTCACCCTTCTCCCCCGCCCCGCACCCCGACAGCTACCTTGCCCCCAATCGCAACGGAGGCCTCGGAGCGAGGACTTACACCAGATGACTCCGGCCAGCAACCCCTCCCATTGCTGGTATGTCAGCCGAGCTGTGCCAAGCGCAGTGCATTACAGAGATGGTATCCCTTTATGTGAACCTACCTTTGTGGTATTACATAAACACTGCATCCACGAGAACAGATCCTGCTCAATGCGGCCTTCAGGCAATTTTTAACATGAGCAAAAGATGCAGTGACGAACCTCTGGTGAGATGCCCGACTCTTGTTGAGGCTAACGCCTTTTACAGCAGGTTGGTTGGAGATCGTGCCGGTGACATTTTGGCAAGAGGTAACCTAAAGGTGTGGGACATGAAGGGGGATGATTTCAAACAGCTAACTAGATGATTGACCAATGTACCTTAACCAAAAACACACACACACACACACACACACACACACACACACACACACACACACACACACACACACACACACACACACTCTCACACACACAAAACCACGCTCTAAAGGTTTGGAGTCTTCCTCTGAGTGTGCATGGCCCATCCTAAACTCGGCATTGAGTTGGCAGAATTGGTGGGGCTCGAAGTGCCTGGTACCACGAGGGAGATGGCATCTCCTTCCACTGGCTCCTGTCTCCTGTGGCGCTGCGGTCCCCTCCGCCTCACCCCCTTTGCCAGCTGAGGAGATCATAACCAGGGGTTGGGTCCAGCCATGATAAGTTGCCTGTCGGACGTGGGTGCTGCTCTGCCATCTCACTTCCCTTCCAACACTCAAGAACTTTTCTTTCCAGCATCAGCCCCGGTTAAGTTCTCTCTTCGTAAATCCAGCTCCCCTTCTTGGAGGTGGCTGGTCCTGAGAAGGTTTGAAGAAGAATTCTCAGTATTGCCATGGAAAGGTGAGGGACGGTGGAAGCGTCCCATGTGTTACTTCCTCATCTCAAAGCCTCCGCTTTTAACGAATCCTTTGTTATCTCTCTGGAGTACACACATCCGTCAACGAGCCTTGTGTTTGCCCCAGTGATCCCATTGGTTGCTGGGTGTGTCCATCTGCTCAGTAACCCTCCCTAGAGTCCCTGTCATTGGTCAAGCAGTTCCTACATCTTCAGTACAGTCCCTATTGTGTCTGCGATTGGCTATCTGAACTTCCTACCCTTAGTCACTATGTGGACTGGTTATCTGTTGAAAGTGAGTATGGGCTCTCAGTCAAAACTGCCACTTCAATGTGAAGCTGTTTGTGCCTGGTGGAAATTTTCAGGGGGAAGGGGGAACAAAAGTTATCAAACACCCACCCCAGCCATTCTCCAGAGTAGCGAGCTCACCTTCAGTACTGACCAACTCCAGGACACACCATCCCAAACTATCTCAGTCACAAAGTATTTGCAGGCGGCCTGTTTGGTTTGGAAGTCAAGTGCATAGTGGTGACGTTGAACTGCGCCCCTTGTCGCAGGTCGGAGAAAATGGGCCAATAGTTGTCGTCTTGTATTACACATCCAAGTCAGCCTCTGTGTGCCTGAGACGCTAATGCAGTCGCAAACTCTGCCAATTCAATTTGCTGGAGGGAAGGCGGTGGCTGGGGAGCACGTGAAGGCATTAAAATATATATTTTGGTCCAGGTTCTGCCTGATGTGGAAAGCAGCTATTGTTAAATTAAAATTGGAACCGGGTCTGTGTGTACATTGGGGCAAAATATTTGGGTATTTTGGAGAAGTCCAGCCAATCTCTGGGAGAGGGAAGGTGACAGGCTGTTGTGCTTCATTGGACTGGGATGTAACAGAGTGGGATAGGAAATGAGTGAGGATCAGAAAGGAGAGGTTCCAGGAGGAATCTTGAGTGAAATTGCCGCTGACACCTTTCTGCCTATGTGCTTAGTATCTGCGCCCAAGAACTAAGTGGCTTGTAGCTGTGATCCTGGGCAGGGAGACTGAAGCGGGTAACTATGGTGTTTTTATTTTATTAACAAATGATGCAGTACTTTGTTTTTGTTGTTTTGAGGAGTGGTGTTGGCCACTGGCAGCACATCTCCTGTACCTGACTGGTGGGCTGGGTTACACTCTCTGTCGTTCTGCCAGAAGTTAACATGGGCTGGGATGAGGAGGAGGGTAGGCCCCAATCTCAGTTTTGCCCTTTGGATGAGCAGAGGGAGGTGTTTCACTTTCTGTAAGTTTGTTTGTCTACTGCAATGTTGATCAGAGATGGGTAATTTCTTGGAAAGCAGGTTGGGTGCAGAAATGTTGCAAAATTTTGATTCACGAACGGGGAGTGCAGCAATTCCTGTTTCCTCTGTGTGTGTGTGTGTGTATCTCTCTCTCTCACACACACACACAAACACACACACACTCTTTCTGTCTCTCTCACTGTCTTTCTGTCTCTTGGTCTGCGTGTGTGTATCCCTCTCTCTGACCCGGTGTGTCTGTCTCTCTCTCTTGGTCTCTTGAGTCCCTCTCTCCCTCACTCTCTCTCTCCCTCTGTATGTGTCTCTCTATTTCTGTCTCTCTTTCTCTCTGTCTCTTTCAGTCTCTGATCTGGAACTGCCTCTCACATGGGAATAGTGAACAAACGCTCCCCCTACGAAACTGGGATGTGTCCTGTAGCTTGTGAATCTCTCAGTGACAAATTTTAGAATCCATTTGGGATCCTTGATGGAATAACGCCAAACCCCACTGACCTGATGCATGCCCACTCTCAGCCCCAGTGTTGACCGTGTGTTCTGTATTTTGAAAGGAAAATTGGAGAAGATTTTTAAACATTAGTTATGTTTGCTAAAAGAGGGAATATTAGTTCAGATGATTTGCCAAGGAGAAGGCAGTTATAACGATTGCAGATGACGCTTTTGAAATTTTGGGCTTTGCAGATTCTCTTTAAAAGTATTTTTCAAATGGAGGAGGGAGAAGTGTTTTAACTTGGATCCAGTGATGAACTGCACCCCCCCCCATTGCAATTTCCGGAATGTACCATTGTGAATATTAATTTGTTTTTGCACTTGTGAGTGGGCATTGCTTTATATTGTGCCAACAGGGAACGTACATTTCTTAGAAATAAGAAGCAAAAAAATCTTCCCAATTCTGTTTTATTTTCTACTTGAATGAGACTTTTTAAAAAATATATTTTTGTTTTTTTTTAAATGTCTAACTTCCAGCAGTATCTAGTGGGGTTTGTATCTTTGCAGAGTCGCAGAACATTTAAGCAGTGTTTTTTTTTGTTTTGTTGGTGAGCCAATTCATTTGCTTGGCATTAACCGTTGACGGTGAGTGCCAGTGGGTTGTTGAGCTGTAGTTGTGGATTGTGCTCACCTTGGCTTGCCCTGGTTCGGTCTCTAGGTGTTAAACCGTGTGGCTGCAAGTGCTTGAGACGCAGAGGGTGATCAGGATTCAAGGCCAAATTGAGATTTCTCTGCAAAATAAAGAGCAGTATTTTAAATTGTCTACTTTTTGGGCTTGTAGTGGCATGCAGCAGATCTCCACAGAAAGAGGAGAGGTCCATCATTTGATCATCACCGACCAGAGTCCCTCATGATCCAGAGATGCCTTTTAGTTTCTTGAACCTCAATAGGCTCTTGGCTAATCCTGTATCCCTGTCTGGATACACAAGATCCCTGGGTCCAGTTCCATCACCCTCACTGGGTTGACACGGGGCCGAAACCTCCAAAGGTCCCCCACATCTGAGTAAAAAAACCTGTTACCCCCCCCCCCCCCGCCAAGGTAGCTTAGTCCCAAATAGCCTCCACTTATCCTGGACCCCAGCTTGAGGAATGTCCCTTCCTCTCCAGTCCTGCCCCTCACTCTCAGAATCTCAAGTGTCTCCAAGAGATCGTCCCCTCTCCCTTCTCCCCACAGTGAGGGCGATGGGAGGCTCAGTAAGGGTCAGTCACATCTCCCTCTCCGGATGTGGATTTCCTTGGCCTCGCCATCCAGACCCGCTCATGAAGGTGAGTGAGGGAGAGTGGATCTCGTTCTATGTCCCCTGCCCCACTCACTCACTTCACCCCGATCTCAGCTGCTGGATTAAGTGGCCCTCTTTGGTATTTCTTGCTGTTTTCCCACACCATCACTCCCTTCCTCCAATTTGCCTCACTGACGCCCTGGGGAATTGGGGGTGGGAGTGTGTAGAGGGGAGCGTCACTGTGTTTAACCCATCTGTTCTCTGCCCTAAGAGGACTTGGACATGTGTGTGTAATCCCCACCTGGGTGTGTGTGTGTAATCCTCGCCCGGACACGCGCATATAATCCCTGCCGGGACGCGGGCGCACGCGTGTGTGTGTAATCCCCGCCCAGCAGTAGGTTCTACAGAATGTTTCTTCTAGAATTATAATTGGGTGCAGTCTCTCCCTTTGGGCTTTGGGGAAGATCTTCGCCGTGTCGAGGTTGGCCTTGGCCTCTCAGTTTCTCAGTTCACACAAGCAAACTGAGAAAGAAGTGGGTGGGGTACTGAGGAGGGGGATAGGTATGGAGGAATGAGGACCAGGTTTGTGATTGGAAATTGCACACAATGTATTGCAGGTGCTTAGCTGGTCAGGGCATCATCTGTGAAGGGTCAATATCCTTCATCAGAATGGTTGACACTCTGTTTCCCTCCACAGATGCTGACTGACCTGCTAAGCATTTTTTTTTTACATTGTGCTCTGGATTCCAGCATCTGTAGCTGCTGGTGTCTCAAAAACTACAGTCCTGAAGTTCAAGGTGTGAAATGGAACCCATCTGGAGCTTATGGTGTGAACTTTGCCCTGACTTCCCCAGATTGAGATGTCTGCCTTGGAAATAATAGATTGTTGAGGCCATGGTGAACTTGACAAAACTTATACTAATTACTGTTCCGCCTCCCTACAGTCTAGTGGTCACTGCTGTCCTCTCCTTGTTTCTATTCGTAGCTGGCAGTTTCTCCTCCAATCCAAGTTGTTGTAAATTCAGCGCTACCTCCAGCTAGAACCCCCCTGGCCTAGTGTGTTCTCAGATGGATCAACCTCGCCGTTCCCCCCCCCCCCATCGTCTCCACCCTTGCTTGGAAACCGGAGGCAGCGAAGAGTACAGACTCCAGCAGCCCGTCTGCATCGGTGATTCTTGGCGCAGCCCACTCGCCTTGTCTGCTGGAGGGTTAGTTTGAGGCCCAGTTACCCTTTCTTTCTGTCGTTACTTGTCCCGTTGGTCACCCTTCCTTTGGTCTCCCTCGTGTGGGACACGCCGGGCCCCGGAAGGGCGGCCAGAACGCTGGGCGGAGGAAGGGGGCCAGCACTGCGGCCGAGAGAGGTGGGTCATGGCCGTGAGCTGGCTGCTTTGGGTCAAACCTGGTGCCTAGAATAAATGATGTGTCTTCTGGACAGGGGGTGTTGGTTTTGAACACTTGTTTTTCTGTGTTAGCTCCCAGTGTGTGTGTGTATGTGAGAGAGAGGGGAGGGGCTCACCCTCCATACTGGACACCCCGTGCCCTGCCAGTGCCAATTATCCCTGCCCTGCCCTTCCAACTGCTGGCTGGCTGCCCGGGTATTTTCCGAGATGCAGTCCCATTTTTCAGGAGGCGAGATGATTTTAATTTCACCCTGAAACCACGCTGAACAAAAGAGTTTAAAAAGATGCCAGTGAACATTGATTGCACAGACCCTGCCGTGAACAAAGGCCCCACCTTTCCAATTGCCCCATCCCCTGGCGACCTGAGGGATGGGTTGGGGGGTATATCAGTTGGGATAGACCGAGGCCTCTCCAAGTATTTCCCGGGGAGAAGGGGGGTGGGTTTAGTGGGTGAGGGAAGGGGGAGAAAGGAAGCGTGTCGCCACTTTCTGCCCGTTCTTTACCTGCAGACCAAGATGATTGTGTATATATCATACTGAAGATCTCATTTTTGTTATACTGTTTAAAGAAGTTTTTTTTAAAGAGGTTATTTTCAGCAGAATGTTCTGGAGCCTTAACATTGAGCATCAGAGAAAAAAAATCGGTCACGTGTCAGTGATGAATGGCGACACTCAGGCTTTGGTGTCCAACTCCGCTGTATAGGCAAAATCTACTCTGACGAGTGAACATTTTTGTATACATTTATATTAAACTATTTATTAAAGAAAATGTTTTGTAATAAACGGTGAAATCTTAAAAGAAGCTCACACCGGCCTCGTGTTTGTGTCCACTAGTCACCCGCTCCCAGTGTGCGTGGGGACGAGGGAGCCCTGAGCCCTCACGGGTCTTATATCGTGTGGGGACGGGACGGAGAGGGTCCGAACTCTTCGTCCAGCCCCCCGCCCCCGGCTGTCCTACTGTTCTGAGGGGTTGTAATATTCATTTAAGTATCCTTCCTGATTGGCCGAACCAGCACAAAAGTTTGTTATAGAACGGGAACAGTGCTGTTCCGAACTAGCTAAAATGTAAAATCCCTCCTCCCTACACCATGTCCACATCCCTCCATCTTCCTCGTATCCAAACGTCTCTTCAAAGCCTCAAATGTATTTGCCTCTAACACCATACCAGGCAGTGCATCTCCCTCTTCCCCCTCCTCCCACCCCCAACTCCCTCTCACTTAACCCTCACCTCACACTCAATGCGTACCCTCTGTTATTAGTAATTTCTACACGAACGATTCGGCAGGAAATCCTGAGCAACACACACACACAATACTGGAGGAACACAGCAGGTCAGGCAGCACCTGTGGAGAAGATTAAACAGTCGACGTTTCGGACCAACAAGATCCATAATCAGGACTCACCACCTGTCCTGTCTCCCACACACCCTACAGCCAATTATCTGCACTAAGGTAATTTATATTGGTCACTTGCAATCCGTGAAGCTCGCCTATAAGCAGCGCCTTGCGGCCGGCGGCTATCCGCGCCCCCAGACTCTGCGGGCCGCAACGCGCAAAGTTGACCTGCTCCAGAAGGCATTCCGGCCGCTGTTACAGACGGATGCTCACTGCTAGAGTCACAGTGACCTCTGCTGGGGTGAGCAGGAACTCGGCACTGGAGGGCGCTTCGGCCCATCAAGCTCATCCCTGCAGACCTGGAGGTTCCCAACCTTTTTTATACCATGGACTAATACCATCAAGTAAGGGGTCAGGGGTCTGTGGACCCCAGGTCGGGAACCCGTAGTCCAGTTAAGAATAGTCTCCCCCGCTCATTACCCCAGCCCCGTGATTTTCCACCCCCTTCCGCCCGTCATCAATAACTTAACCAAACCAACCATAAAATGATACCATAAGACTTCAGACAGGCAGTTGAATGTTAGAAGATGTGGCAGGAAGGGTTAGATTTGATCCTAGTGGGTTAAAAGGTCGGCACAACGTCATGGGCCGAAGACATAGTATAATTAGACCAACCAGCCCATCAAGTCTGCACCGCCATTCCACTGAGGCTGATTTATTTTCCTGTTCGACCGGATGGAATTGATTCAGGTAGTTTAATCGAGGATGCACTGTTGGGAAGGGTGGTGACTGCGTTCCTAACTTTGTTTCCCCTGGGGCAGTGTCTGGCTGAGCCAATACAGAGGATAGCAGAGGATCACAGATATTGACGGGGATTTCAAGTCACAGGAGCAGAATTAGGCCATTCCGCCCATTGAGACTATACTGCCATTCCCCTGTGGCTCTCAACCCCAATCTCCTGCCTTTTCCCCGTAACCTTTGACGCCCTGACTAATCAAGAACCTATCAACCTCCGCTTTAAAAATACACAATGACTCGGCCGCCACAGCTGCCTGTGGTAACGAATTCCACACCCCCCGGCTAAAGAAATTCCTCCTCATTACCGTTCTAAATAGACGCCTCTCTATTCTGAGGCTGTGCCCTCTGGTCCCAGACTCCCCCACCAGAGGAAACATCCTCTCCATTGATGCATTTCAATATCCGATAGGTTTCAATAAGATCCCCCTCCCCAAACTTATTCTTCTGATCTCCAGGGAATACAGGCCCGGAGCCATCAAACGCTCCTCGTACGTGAACCGGCCTCATTCTCCGGAACCCCCTCTAGACCCTCTCCAACGCCAGCCTTAGATAAGGCACATTGGTGGCCTGAGAAAGAACAGCCGCTCTCCTGTGTACCGATTGGTTTTAATAGTTACTGATAGTCAACTTCGTGTTCGTTAACTGGATTCTGAGTGCTTCGGGAATTGTGCGTGGCTGGGGTAGGGGTACACCCCGGATCTCGTCTGGCGCCGGTAAATTCGCCCCGGTGTGTGAACCAGAGCTGGAACAGGTTACAGGGAGGATTAGTTGGAAATGGGCTTGTTTTATGAGCTAGCACAAGTTCGAATGGCCAAATGGAAATGTAAACTCACTGTGGTATTCCACCATAATGAGCCGCATATTTTATCTCCCTGGTCCACCTTACCCTTTGTGAAGTGTCTTCATTCAGGGTCTCTGATTACCGCCCCCTCCCCGGTAATATTATCCTCAAACCCTCTTCCCCCAAACCTGCCGTCTCCCCCCGTAGGGAATCTGCAGGAGATTCCCCGAGTGCGGTGCCAATCTCCACCCTGGAATCGGCCCCTCGTCCTCGCCCTCGGGTGTAAGATCATCAGTCCTGAAGAAGCCCCAAACGTCGACTGACCGTTTTCCTCCATAGGTGCTGTCCGGCCTGCTGAGTTCCTCCAGCACTGTGCGTGTGTTGCTCTGGGGTTCCAGCATCTGCAGATTCTCTTGTGTTTTGTGTTCTGAAGCCGAGATTCCCCCGGGCATCTCTCGTTTCAAGCGGCACCAGCTACTCGTGACTCCGGCGACCAGCCCATCCTCCCCGTCTCTGTGCGGCGCTCCCTCTGAACCGCTCCTCTCAGTACAGCTCTTCTGCAGATTGCGGCGCTCCCTCAACCCTCTCTCCCTCAGGACCACTCTGCGGCGCTCCCTCCCCTCAGCGCCTCTATCAACGCAACCGCGTCTCTCCACAACCTGCCCTCCCTCCCGCCCGTTCACAGTTCGATGCTCCCAGCCATTCCGGGACATCCCCCCTTCTACGCCCCTCCGACGGCGCGGCGCTCCCCCTACACTAGCATCCTCGGCACTAGATGGCGTGAGGTTGATTCAGGTTCGGTCTGGGAAAATTACAAAGGCGAGGGGGAGGGTTTCCTGTGGCCTCTGGGAGGGGTTCTGTCCCAGTCTCCATCCAGAGCCTGCCCGATCTCTCAACCACTCTCGGGGAAAAGAAAACTCCGGGAAACTTTCCGCAGAAGTTTCGCAGGAGCGAGAAGCCGCCGGGCGGAGGGGGGGTTTGCGCTCTCGGGAGGACCTGGCCATCTCTTTCCCCCTTTCGCCGGGGGCTGACATTCCTGTGGGCGAATCTCCAGCAGAAGGAAGGGAACCATGTTCAGCTGGATGAAGAAGAACGAGAAGAAGACCCCCGAGGTGATCCACACCGTGACCGAGGGACTGAAGCGGCTCTACAAGAGCAAACTCCTGCCGCTGGAGGAGTTCTACCGCTTCCATGACTTCCACTCGCCCTCCCTCGAGGACGCGGACTTCGACAACAAGCCCATGATCCTGGTGGTGGGTCAGTATTCCACCGGGAAGACCACCTTCATCCAGTACCTGTTGGAGGAGGACTTCCCCGGGAGCAGGGTGGGGCCCGAGCCCACCACCGACTCTTTCATCGCCGTTATGCACGGCGACGTGGAGAGTGTGATCCCGGGCAACGCGCTCATGGTGGATCCCAACAAACCCTTCCGAAAGCTCAATCCCTTCGGGAACTCCTTTCTCAACAGGTGAGTGGCTGCACCCCTCCCTGCCTTCTCCTACCCCCCTCCCCTCGAACCTCCATCACCCCATGCTGCTGCGGTGGGTCGCTGGGCACAGTAGGATCCCACAGGCAGCCCAGGAGATGCAGCTCTAGCGGTAATTCCTAAGCCCCCCCAGGGTATTGTCCCTCCTCGGGAAGAGTGGCCTCGGCATCCTCCCCTCCCCATCTTAGAGAGGTGTGGCAGCTCGGCCCATAGCTTTACTGGAGATGAAGCATTCCCTCCGTGTAGAGCTCCCTCCCTGCAGCATTGCTCCGTAGCTGTCCCTCTCCCGCTGGCTGTCCCGCAGTGCCACATTCTCTCCCCTCTCCCCTCTCCCCTCTCTCTTGGAGTGGTGCTTCCTCATAGCCAATCTGTGTGGAGCTCCCTCGCTGTAGCTCTCTCACCCGGAGCTCCCTCGCTGTAGCTCTCTCTCCCTCTCTCCCGGAGCTCCCTCGCTGTAGCTCTCTCTCTCTCCCGGTGCTCCCTCGCTGTAGCTCTCACTCTCTCTCGGAGCTCCCTCGCTGTAGCTCTCTCTCTCTCTCCCGGAGCTCCCTCGCTGTAGCTCTCTCTCTCTCCCGGAGCTCCCTCGCTGTAGCTCTCTCTCTCTCCCGGAGCTCCCTCGCTGTAGCTCTCTCTCTCTCCCGGAGCTCCCTCGCTGTAGCTCTCTCTCTCTCCCGGAGCTCCCTCGCTGTAGCTCTCTCTCTCTCCCGGAGCTCCCTCGCTGTAGCTCTCTCTCTCTCCCGGAGCTCCCTCGCTGTAGCTCTCTCTCTCTCACGGAGCTCCCTCGCTGTAGCTCTCTCTCTCTCTCCCGGAGCTCCCTCGCTGTAGCTCTCTCTCTCTCACGGAGCTCCCTCGCTGTAGCTCTCTCTCTCGGAGCTCCCTCGCTGTAGCTCTCTCTCTCTCCCGGAGCTCCCTCGCTGTAGCTCTCTCTCTCTCCCGGAGCTCCCTCGCTGTAGCTCTCTCTCTCTCACGGAGCTCCCTCGCTGTAGCTCTCTCTCTCTCTTCCGGAGCTCCCTCGCTGTAGCTCTCTCTCTCCCGGAGCTCCCTCGCTGTAGCTCTCTCTCTCTCTCTCTCCCGGAGCTCCCTCGCTGTAGCTCTCTCTCTCCCGGAGCTCCCTCGCTGTAGCTCTCTCTCTCCCGGAGCTCCCTCGCTGTAGGGCTCTCTCTCTCTCTCTCCCGGAGCTCCCTCGCTGTAGCTCTCTCTCTCTCTCTCTCCCGGAGCTCCCTCGCTGTAGCTCTCTCTCTCCCGGAGCTCCCTCGCTGTAGCTCTCTCTCTCTCTCTCTCTCTCTCCCGGAGCTCCCTCGCTGTAACTCTCTCTCTCTCTCTCTCTCTCCCGGAGCTCCCTCGCTGTAGCTCTCTCTCTCTCTCTCTCTCCCGGAGCTCCCTCGCTGTAGCTCTCTCTCTCTCTCTCTCTCTCTCCCGGAGCTCCCTCGCTGTAGCTCTCTCTCTCTCCCGGAGCTCCCTCGCTGTAGCTCTCTCTCTCTCACGGAGCTCCCTCGCTGTAGCTCTCTCTCTCGGAGCTCCCTCGCTGTAGCTCTCTCTCTCTCTTCCGGAGCTCCCTCGCTGTAG
Source organism: Mobula hypostoma (assembly GCF_963921235.1). NCBI lineage: Eukaryota > Metazoa > Chordata > Chondrichthyes > Myliobatiformes > Myliobatidae > Mobula > Mobula hypostoma. The sequence goes on along the minus strand of NC_086108.1, from coordinate 9,013,785 downwards.
ATCTCTCTCTCTCTCCCGGAGCTCCCTCGCTGTAGCTCTCTCTCTCTCTCCCGGAGCTCCCTCGCTGTAGCTCGCTCTCTCTCTCCCGGAGCTCCCTCGCTGTAGCTCGCTCTCTCTCTCCCGGAGCTCCCTCGCTGTAGATCTCTCTCTCTCTCCCGGAGCTCCCTCGCTGTAGCTCTCTCTCTCTCTCTCCTGGAGCGCCCTCACTGTATTCTCTCCTGGAGCTCCCTCACTGCAGCACTCCCTCTGTGTGGCTCTCCCTCACTGTGGGGATCCCTCACAGCAGCTCTCCCTCTGTGGCTCCCTCTCTCTCTCTGTGGAGCTCCCTCACTACAGCACTCCCACATTGCAGCTCTCCCTGACTGTGGAGCTCCCTCACCACAGCACTCCCTCTGCAGCTCTCTCTCTCTCTGTGGTGCTCCCTCACTGTGGAGATCCCTCACTACAGCAGTCCCTCTGTGTGGTGCTCCCTCACCGAGCACTCCCTGTGTGGCTCTCTCTCTCTGTGGTGCTCCCTCACTGTGGAGCTCCCTCACGACAGCCCTTCCTCTGCAGCTCTCTCTCGGTGCAGCGCACACACCCGGCATTACGGTCCCTCAGTGGGTCACCAGCTAATGTTTTCCAACTGGAACCATTTCGTAGGGATTGGTCCCTCCCCTCACACCCACCGGCCGAGAGCGTGGAAATGGGAACCCAGCCAAGGAGTTGCATGAAAGACACACGAGGGGTGAGGGAGCAGAAAGGGCAGAGTGGCGTTGTGTGTCTGTGATTGCAGTTCTCCAGGGTGTGGGTCCTGTTAGGCCTGGTCACCCCCACAACCCCGTAACCCTCAGCACCACTTGGGATCAGCTAATCTTGGTCGGGTAAGATGGAGAAACGTGGTGTGCAAGTCCTCGCCTGCTCGGATAGCTGGCCCACACTGACGTGGACTAGGACCCATCGGACTGGGCTATGGGGAGCAAGGCTGGGCAGGCTAGGAATTCGCTCGAGCAGGGCATCGGTGAACTTGGAGGGGGAAACGTTTACATTTTAAACAACACACACACACATTACAGAGGAACTCGGCAGGTCAGGCAGAGCCGAAGGAAATGTTTCGGGCCGAGACCCTTCTTCAGGACTGGAAAGGACGTGGGAAGATGACAGAATAAAAAGGTTTGGGGGCACAGGAAGGTGAGAGGTGAAGCCAGGTGGGTGGGAAAGGTCAAGGGCTGGAGAAGAAGGAATCTGATTGGAGCATTTGCTTCCCCAACGCGTGCAGGTAACAAACCACTGTGGTATTTTGATAACTGTATTTCAATATAATTGCTTTATTTTCTAATCCTGTGTATTTTATACATAAAACCATGAGCTATAGGAGCAGAATTAGGCCATTTGGCCCACCTAGTCTGCACCGCCATTTCATCATGGCTGATCCATTTTCCTTCTCAGCCCCAATCTTCTGCCTTCTCCCCGTATCCCTTCACACTCTGAATAATTAAGAATCTATCAACCTCTGACTTGGTCTCCACAGCTGCCTGTGGCAATGAATTCCACAGATTCACCACCCTGTGGCTAAAGAAACTCCTCCTCATCTCCATTCTAAAAGAACACCCCACTAATCGGAGGCTGTGTCCTCTGGTCTTAGACTCCCCCCACCACAGGAAACATCCTCTCCACATCCACTGTATCGAAGCCTTTCAACATTCAGTAGGTTTCAATGAGGTCACCACTGGTCCATCTGAGTTCCAGCGAGTATAGGGCCGACAGCCATCAAATGCTCCTCGTATGACAACCCTTTCAATCCCAAAATCATTTTTGTGAACCTCCATTGAACCTCCTCCATTGTCAGTGAATCCTTTCTCAGATAAGGGGCCCAAAACTGCTCACAGTACTCCAAGTGGAGGCCTCGCCAGTGCCTTGTAAAGCCTCCTCTCTATTCTGTAGGGTCCGTAGGCTTCACTGAACTGCCGAAAGGGTCCATGGCATAAAAACGGTTACGAAGCCCTGCATTAGAGCTAGGAGACTGAGGTATATAAAGTCACAAGGGGTGTAATTAGGAGGGTTACGCACTTTCTTTCCCCTGGGTTGGGGAAACGAAAATTACTAGTAGTAATGCGATCTCCAGTTGAGTTAGATGTTCTCGTAAGGGGATATTTATTGGTGGGTCCTCACGTGGTTGTCGAGGCCGATCGGGGATCCATATAATTCAATTCAATTCAAGTTTAATTGGCATTCAACCCTACATGAATACAGCCAAACGAGACAGCTACTCTGGGGCCAAGGTACAAAACACAATACCAACATTCACACACAGCACAAAGCACACGTAGCACATACAAGATAGCAAACACATGTATGAGATCAGTAAAATGCAGTCGCGCAAAATAAAATCCTGAGTCCACGAATGCCGCAGAAATCTGCAGTCGACTACAGTGCAGCTTGTCTTCTGCGGAGTGAACACTGGGGGGCAGCACTGGCTCCAGCCTGGACACTGCGCCACACTGGTCAAGAGTGAGTGGTGGCCGTGGTTAGTGTTTGGGTCTTTGGTTGTCCAGTCTCTCCCTTCTCAGCTGCTGCTTGTTCTCTTTGGTAATGCCGAGGCTGCTCACAGCTCACAGCTCCCTCTTGAACTGGTGTATCTATTGAGTGCAACACCTGCCCAGTTTTGAGATGTAATGTTGGATATCTTCAGGCTGATTTTGATGTTAGCTTTGAAGCATTTCCTTTGGTCACCGGGGAGAGTGAGAGGGCACAGGTCAAAGGTGAGAGGGGAAGAGAGGCAGTTTTTTCCCCCCCACAGAGGTAGGGCCGTATGTGGAGTGAGCTGCTGAGGCAAGCACAAGGGCAATTAGACAGGTGGTGGAGTTGCCTAATTTGGTGTGTCGTATGAGGTTTCAGTCACCTACCTACAGGAGAAATGTAAATAGGGCCAGGTTTATACCCTGGAACATAGCAGTTTGAGGGGATATTTGGGGTATAGATAGGGTAATTGCAGGCATGCTTTTCCCACTGAGGTTGGGTGGGACTAGTGCCCATGGGTTTAAAGGTGAAAAGTTTAAGGGGAACGTGAGGGTAAACGTCTTCACTCAGAGGGTGGTGAGAGTGTGGAACGAGTTGCCAGTGCAAGTGGTGCACGTGAGCTCGATTTTAACAGTGTATCATTTCTTAATGCATGCATTACTATATGACAATAAAAGAGGACTGCGTGTCTTCATAATCTAAACTTTTAAGCGAATTTTGGATAGGTACATGCATGATAGGGATTTGGAGGGGCTACTGTCCCGGTGCAGGTTGATGGGAGTAGGCAGCTTAAATGGTTTGGCATGGACTAGATGGGCCAAAGGGCCTGTGTTTGTGCTGTGCTGTTCTATGACTCAAGGCTAGGTACAGTACTCAGCTTAGAGCAGAGGTTCCCAACCTTTTTTATGCCATGGACCAATACCATTAACCGAGTGGTCCATGGACCCAGCTTGGGAATCTTTGGTTTGTAAGCATATGGGCCAATCACAGGAAAATTTTTCCAGCTTGGTGGGGTGGTGAGAGATACACTTGCTGCCCAAGATAATGCACAAAAAAATGCTGGAGGAGCTCAGCAGGTCAGGCAGCATCAATGAAGATGTCTTGGGCCAAGACCCTTCATCATGTCAGCTCTTTATTCCCCTCTGAAGATGCTGCCTGATCAGCTGAGTTCCTCCAGTAGTTTGTGTGTGTTACTCTGGAATGCCAGCATCCGCAGAATCCCTTGTGTTGTTTGGTTAGAATGAACCAGGTGGGCCGAAGGGCCTGTTTCTTTGCTGCACGATTCCATGACTCTAAGAAGCTCGGTGAAAGTGTTTCTCAGGCCAGCCTTGACGAGATGAGACCAAATCAGAATCAGGTTTAGTATCACCGGCATATGTTGTGAAATTTGTTAACTTTGCAGTACAAGCAATACATGATAAATATAGAAAAAAATCGATTACAGTAAGTATATAAGTATATTAAATAGTTAAGTAGTGCAAAAAGAGAAAAAAGTGAGGTAGTGTTCATGGGTTCAATGTCCAATCAGAAATCGATGGCCGAGGGGGAGAAGCCGTTCCTGAATTGTTGAGTGTGTGTCTTCAGGTTCCTGTACCTCCTCCTCGATAGTAGCAATGAGAAGAGGGCACGACCTGCGTGATAGGGGTCCTAATTCTACACCTTTAGAATCCTGTGCAGTAGCCGCCCCCCACCGCCCCCGCACACATGACGGTAACGCAGCCTGTCAGAATGCTCTGCACAGTACATCTGCGAAAGTTTTAGAGACTCAGTATTCGCACACAGACAGCATTGCCAGAAGCTAATGCTCCTCAAGTGGGGTTTTATACAACCATTTATAGAAGAGAGTTACTGAATACCACAGCACGGCAGACAAGTCAGCCCCTCACGAGAGCTGACAATTATGCCCTTCCCTTTTTTTGTTGTTAACTGACTCTTTTTTTCCCATTTCAAATATTTATGCACTTTGAAAGTTCTTGTTGAAACAGGTCCCGCAATGATCTCAGGCTGCGCTTAGCAGAAATTCACCTTGGCCTCTGTTTTCCATTAATAATTGCTCGTGCGGTTGGAAATGATCGCTCCCTCGCTTCCACTCTCCAGAGTTTAGGCAGCTCCTCACAGCCTCCCCTGCTCCGCCGGAAGACGTTCTCAGAAGGTGCTTCGGCAGTTGAGAGATGAAAAGGCGAATATTTGCATTTGATCAGAGCTGAGAGTGGTGACGTGGTGCGGGGTGTGTGCGTGAGGGTTGGGTTGGAAAGGGTCTACTTTCAGCCTAAGGAACACAAGGGGCTGATTGAACTGCTCCACTAGGATACAAACTGGATATGATGGACTGAGTGGCCTCCAACTGTGTTGTGACAAACAGCAATTAACCACCGTTCATCAGAAAGGTTGAAACACAAGAGGATTTTGTGTTTGTGACACTGGAAGTTCTGAGCAATGCGCGCGCACACACACACGCACGCACACGCACACATAGACACACACACACACACACACACACACACACACACACACACACACACACACAAAAAACACTGGAGGAACTCAGCCGTTCTATGAAGGGGGAGAAGCGGTCGACAGGTTCAGGCTGAGACCCTTCATCAGGACCTCAGTAGGTTTCAACAGGAACATTTTATACCAGAGAAATGTATACAATACACATCCTGAAATTCTTTTTCTTCGCAAACATCCACAAAAACAGAGGAGTGCACCAGAGGATGAATGACAGTTAAACGTTAGAACCCCAAAGCCCCCCCCAGCTCCTCCCTCCCACACACAAGCAGCAGCAAGTCAATTACCCCCCGCCCGCAAAAAAGCATCAGCCCCCTCCACCGAGTGCAGTAAAGCATCAATAAAGACACAGACTTGTAGTACCCCAGAAACGACTCGTTCACCCTTTAATACCACATTCTCTTTCTCTAGAGGTGTCGCCATTTCACAGCGAGAGGGGAGACATAACAAACATCTCTGATTTACGATGTTAAAAGTCTGTTGTGCGGCTTTTTCCGAGGTCTGCGCCCAGAGAGTCGGCCCCCACAGCCCCCGGCAGCTAACCCGCTTCTCCCGAGGTTCCGTGTTCTCTTGCAACGTCTCTGTCAGGGGCACCGGCCTAGAATCAGCACGTCCCCAGAGCCGCGGAAAATCCAGAACCCTGAAGTCGCGCTAGCGCTAGTATTCCAGGCCGCATCCTTGGCTATCAAGAAGTGGTCGGTCGTGAGGCCCCAAGAGTGGGTCCCATTCCCGCAAAGAACTGAAGTCAGAGTGTAACTCCAGGTCAGGGTCTTCAAAAGAACCCTGAAAGAGAGAAAAAAAATCCAAGATAGAAAGATTGGTGTTTGTATTAAAATGAGATATCAGTTAATGAGCTAATTTTAAATCTTAAGTCTTTAATCTTTCTTCTGACCGGTCCATCCCTTCACCTGGCCACCTCAGTGACCGAGCCCCTCCCCCCAGTGGCAGGAATTGCCCTGACTGGAAGTGGAGAGGGTGACCATCGGGTACAGGAGCCTCAGGTCCCACACCACCAGGTTCAGGAACAGTTATTACCCCACAACCATCAGGCTCCTGAACCAGTGTGGATAACTTCACTCACCACAATGAACCTCAGGTCCCACACCACCAGGTTCAGGAACAGTTATTACCCCACAACCATCAGGCTCCTGAACCAGTGTGGATAACTTCACTCACCACAATGAGCCTCAGGTCCCACACCACCAGGTTCAGGAACAGTTATTACCCCACGACCATCAGGCTCCTGAACCAGTGTGGATAACTTCACTCACCACACTGAGCCTCAGGTCCCACACCACCAGGTTCAGGAACAGTTATTACCCCACGACCATCAGGCTCCTGAACCAGTGTGGATAACTTCACTCACCACACTGAGCCTCAGGTCCCACACCACCAGGTTCAGGAACAGTTATTACCCCACGACCATCAGGCTCCCTGAACCAGTGTGGATAACTTCACTCACCACAATGAGCCTCAGGTCCCACACCACCAGGTTCAGGAGCAGTTATTACCCCACAACCATCAGGCTCCTGAACCAGTGTGGATAACTTCACCCACCTCAATGAGCCTCAGGTCCCACACCACCAGGTTCAGGAACAGTTATCACCCCACAACCATCAGGCTCCTGAACCAGTGTGGATAACTTCACCCACCACAATGAGCCTCAGGTCCCACACCACCAGGTTCAGGAACAGTTATTACCCTACAACCATCAGGCTCCTGAACCAGTGTGGATAACTTCACTCACCTCAACACTGAACTGATTTTACAATCTATAGACTCACTTTCAAGGACTACAACTCATGTTCTCAGTATTATTTATTTATTATGTTTTTTAAATTTTCATTTTGTATTTGCACAATGTGTTGTCTTTGCACATTGGTTCTTTGTGTGTAGATTTTCATTAGTTCTGTTTTATTTCTTTGTATCAACTATAAATGCCGACAAAAAACTGAATGGTGACATATAGGTAATTTTAAAATTAAATTTACTTTGAATTTTGACCATCTCCCAGACTCCGGAAAGCTGCCGTACACATCCAGTGCTGTCCACTGAGAGTTGTGTTGGTCTGGGCGGCATTGTCCCTGGGGGGGAAGTGTCAGCTACCCTCGCTGTCTGGGAGGGTGCTCAGCGGACAGGGGTCTCTGCAGAGGCTGAAGGTAGAGGGGTGCCTCCCAAGTACAGACACTCACGGGTGACTGACGGCCGATCTCCCAAACCTCAGCAGAGTCCTGAACCTCCCTGTTGCCCTCCAGCTAACTCAGGATCTTGGCAAGCGAGGCAGGAGGCTAGACCATAGTGGCCACCAGCCTCTGTAGAGAAGCAGCTGGACCGGTTCTGTCCAGCACCCCCAGGTACTGTAGGTCAGGTTAAAGCTTGGGCGCGCCAATTCAGCGTAGCGGTTAGTGCTGCGCAGTACTGCTTGGGATTGCCCATTGCGGGAGTTTAGAGTTCAAATCCACCGTCCTGTGTAAGCAAGTTTCTGTTCCTTGTGTTTCCTCCCACAGTACAAAGATGTATCGGTTAGTAAAGTTGTCTTGTAATTAGACTAGGGTTAAAATCGGGGATTGCTGAGCAACACAGCTCAAATGGTTCCTCGACTTGTTGCTATAGAAATGGATCATCTTTATTGGTCACAACGTACATACACGTGCGGTATATCGAAACTTCAAAATGTGACGTTTGCATCAACAACCAACACAGTCGGAGGATGTGCTGGGGGCAGCCCGCAAGTGTTGCCATGTTTCTGGCGCCAGCAGAACACGCCAACGTGGGAGGAAACCGGAGCACCCGGAGGAAAATGTTATCTGGATACAGTGCAGAACTTGCCCTTCAGGCCCTTAGAGCCGTGCTGCCCGTTTTAACCCTGGTCTGATCGGGGCACCCGCAGGAAAACCACGCAGTCACGCGGAGAACATACAAACTCCTTACAGGCAGCGGTGGGAATTGAACCAGGGACACCTGTACTGTAAGGCGTCATGCTGACCTCTGTGCTACCATACCGCCATCCACGTGGTCACGCTGTTCTTATAGACAGCAGCAGGATTTGAAACTGATTTGTCTGATGGCTATCATTGCAAAGCGTTATGCTGACAGCTACACTACGCTACCATGCTGACCTGTGCTACAGTTCCTCTTGGTTCCCTGGCTAGAATTCCTCAACTGGGTTCGGGTAGACCCCCAGGGTTCAGGGTTCAGGGTTCAGGAAGACCCCCAGCGTTCAGGAGGTGTGTGGTGCTCCGGGGAAACCATCTCCTCTGGCCGGAAGTCACAGTGGCATCTGTGGCCGGTGACCATTTGGTACCTGCGCTCCCTCCACAGTCTGTGACCATGGGGACCTCCAGATGCTTGACCTTGTGTCCTCTGTTCCCAAGTCCTGCCACAAGAGGAGATTATCAGACAGATGGAGAAAGGGGTTTGAGGATCGTGGCAAAGCCCAGGTCAGACTTGGGAGGAACCAGAACACTGAGAACCTCGGGTCCGCGTGCTCTGTGTATGCAGACGTCCTGTGTAAGAGAGATTTTTGCCTCTTCCCTAACCACCCTGCCAGCTACCCTCTTCCCTAACCAACCTGCCAGCTATCCCCTTCCCTAACCACCCTGCCAGCTATCCCCTTCCCTAACCACCCTGCCAGCTATCCCCTTCCCTAACCACCCTGCCAGCTATCCCCTTCCCTAACCACCCTCCCAACTATCCCCTTCCCTAACCACCCTCCCAACTATCCCCTTCCCTAACCACCCTGCCAGCTATCCCCTTCCCTAACCACCCTCCCAACTATCCCCTTCCCTAACCACCCTCCCAACTATCCCCTTCCCTAACCACCCTGCCAGCTATCCCCTTCCCTAACCACCCTGCCAACTATCCCCTTCCCAAACCACCCTGCCAGCTATCCCCTTCCCTAACCACCCTCCCAACTATCCCCTTCCCTAACCACCCTCCCAACTATCCCCTTCCCTAGCCACCCTGCCAGCTATCCCCTTCCCTAACCACCCTCCCAACTATCCCCTTCCCTAACCACCCTGCCAACTATCCCCTTCCCTAACCACCCTGCCAGCTATCCCCTTCCCTAACCACCCTCCCAACTATCCCCTTCCCTAACCACCCTGCCAACTATCCCCTTCCCTAACCACCTTGCCAACTATCCCCTTCCCTAACCACCCTGCCAGCTATCCCCTTCCCTAACCACCCTGCCAACTATCCCCTTCCCTAACCACCCTCCCAACTATCCCCTTCCCTAACCACCCTGCCAGCTATCCCCTTCCCTAACCACCCTCCCAACTATCCCCTTCCCTAACCACCCTGCCAGCTATCCCCTTCCCTAACCACCCTGCCAACTATCCCCTTCCCTAACCACCTTGCCAACTATCCCCTTCCCTAACCACCCTCCCAACTATCCCCTTCCCTAACCACCCTGGCAGCTATCCCCTTCCCAAACAACCATGCCAGCTATCCCCTTCCCAAACAACCATGCCAGCTATCCCCTTCCCTAACCACCCTGCCAACTATCCCCTTCCCTAACCACCCTGCCAGCTATCCCCTTCCCTAACCACCCTCCCAACTATCCCCTTCCCTAACCACCCTCCCAACTATCCCCTTCCCTAACCACCCTGCCAGCTATCCCCTTCCCTAACCACCCTGCCAACTATCCCCTTCCCAAACCACCCTGCCAGCTATCCCCTTCCCTAACCACCCTGCCAGCTATCCCCTTCCCTAACCACCCTCCCAACTATCCCCTTCCCTAACCACCCTCCCAACTATCCCCTTCCCTAACCACCCTGCCAGCTATCCCCTTCCCTAACCACCCTGCCAGCTATCCCCTTCCCTAACCACCCTCCCAACTATCCCCTTCCCTAACCACCCTGCCAACTATCCCCTTCCCTAACCACCCTGCCAGCTATCCCCTTCCCTAACCACCCTCCCAACTATCCCCTTCCCTAACCACCCTGCCAACTATCCCCTTCCCTAACCACCTTGCCAACTATCCCCTTCCCTAACCACCCTGCCAGCTATCCCCTTCCCTAACCACCCTGCCAACTATCCCCTTCCCTAACCACCCTGGCAGCTATCCCCTTCCCTAACCACCTTGCCAACTATCCCCTTCCTTAACCACCCTGCCAACTATCCCCTTCCCTAACCACCCTGCCAACTATCCCCTTCCCTAACCACCCTGCCAGCTATCCCCTTCCCAAACAACCATGCCAGCTATCCCCTTCCCTAACCACCCTGCCAGCTATCCCCTTCCCTAACCACCTTGCCAGCTATCCCCTTCCCTAACCACCCTGCCAGCTATCCCCTTCCCTAACCACCCTGCCAGCTATCCCCTTCCCTAACCACCCTGCCAGCTATCCCCTTCCCTAACCACCTTGCCAACTATCCCCTTCCCTAACCACCCTCCCAACTATCCCCTTCCCTAACCACCCTACCAGCTATCCCCTTCCCTAACCACCCTGCCAGCTATCCCCTTCCCTAACCACCCTGCCAACTATCCCCTTCCCTAACCACCTTGCCAACTATCCCCTTCCCTAACCACCCTGCCAGCTATCCCCTTCCCTAACCACCCTGCCAGCTATCCCCTTCCCTAACCACCCTCCCAACTATCCCCTTCCCTAACCACCCTGCCAACTATCCCCTTCCCTAACCACCCTCCCAACTATCCCCTTCCCTAACCACCCTGTCAGCTATCCCCTTCCCTAACCACCCTGTCAGCTACCCTCTTCCTCATGGAGTCTGTGGGTCCTGTCAGCACCTAGCAAGTCATCCACGACCTCGAGGTCTGAGAAGTGACTGCAATCCTTTAGAGTCATAGAGCATTACAGTGCCAACACAAGCCCTTTGGCCCATTTAACCCATGCTAAGCTGGTCTTCTGCCTAATCCCATCTACCTGCACCTGGACCGTATCATTCGAAAGCTGTCCCATCATTTTCAACAAACTCAACGCTGGAGTCAAACCCAGATCTACCACTTTCAGCCTTTGGCCGTGAAACCCCTTGTACGTCCTAAGAGGTCCGAGAGTGCTGTAGGAATGGAACTCTTTTGTTCCTATAGGAAACCCGGCAGGGTTCTCCGCGACCCTTTAGAGAAGATCATCTGCTGCAGCTGCCTGGTCCGGACTATATGTGACTGCCGTGCTGTGTCTCCTGCTGCTTTGCAAAAGCTCCCGACACCCACTTGCCTGTGTGCAGCCTGCACAAGAAAGTGCAAAGTACATTTATTATCAAAGTATGTATACTTTATACAACCTTGAGATTCATCTTCCAGGCAGCCTCAAAACAAAGAAACCCAGAAGAACACATTAAAAAAACACATCAAACACCCAATATGCAAAGAAAAAAAATCAGGCACACAATAACTGCAAGCAAATAGCGTTCTGAACCAAAGTCCACAAAGGGAGTCCCCTATGTAATTCAACGTAGTTCAGCGCAGAGGCGAGGAAACCTCGTAGAGAACAGCACAGCACAGGCCGTTTGGCCCACAATGTTGTACTGACCCTTCAATCTACTCCAAGATCAATCTAACCCTTCCCTTCCACGTAACTCTCCATTTTTCTATCATCCATGTGCCTATCTAAGAGTTTCTTAAATGCCCCTCACGTATCTGCCTCTACCACCACCCCTGGCAGGGTGTCCCACACACCCACCACTCTCCGAGAGAAATTTACTTCCGACATCCCCCTCCTGTATTGTCCTCCAATCACCTTAAAATTATACCTCCTTGTATGAGGCATTTCTGCTCTAGGAAAATGTCTCTGGCTGTCCACTCGATCTATGCCTCTTGTACACCTCTATAAAGTCTGTCAGTAGCTGCCAGTCTCAGGGAAGACATGTTAAACAAAATTAACTGTAGGCGGTTGGTGATGGCTTCTGAAGACTTTGCTATCTGGCTGTTGGTACGTCTGTGAGAAAAATCCGGAACGCTGAAAAAGCGGATCATGGCAATGTATGCTGGCCTGTGCTGGGGCAGGAGATTGCCTTATTAGTCAAGAATGCAGAATCAGTCTGATATCAAAACATTTACAGCCACTGCTATGCCAAGAATGTTCTTCTGGCAACCCTTGTAATGGGTCTTTGCTAAGACTTGGAGACGGTGGCTGTGGGAACAGATAGTCCTAACGTTAGTGGTTTTCACCGAGGAACCTTTATAGCGTGGGATACGGGCCACCAAGAGGCAGGACGGGCAGTGAGGGACTTCACCCCTCCTCAGTCCTGAGGACATGTCCTCCAACCATGGTAACTCATCTCAGGCCCAACCTTCACATCGAGTTAACTGGAGGAGTTTAGATTTGAGGCAACCTTCAATGGAAGGTAAACATCTCCGTGAAACCTGATGGCATGAACATTGACTTCTCAAACTTCTGCTAATGCCCCACCTCCCCCTCATACCCCATCGGTTATTTATTTATTTATATATACACATTCATTTTCGCTCTCTCCTTTTTCTCCCTCTGTCCCTCTGACTATACCCCTTGCCCATCCTCACGGTTTTTCCCCCCCTCCCTCTTTCCTTCTCCCTGGGCCTTCTGTCCCATGATCCTCTCATATCCCTTTTGCCAATCACCTGTCCAGCTCTTGGCTCCATCCCTCCCCCTCCTGTCTTCTCCTGTCTTCTCCTGTCATTTTGGATCTCCCCCTCCCCCTCCCACTTTCAAATCTCTTACTAGCTCTTCCTTCAGTTAGTCCTGACGAAGGGTCTCGGCCCGAAACATCGACTGTACCTCTTCCTAGAGATGCTGCCTGGCCTGCTGCGTTCACCAGCAACTTTGATGTGTGTTGCTTGAAATTCCAGCATCCGGAGATTTCCTCGTGTTTGCATCCATGAAACTGTTCACTGCTTTAACGCATTCAGGTCGTGATGGGCATTGTTGTAAAGATGGTGACCAGCCGAAGAGGGACCTCCACTCAGGGTTTGTTCTGATGCTCGGGGTAACTGATCTCCTTGAGCTGCTGTCTCAATGATGCTTCCTTGTAAAATCCCTCGCAGTCAAATCTATTTACAATCTCTAGCCCCCCACTACAGTCCCACCCAATCCCTTACCTCCCAACCTCTCTCAATTTCATCAAGCCTGTTCTCCAATCTCAACCCAACTCTCTAGTCCTCAACCCCAAAACCTCAGACCTACCAACCAACTCGTAATTCCCCACCTCCCACCTCTAATGGACAATGGACCATGAACACTACCTCACTTTTTGAAAAATTTACTGTGACACAGCGTGAAACAGCCCCTTCTGGCCCTTCAAGTCACGCCACCCAGCAATGCCTGGATTTAACCCTCGCCTAATCTATAATGTCCAATTAACCCCAACTGGTATGTCTTTGGACTGGGGGAAGAAACCCAGTATCTCCAGATCTAATATCCTAATATCTCCAGATGTGATTCAGGGTCACACCTGGATCATGGACATTCAGACATGTTATTGTGCTGAAACAGTCCTGATGAAAGGTCTCGCCCTGAAACTTACTGCATGTTGTTGTTTAGGGCAGCAATGAAGGTCCTCTGTCTCTGGTGGTGTTCAGGGCTTCCTTCATCGTGTCAGTAGCTTCCTGTTGGTTTTCACTACTGTCAGTCATGCAAGTCCCGGGTGGAGACTCAGAAATACCATCGCACTCAGATGGAGAAGGATTCTTCATTGCTGTTTCTATAACAATTTTGTTTGACCAGTCAGGGTTGTTAGCCCTGAGCTGCATCCCCGAACCTGGAGGACCGGTGGACCACGCTTAGTCTGGCCTCTACCCTTTGACCTGTTTGGCATGGGTGACCCTACCAAGAGCCAAAACATAAAGCCCTGACTCCAGCCAACATCACTCTCTAGGTCATCAAGGCACACAAACCTCCAAACCCAACGACAATGCTGCGGTTGTCTCAGCCCGAGATGTCGACTCTTTCTTCCTCTTTATCGATGCTGCCTGGCCTTGGCCTGCTGAGTTCCTCCAGCATTGTGTGTGTGCGTGTTTGTGTGTGTTTTACAGAAATATGTACTGGTGTCTTTGTTCGCTCTGAGTACAGTCGGGACGGTATCATTCCACACTAATTAGGCTCCTGATAAATACTTTTAAAGATCAGATTAGATTTATTTGTCACATGTACATTGAAACTTACAGTGAAATGTGTTTTTCGCATCAACAACAAGCACAGTCCAAGGATGTGCTGGGGGCAGCCCGTAAGTGTCACCACTCACATATCAGCACAAACAAAGCACGTGTACAACTTACTAACATGCTAACCGGTCGGTTTTTGGACTGTGGGAGGAAACCAGATCACCCGGAGTAAATTCACACAGTCACGGAGAGAACGTACAAATCCTTACAAGCAATGGCGGGAATCGAACCCTGGTTAATGATTGGAACCTGCCGAAGGGTTTTGGCCCGAAGCGTTGACTGTGCTCTTTTCCACAGATGCTGCCTGACCTGCTGAGTTCCTCCTCCCCAGCCCGCGGCCCTTCACTCCCTCCACGGCTCAGAGAGCCACTCGAGCCTCAGCCGCAGCTCGCTGACACATTTGATTCCCCGCCGGATTACGCTGATCTATCGTCTGTGATCTCCTTTCTCACAGGTTAACGTGTGCCCAGCTGCCCAACAAGGTGCTGGAGAGCATCAGCATCATCGACACCCCGGGGATTCTGTCGGGAGCCAAGCAGAGGGTGAGCAGAGGTAAGGAAGCTGGCCCAATGGCTCAGCGGTTTCAGTCGCTATCCCACTGCCTACGGGTGAAGGAGAATCCTGACCCAATGGCTCAGCGGTTTCAGTCGCTATCCCACTGCTGACGGGTGAAGGAGAATCCTGACCCAATGGCTCAGCGGTTTCAGTCGCTATCCCACTGCTGACGGGTGAAGGAGAATCCTGCGATTCAGTGTTGGGGACTCACCTGAACGGAGGGAAGCTGTGTCCGCACTTTCCCGTCACACACCCCCGTCAGATACAGAGCGAAGCTCCTTCCACACCGCCCCACCACACGCTCTTGGGGTCATTCACGGAGTGAAAACTCCCTCTGCACCATCCCAAAACACACCCAGGGTCAGAGACACAGTGAAACTTCCTCCGCACCGTCCGTCATACACTCCCAGGGTCAGACACAGAGCGAAGCTCCCTCCACACTGTCCCATCACACACTCTTGCGGTCAGAGACAGAGTGAAGCTCCCTCCACACTGTCTTTGGAGAGGAATGAACCCTGCAACAAGTCCTACCTGGATGGATGAAGGGTCTTGGTCCAAAATGTCGACTGTTTATTCATTTCCATCAATTATGCCTGACCTGCTGAGTTCCTCCAGCATTTTGTGCTGAAGACCTGGATTGTTATTCCTGACCTCAGGATGTCCCAAGATATCTTCCAACTCATGAGCTATGTCTGAGGCACAGTCGCTGTGGGGCCCCTGGAACAGCCACAAATCACAGGCTCTCTGGGAGCTGCATAGTGAGGGATCTGAACAGATTTAGGAGCCAAGGTATAGTTGGTGTTGAAAAGGAAGCAGGCAAAAGGGGTTGTCGGTCTCTCCATTGAGAGTGGAACCTGCTCAGACTGAATTCTTCAGAGGGATTGATGGATTTCAGGGTTGTGGGGGCCTGTGGAGAAAATGTCACAATCTCAGCTACTGAAGGGAGGGAGAGACGGGAGTCTCACTCCAGACACACCACGCACCCGGGGCAGCAGATGGAGCCTCTTATCAACATAAGAAGTTCTGCAGATGCTGGAAATCCGGAGCAACACACACAAAGTGCTGGAGGAACTCAGCAGGTCAGGCAGCATCTATGGAAATGAAAAAACTGTTGATGATTTGGGCCGAGCCCCTTCTCCAGGATGAAGACTGATGTAGGGTCTCGCATCATGTCGACATTTTATTCCTCTCCATGCTGCCTGACCTGTTCAGTTCCTGCCGCGTTCTCTGTGTATTATTGGGGAATGGGAAGGGGAAAAGTGCCAGAATAAGAAGGGAAGGGAAGGGAAGGAGGACAAACTAGGTGATAAGTGAGACCAGGTGGATGAGGGAAGGGGGATGAAGTAAGAAGCTGGATCGTGATAGGTGGAAAAGGTAAAGGGCCGAAGAAGATGGAATCTGATAGGAGAGGAGAGTGGACCGTGGCAGAAAGCGGAGGAGGAGGGGAACCAGGGAGGGTGAGGAGAAGGAGGAGGCCGAGTGGGCAAATGAAAAAGAGGGTAGGGGAAAGGGGGAGAATTACCAGAAGCTGGAGCCCCTGCTAAGACTGGGAAGTTCAGGCCTTGTTAGAGGAAATTAGAGTGCCTGTGTCAGTCTAGTTGGCGTGTTCCAGGGGCTTTCAGTTCCCCAGGTGGACACAGCAGGCAGCTGGATCAGTCGTCCAGCTGCGTGCAGAATGTGGGGCTTGGTTAATCACACTCAAGGCAGACCACACAGGCAGGACTTTATTTTCACATACAAACGGACACAAACCCTCCCCAGTCCAACTCCTCTGGTGTCGTCGAGAACTGTGAAGGTATTCCAGGGTCGGTGGGCACCGCATTCCTGACAGCGATGGGAACACTTTAACTTAATTTAGTGCGTGTGAATGATTGTGTTAATCACTATTATTGGCTAAACTGTTTGTCGTAGTATTTGTCATGTACCGTTCAGCTACGTCTTCTAATATACAGCAACTACAACAATTCAGAGTGCCAAGCAATAAAACCAATCTCCTGACATAAAAGAAGAACACACAGCTTCCTGTCAAAAAACACAGACTTGTAAGTCTCTCATCCAAACCAGCAAAGCACCTTGCGATTTCATAGGTTCCATTTTGTCACATTACATTTTACAAAAGTTACATATGTATTTCCACATATTGTAGGATGTGTTTAGTAATGGAAAGGGCAGCAATGGTAATGATATGATGTCCTTTGGCTCAAAATCTGATTAGGGCAACATTTGCAGAAAAGATTCATACATTTTTCATACTTCCTCAGGAGAACATTTGGCCAACATGTTCTTTCCAGCTCACAGAGCAATCCCATGTTCCCCATTTATTGATCTTTTTGTGATGTTGGCATTCATTTCAAGAGGACTTGAATATAAATGCAAAGATGAGATGTTGAGGCTTTATAAGGCACTGGTGAGGCCTCACTTGGAGTATAGTGAGCAGTTTTGGACCCCTTATCTAAGAAAAGATGTGCTGACATTGGAGAAGATTCAAAAGGAGGTTCATGAGAATGAAGGGGTTAACATATGCGAGGCATCTGGCAACATTGGGCCTGTACTCACTAGGTTTTAGATGAATGTGTGCAGATCTCATTGAAACCTACCGAATGTTGAAAGGACTGGATAAGTTGGATATGGAGAGGATGCTTCCTATGGTGGGGGTATCCAGAACTAAAGGGCACAGCCTCAAAAATTGAGAGGGTGA
Organism: Mobula hypostoma; assembly: GCF_963921235.1. Taxonomy (NCBI): domain Eukaryota; kingdom Metazoa; phylum Chordata; class Chondrichthyes; order Myliobatiformes; family Myliobatidae; genus Mobula; species Mobula hypostoma. The sequence goes on along the minus strand of NC_086108.1, from coordinate 8,996,428 downwards.
CCTTTTAGAATAGAAGCAAGGAGGAGTTTTTTTAAGCCAAAGAGTGGTGAATCTGTGGAATGCTCTGCCACGGACTGCTGTGGAGCCCAAGACCGTGGGTATATTTATCACGGAAGTCATTAGATTTCTGATTGGCTGGGGCATCAAAGGTTATGGTGAGAGGGCAGGTGTATGGGGTTGAATGGGATCTGGGATCAGCCATGATGAAATGGCAGAACAGACCTGATGGGCCAAATGGCCTAATTCTGCTCCTATGTCTTTATGGTCTTATGGTTTATGACAAAGTTTCCTGGCAGAGGGTAGCAGACACCAGCAGAATCAACAAACTCATTTGTAAGGCCAGTGATGTTGTGGGGATGGAACTGGACTCTCTGACGGTGGTGTCTGAAAAGAGGATGCTGTCCAAGTTGCATGCCATCTTGGACAATGTCTCCCATCCACTACATAATGTACTGGGTGGGCACAGGAGTACATTCAGCCAGAGACTCATTCCACCAAGATGCAGCACAGAGCGTCATAGGAAGTCATTCCTGCCTGCGGCCATCAAACTTTACAACTCCTCCCTTGGAGGGTCAGACACCCTGAGCCAATAGGCTGGTCCTGGACTTATTTCCTGGCATAATTTACATATTACTGTTTAACTATTTATGGTTTACTATTTGCGGGACTGCGCAGGCGTGTGACGTCGTGCTGTGCAGCGCGGCAGATTTAAAAGGAACAGAGCCTCATAGAGCGGGCAGCGTAGTTTGCGGGCAGCGGAGTGAGCCAGGAGCAGAGTGAAGGCTTAAGGGCTTCGGCTCAACGGGCTTAGGCGGAAACGGGCGAGGCGAGGAAGGTTTGGCATTCATTTTCTGTTGCTATTTGAGGAGAGGGGCAGTATGAGTGTGAGGGCAGTTTGCTGTTCTCGGTGTCAGATGTGGGAGGCCCAGGAGTCTCCAAGCCTCCCGGACGTCTACATCTGCGCCAAGTGCATCGAGATGCAGCTCCTAAGGGACCGCGTTACGGAACTGGAGCTGCAGCTCGATGACCTTCGTCTGGTCAGGGAGAGTGAGGAGGTGATAGAGTGGAGATGCAGGCAGGTGGTCACGCCGGGGCCACGGGAGGCAGACAAGTGGGTCACGGCTAGGAGGGGGAAGGGGAAGAGTCAGGTAATAGGGAGTACCCCGGTGGCTGTGCCCCTTAACAACAGGTACTCCTGTTTGAGTACTGTTGGGGGGGACAGCTTACCCGGGGGAAGCGACAGTGGCCGTGCCTCCGGCACAGAGTCCGGCCCTGTAGCTCAGAAGGGTAGGGCAAGGAAGAGGAGGGCAGTTGTGATAGGGGACTCGATAGTAAGGGGGTCAGATAGGCGATTCTGTGGACGCAGTCCAGACACCCGGATGGTAGTTTGCCTCCCTGGTGCCAGGGTCCGGGATATTTCTGATTGTGTCCAAGATGAAGTGGGAGGGTGAGGAGCCAGAGGTCGTGGTACATATAGGTACCAATGACATAGGTAGGAAAAGGGATGAGGTCCTGAAAGGAGAATATAGGGAGCTAGGAAGGGAGTTGAGAAAAAGGACCGCAAAGGTAGTAATCTCAGGATTACTGCCTGTGCCACGCGACAGTGAGAGTAGGAATGCGATGAGGTGGAGGATAAATGCGTGGCTGAGGGATTGGAGCGGGGGCAGGGATTCAAGTTTTTGGATCATTGGGACCTCTTTTGGCGCAGGCGTGACTTGTACAAAAAGGACGGGTTACACTTGAATCCTAGGGGGACCAATATCCTGGCAGGGAGATTAGCAAGGGCTACTGAGGTGACTTTAAACTAGAATGGTTGGGGGGTGGGAATCAAATTAAAGAGGCTAGGCGTGAGGAGGTTAGTTCACAACAGGGGGATGGGAACCAGTGCAGAGAGACAGAGGGGTGTAAAGTGAGGGTAGAAGCAAAAAGTGGTAAGGAGAAAAGTAAAAGTGGCAGGCCGACAAATCCAGGGCAAGCATTAAAAAGGGCCACTTTTCAACATAATTGTATAAGGGCTAAGAGAGTTGTAAAAGAGCGCCTGAAGGCTTTGTGTGTCAATGCAAGGAGCATTCGTAACAAGGTGGATGAATTGAAAGTGCAGATTGTTATTAATGATTATGATATAGTTGGGATCACAGAGACATGGCTCCAGGGTGACCAGGGATGGGAGCTCAACGTTCAGGGATATTCAATATTCAGGAGGGATAGACATGAAGGAAGGGGAGGTGGGGTGGCGTTGCTGGTTAAAGAAGAGATTAACGCAATAGAAAGGAAGGACATAAGCCGGGAAGATGTGGAATCAATATGGGTAGAGCTGCGTAACACTAAGGGGCAGAAGACGCTGGTGGGAGTTGTGTACAGGCCACCTAACAGTAGTAGTGAGGTCGGATATGGTATTAAACAGGAAATTAGAAATGTGTGCAATAAAACAGCAGTTATAATGGGTGACTTCAATCTACATGTAGATTGGGTGAACCAAATTGGTAAAGGTCCTGAGGAAGAGGATTTCTTGGAATGTATGCGGGATGGTTTTTTAAACCAACATGTCGAGGAACCAACCAGAGAGCAGGCTATTCTAGACTGGGTATTGAGCAATGAGGAAGGGTTAATTAGCAATCTTGTCGTGAGAGGCCCCTTGGGTAAGAGTGACCATAATATGGTGGAATTCTTCATTAAGATGGAGAGTGACATAGTTAATTCAGAAACAAAGGTTCTGAACTTAAAGAGGGGTAACTTTGAAGGTATGAGACGGGAATTAGCTAAGATAGACTGGCAAATGACACTTAAAGGATTGACGGTGGATATGCAATGGCAAGCATTTAAAGGTTGCATGGATGAACTACAACAATTGTTCATCCCAGTTTGGCAAAAGAATAAATCAAGGAAGGTAGTGCACCCGTGGCTGACAAGAGAAATTAGGGATAGTATCAATTCCAAAGAAGAAGCATACAAATTAGCCAGAGAAAGTGGCTCACCTGAGGACTGGGAGAAATTCGGAGTTCAGCAGAGGAAGACAAAGGGCTTAATTAGGAAGGGGAAAAAAGATTATGAGAGAAAACTGGCAGGGAACATAAAAACTGACTGTAAAAGCTTTTATAGATATGTAAAAAGGAAAAGACTGGTAAAGACAAATGTAGGTCCCCTACAGACAGAAACAGGTGAATTGATTATGGGGAGCAAGGACATGGCAGACCAATTGAATAATTACTTTGGTTCTGTCTTCACTAAGGAGGACATAAATAATCTTCCAGAAATAGTAGGGGACAGAGGGTCCAGTGAGATGGAGGAACTGAGCGAAATACTTGTTAGTAGGGAAGTGGTGTTTGGTAAATTGAAGGGATTGAAGGCAGATAAATCCCCAGGGCCAGATGGTCTGCATCCTAGAGTGCTTAAGGAAGTAGCCCAAGAAATAGTGGATGCATTAGTGATAATTTTTCAAAACTCGTTAGATTCTGGACTAGTTCCTGAGGATTGGAGGGTGGCTAATGTAACCCCACTTTTTAAAAAGGGAGGGCGAGAGAAACCGGGGAATTATAGACCGGTTAGCCTAATGTCGGTGGTGGGGAAACTGCTGGAGTCAGTTATCAAAGATGTGATAACAGCACATTTGGAAAGCGGTGAAATCATTGGACAAAGTCAGCATAGATTTGTGAAAGGAAAATCATTCTGACGAATCTCATAGAATTTTTTGAGGATGTAACCAGTAGAGTGGATAGGGGAGAACCAGTGGATGTGGTATATTTGGATTTTCAAAAGGCTTTTGACAAGGTCCCACACAGGAGATTAGTGTGCAAACTTAAAGCACACGGTATTGGGGGTAAGGTATTGATGTGGATGGAGAATTGGTTAGCAGACAGGAAGCAAAGAGTGGGAATAAACGGGACCTTTTCAGAATGGCAGGTGGTGACTAGTGGGGTACCGCAAGGCTCAGTGCTGGGACCCCAGTTGTTTACAATATATATTAATGACTTGGATGAGGGAATTAAATGCAGCATCTCCAAGTTTGCGGATGACATGAAGCTGGGCGGCAGTGTTAACTGTGAGGAGGATGCTAAGAGGATGCAGGGTGACTTGGATAGGTTGGGTGAGTGGGCAAATTCATGGCAGATGCAATTTAATGTGGATAAATGTGAAGTTATCCACTTTGGTGGCAAAAATAGGAAAACAGATTATTATCTGAATGGTGGCCGATTAGGAAAAGGGGAGGTGCAACGAGACCTGGGTGTCATTATACACCAGTCATTGAAAGTGGGCATGCAGGTACAGCAGGCGGTGAAAAAGGCGAATGGTATGCTGGCATTTATAGCTAGAGGATTCGAGTACAGGAGCAGGGAGGTACTACTGCAGTTGTACAAGGCCTTGGTGAGACCACACCTGGAGTATTGTGTGCAGTTTTGGTCCCCTAATCTGAGGAAAGACATCCTTGCCATAGAGGGAGTACAAAGAAGGTTCACCAGATTGATTCCTGGGATGGCAGGACTTCCATATGAAGAAAGACTGGATGAACTGGGCTTGTACTCGTTGGAATTTAGAAGATTGAGGGGGGATCTGATTGAAACGTATAAAATCCTAAAGGGATTGGACAGGCTAGATGCAGGAAGATTGTTCCCGATGTTGGGGAAGTCCAGAACAAGGGGTCACAGTTTGAGGATAAAGGGGAAGCCTTTTAGGACCGAGATGAGGAAAAACTTCTTCACACAGAGAGTGGTGAATCTGTGGAATTCTCTGCCACAGGAAACAGTTGAGGCCAGTTCATTGGCTATATTTAAGAGGGAGTTAGATATGGCCCTTGTGGCTATGGTGATCGGGGTATGGAGGGAAGGCTGGGGCGGGGTTCTGAGTTGGATGATCAGCCATGATCATAATAAATGGCGGTGCAAGCTCGAAGGGCCGAATGGCCTACTCCTGCACCTATTTTCTATGTTTCTATGTTTTATTACTATTTAATTATTTATGGTGCAACTGTAACGAAAACCATTTTCCCCCGGGATCAATAAGTATGACTATGACTACTATGGATTGAAAGGCTTGTTGTATGAGGAGCGTTTGATGGTACTGGGCCTGTACTCACTGGAATTCAGAAGACAGGGGTGACTGTATTGAAACCTATAAAATGTTGAAAGGTCTCAGTAGAGTGGGTGTGGAGAGTTTGTTTCCTATGGTGGGAAAGTCGAAGACTAGAGGACACAGCCTTTTCATCATGGCCTTCACAGCTGCCTTTGTCAACAGATTCCACAGATTCACCACTCTCTGGTTAAAGAAATTCCTCCTCATCTCCGTTCTAAATGGACATCCTTCTGGTCCCACCATAGGACGCATCTTCTGTCCGTCCACACTGCTGAAGCCTTTCAATGTTCAATAATTTTCATTGAAATCCCCCCTCATTCTTCTGAGTTCCAGTGAGTGCAGGCCAAGACCCACCAATACTTCATACAGGTTTCCCCCGCCATCCGAAGGTCGAGCGTTGCTATGAAACGGTTCGTAAGCCGGAATGTCGTAAAGCAAAGAAGCAATTACCATTTATTTATATGGGAAAAATTTGTGAGCGTTCGCAGACCCAGAAATAACCTACCAAATCATGCCAAATAACACATAAAATAACAGTAACACATAGTAAAAGCAGGAATGATATGATAAATACACAGCCGATATAAAGTAGAAATACTTTTCCACAATCATTACTGAACTGTTCTCCGCAGCGAAAATCTCACGCAAGCGCCGTCGGCAGAAAATCTCACGCAAGCGCTGTTGGCAAAAACACGGCGCAAGCGCTCTCCAGTAACCTTTAAACTATGAAGCTGCCAAATCAAACCAAATAACACGTAAAAATACACAGCCGATATAAAGTAGAAATAATGTATGTACAGTGTAGTATCACTGACCGGAATTGGTTCAGGCAGAGCACACTGATGATGGTGTGTTAGACTGAGTCGGAGTTTGGGTGGTGCAGTGGCCCCCCACCCTCCAGGCCACTGAAGAACGCAGGGGTCCAGCAGTAGCCGGGAGGTACACAGCACATCTTTAAGAAAAAAGCCAAAACAAACATGCTAATTAATTAGGTGCCGCCCGTAATTGTCGGCCCAGATCAGTGCCGATTTCCGATTGCGTCGTCTCTGATCTGGGCCGACAATCACGTGCCGGGCGGCACCTAATAATTAGCATGTTTATTTCGGCTTTTTTCTTAAAGATGTGCTGTGTGCCTCCCGGCTACCTTTGCATTCTCCGCGAATCAGTACAGTATCTGTCCGTGGCCTGGCTGTTGGGGTGGTGAGACACTGGGGTGTCATCTCGTTGTCTGTTTCCATTAGAGCAGGCAGCTCATCTTCTTCTATCTCTGCCCGCCTCGATGTTGAAGGTCGAGGTTCGTCGTCTGCTGTGGCTGATGTGGAAGGCTTGCTTGACTGCTGAGCCTCGCACATTTTTCTATCATACAGTTCTTTAATAAGGACTCAAACCATCCTGCAAATATCTCCTAAACCTACGTACCCTTTCAAAATTAAAGTTGTACTTTATCATTACTCATGCGGTTTTGATTGTTATCCTTTTTTTCTTCCATTTGCATCAGCTCTTCATCTGTCAGTTCTTGGAGATGGGATGCCAAAACCTCTTCAACATCATGTTCGTCAGCCTCCACAAGTCAAACTCACGTTGTCCTTACTTAGTTCACCACGATCAAAACGCTTAATTATGTCTAGTTTTACCATAAGTGTAACACCCTTACGAGCTCTTTCAGGCTTTTCCGATACCATAGAACTCATCTTGCAAACGGCTGCTCACAGGCACGTGTTAAAGCAAAGCAGTTCCAAATCTGGGGGAGAGCAGCTTTTATCGCGCGCTGATTTTTTTATCACGTGCTGAATTTTTCTTTCGTAACAGTGAAAACACCTTCTGAAAGCGAAAATAGGGTACTAATGTAGGTCTTTCATAACAGTGAGGTTTTGTAAAGCGAATGTTCGAAAAGCGTGGGACACCTGGACTTTACTGTCGCCAAACAATTGATACCAGAACGTACAATCATCACAGCAATATTTGATTCTGCGCTTTGTGCTCCCTGGAGTACAAATCGATAGTAAATATTAAAAATTTAAATAATAAATCATAAATAGAAAAGGGAAAGTAAAGTAGTGCAAAAAAAACCGAGAGGCAGGTCCGGATATTTGGAGGGTACGGCCCAGATCTGGGTCAGGATCCGTTCAGCAGTCTTATCACAGTTGGAAAGAAGCTGTTCCCAAATCTGGCCGTACGAGTCTTCAAGCTCCTGAGCCTTCTCCTGGAGGGAAGAGGGACGAAAAGTGTGTTGTCTGGGTGGGTCGTGTCCTTGGTTATCCTGGCAGCACTGCTCCGACAGCGTGCGGTGTAAAGTGAGTCCAAGGACGGAAGATTGGTTTGTGTGATGTGCTGCGCCGTGTTCACGATCTTCTGCAGCTTCTTCCGGTCTTGGACAGGACAACTTCCATACCAGGTTGTGAAGCACCCAAGAAGAATGCTTTCTACGGTGCATCTATAAAAAATAGTGAGGGTTTTAGGGGACAGGCCAAATTTTTTTAGCTTCTAATACTAACCCCTCAGACACAGAAACCACAGATCGTGGACTCAGAGCCAAGGTCAGGCTGCGGGGGTCCGTGTGACGGAGCATCCAACTCACCGACTGTGCAACGGTGTGGTGGTGCATGCAGTGGATAGGCAGGTAGAGATGGGCTGAGTGGTCGCTCCTGGTCTGTTGTTCGATAACCATAAATGCAGAGCTGCACAAAGGAATCTTTTTGGAGAAATGTTTTTTTTTGTGCAAACTGATGCTGTGATACAGCCTTAGACTCAGGAAGGGAGTTAATTTAATAAAAATAATCACGAGCTTTAATCCTTTGCCAACCGCAAATATTTCATTAAAATTACAGAACTAAATTGCAGTCATTCACCTTGGATTATTATCGATGCAATCAGTAACTCTTTCCATAAAAATAAGGGAACAGGAGGCCATTCAGCCTATCTTGCTCTGCCTGTCACCGTGACTGACCTTCCTTGCCCTATCATCATAACTGCTAATGCCTCTAAACTGGTTGATGTCCTGATTCAACTCGAAGATGTCCTGGAGCCTACGGAGGCCAGTGCCCACGGTGGCGCTGACTGAGTTTACAACTCTCTGCAGCTTATTTCAATCCTGTGCAGTTGCTCCCCACCCCCCCCCCCCATACCAGACATGATGCAGCCAGTTAAAATGCCCTTCACGGTACATAAGTAGAAATTCCCTTGCACCCAGCCTGTAGGATCCTTTTGGAAGTTTCCAATAGATCTCTCGTGCTGAATTTTGGAGAAGACTGGCCTCCGTTGTTCTTCTAATTCCTTCATTCCTCAGACTGACGAGTTTCACAACCGAACATTAGAAATCTGGTAAACAGCGAGGGAATCTGCCTGGGGTTATTTTGTGTTTGTATCTGAATACATGTCTTTTCATGTGATACTTCTAATGAAGAACCTAATACCAACATTCAAGATTATTTAATGTCATTTCCAGTACACAGTGTAAAGGAGGAAATAATCATTGTTAATCCGGATCCGATGCTGCATAAAAAAACACAATAAGTAAAAAAAATACACAGTAAGTATAAATATATAAGATAGCTTCAAAGATTCAAAGTGCATTTATTATGAAAATATGTCTGCAGTATACAACCCTGAGACTCATCTTCTTCACAGACAGCCACGAAACAAAGAAACGCCCTGGAACCCGTTTAAGGAACAGCATTGACAACCCCTTGTGCGCAAAAAAACAAATCGCGCAAATGGCAACAAAACAGAACAAGCAAAAATACAGAAAATAAAGCACACAATCAAAGGAGTCGGTATTCAGCTCAGCTCAGTGTTCATTATCTGTAGGCTGCCCCGATTCAAAGTCACCCAAAAGAAAAACGGAGCGACTCAAGAACGACAGTCTAATCGGCAGACCGCAGACCAGAACTTGGATAGCATCCTCCGACAGCATCGAGGGAGAGAGTGACCGTTCGAACGCAGGGACCTTCCCTCAGGAGCAGAGAGGGCGAGGGTCCGTCACACGCGGACGCCTTCCTCCGGCAGTGGCAAGTGAGAGGCTGGAAGATGGCGCTGAATATTTCACTCGCCTCTGTTTGCAATCTCTCGGCTTCTTGGTCTTGAGGCTGTTCACCTCCCAGAACCTTCAAGGAGACAGCAACGTGCCAGATCACTCAATTGGCTCGAAAATGCACCATCAAACTGTAGATCGCAGGCTCCAGCAATACGGGACCACATTGGGAAGAAAAGGCATACGTAACAGAAGTAAATGAAACCGTTTTGTGGAGAATGTAGCCCATGGTGGCGTTATTCTCTGGCCCCATTTTCTTCCAGAGTTGATAAACATTGATTGTACGTCCATAAAGTGACGCTGGGCACAGGAGTGTCTGTACATAAGGTGACTCTGGCAGGAAGTGATTATGTAGTGGTGGTTGGGGGTGTGGAGGGGTGGGTTAGTAGCGGAGGTGTTGATCAGCCTTACTGCTTGGGGAAGGGAACTGTGTGTCAATCTGATGCTGGATGCTATGTAGCCTCCTCCCCGATGGGAGTGGGACAAACAGTCCCTGAGCAGGGTGGGTGGGATCCCTCATGATGGTACTGGCCCTGTTCCAGCACCTTTCTGTATAAATCTCCTTGATGGTGGGTGTGCTGGTGAGGCATTGGGCAGTCTTGACTACCCGCTGTAGAGGCTTTCTGTCCATACCAGCTTGTCGGGATGCTCTCTACTGCACACCTGTAGAACGATGTGAGTATAGACCAGCAAGGGGATTGAAAATCTCCCTAAAGCAGACGAGTCGAGGGCAAAGCACGGTCACACAAACCCTTCTGATTCACCAGTGACACTCCCAGCCTGATGCCCGGACGCCAAGAGAGCAAAGGACTGTCATTCTGAATCTCAGCACTCTGCTCTAGAGTTGCACGCACAACGCTGGAGGAACTCAGCAGGCCAGGCAGCGTCTGTGGGAAAGAGTACAGTCGATGTTTCAGGCCGAGACCCTTCTTCAAGCCTGAGAAGTCAGAGTAAGAAGGTGGAGGGAGGGGAGGAGAGGAAGGTGGCAGGTGATAGGTGAAACCGGGAGGGGCAGGGGTGAAGTAAAGAGCTGGGAAGTTGACTGGTGAAAGAGATACAGGGCTGGAGAAGGGGGAATCTGATAGGAGAGGGCAGAAGACCATGGAAGAAAGGGAAGGGGGAGGAGCAGCAGAGGGAGGTGATGGTCGGGTAAGGAGGTAAGATGAGAGAGGGAAATGAATGGGGAATGGTGAAGGAGAGGAGGGAGCTTACTGGAAGTTAGAGAAATCGATGTTCATGCCATCAGGTTGGAGACTACCCAGACGGAATATAAGATGTTGCTCTTCCAACCTGAGTGCGGCCTCATCTTGACGGTAGCAGACACCATGGACTGACGTGTGGGGATGGGAATGCGATGTAGGTTGAAATGCGTGGCTCCCGGGAGATCCCGCTCTTTGTGACGGATATCAAAAGCACAGTGCTGGAAGAGGCCCTGGCCTGCCCACCCTCGAGGGGGCATTTTCACCCCAGTGTTGCTCTCTTTGGAAAAAGCTGCCCTCTGTTCACCTTGCCTTTCTTCCTGCTGGTGGCGGAGTGCAGTGGTATGTCCAACACACAGCACTGCAGTCCAGCTGTGGCTGAAAACAGTGGCAATCTTGTAGCAGTTGGGAGACCTGTCATCTGTGAGGTAGGAGTTTGGGGCCTGCACCCATCTCCTCCTCGCCTTGGGAGACCTGCGCCCTCAGTCACGGAGTGGCCTCGCGGACGCCCGATTTCTACGACTGAAGCATAAATGGGAGACTGAAACATCAAGACAGCAGGCGGTCTTTCGATGGAGCGTGAGAGCCTGTCACTCCTGGAGACGGGGCTTGGAGAAGTGACGCAGAAGGTTGTAACATTGGAACAGTGACTTGCACATCTCCCGCTCCCGTTGCTGCAGGAGTGACCTCCCTGTCCCGCACTGGAGAGCGAGAGTCTGTCTGAGATACCAAACTGCTGGATTGTGAACTGTAGAACAAGGTCTCTTAGGGGCCGATGCTGTTGCTTGTACGGTGGGGCTGGGAGGAAGGGGTGGTCAATGCTTCTGCTGGCTGAGGTGGGGGGTGTGGGGAGAGGAGGGTTGATGAATTTGCTGCAGCTTATGTGACAGGATGGGGAGGGGGGCTTTGGGGTTCCGATGGTCCTATCATTCTGTGGAGTTCCCCTGTTTTTGTGGGTGTCTGTGAAGAGTACGAATTTCAGGTTGTATGCTGTATACATTCCCTGATATTAAAATTAATCTTTGAACTGGGTGCAATAAATCCTTTTCCAGTAGCATCTTTTTATTTACAAAAAAATACATTTATTATAAATTCAAACCAGTACAATACCATTAGACAATCGCATTATAAGCAAAAACCAACACAGACTAATCTAACACATTCCTGTCCTCATTGAGGATGGCATTTATCCTCTGCAGTGCCCACCAGTTTTGAAACTCCTCTATGTAACTCATGGATGCCACATATATCTTTGCCACAGCTACTTGGACACAGACCTACCCCTTGAACATTGCAGGCAGTCAGCCCGGTCAGAGCCCTCCACTGCCTGTCTCCAGGACCTATGGATAGCTATCTTAGCCAGCCCCAGGAGCAGGTTAACTGGACAGGGCCCCAGACAGTCCTTCCAGGTGAGGCAACACTCTGCCTGCGAATCTGCTGTGGTATATGAGTCCTCATGAAGGGTCTTGTCCCAAAACATCAACCGTTTACTCTTTTCCATGCTGTCTGGCCTGCTGAGTTCCTCCAGCATTTTGCCTGTGTTGGAGTATTGTGTGCAGTTTTGGTCACCTACCTACAGGAAAGATGTAAAAGGTTGAAAGAGTACAGAGAAAATTTACAAGGATGTTGCCGGGTCTGCAGGACCTGAGCTATAAGGAAAGATGGAATAGGTTAGAACCTTATTCCCTAGAACGTAGAAGATTGAGAGGAGATTTGATAGGGGTATACAAAATTATGAGGGGTATAGACAGGATAAATGCAAGCAGGCTTTTTCCACTGAGGTTGGATGGGACTGCAACCAGGGGTCATAGGTTAAGGGTGAAAGGTGAAAAGTTTAAGGGGAATATGAGGGAAAACTTCTTCACTCAGAGGGTTGTGAGAGTGTAGAACGAGCTGCCAGCGCAAGTGGTGCATGCGAGCTCGATTTCAACATTTAACAGATGTTTGGATAGGCACATGGATAGTAGGGGTATGGAGGAGTAGGGTCCCGGTACAGGTGGATGGGAATAGACAGTTTCAATGGTTCGGCACAGACTAGATGGGCCAAAGGGTCTGTTTGCTGTACTTCTCTGACACTAACTGAGTAACAAATTATGTACTTAAATGAAATACAGAACAACTTAGCACATTATCAACACTTCTACAGCACCTTTTTGTGATGGAGGTATTGATCACGTGCACTGATATACAGTAAAAATCTTTGGTTTCGTGCCATCCAGACACATCAATGGATAAATATGTACAGTCAGGAAGAAAGCAGAGAGCACTGTTACAGTTACAGGGAAGGCAGCTCTCAGCTGAACAGGGAGAAACCCCACCCAGCTTCAGACAAGGGGACAGTAACGAATCCCAGTTCACCCCCCCTGTCTGGTGCATTGGAATGTGCTTTCACCAGACTATGGGGCTTTGAAGATGTGGGCAGAAATCTGGAGCTGCCTTGAACTTGGAGCAAACAGTTACAGACTGCCTTTGTTAAGTGCTTCCTGTCACAAGATAAACACCGGACAAACCTTCGGAAAATCGATAAAGCGGTTCTAATCTGGTGTTTATGTTTGTGTTGCTACAGCCCCACTGCCTGTAACCCTCTCATTCACCGTCCAGTGTTCAGGGGTGATGTCTCCCGATGTCCCACTTGTGCAGCGCACTCCTCTCAGATGTCGGCTGATGCCCAGTGTCTCGGAGTTTGATCACAAAATGCAGCAACCCCATCTCTACCACCTGAATGGCAGAGAGGGTGTTGGAACTTACACTGAGAGAGAACAAGGCTTCAACGCGTCTGTGGCTGAGGTGGAAGGCGGTTACTGGGTCCACGGGAGCTGAGGTGACGGTGCGTGTGTTTGTCGCCATCCCCGACCCTGAACTCCCCCTGCTTTCTGAGCAGATGTTTCTTCTCACACTCTGTTCAAAGGGAGCTCTCCTGAATTCAGCTTAACTGGTATTGTTGGTGCAGTCTGCAGAGAGAGAGGTGATTGCTTCATCGGTTTCATTTTGTAATCCTGCTTTGAGCTTCAGCTCTTATAAAACCATAAAATATGGGAGCAGCATTAGGCCATTCGGCCCATAGAGTCTGCTCTGGCATTTCATCATGGCTGATCCATTTCTCTCTCAGCCCAATCTCCTGCCTTCGCCCCAAATCCCTTCATTTCCTGACCAATCATGATTCTGTCAACCTCTGCCATAAATATACATAAAGACTTGGCCTCCACAGCCACCTGTGGGAACAAACTCTGCAGATTCACCATTCTCTGGCTAAAGAAATTCCTCCTCATTTCCATTCTAAAAGGTCACCCCTCTATTTTGAGCATGTGTTCTCTGGTCTTAGGCTCCCCCACCATAGAAACTAGCTTCTCCATATCCACTCTATCAAGGCCTTTCAACATTCGATAAGTTTTAATGAGGTCACCCCTCATTCTGCCGAATTCTAGTGAATCTAGGCCCAGAGCCATCAAACGCCCTTCGTATGACAAGCTGTTCAGTCCTGGAATCATTTTTATGAGCCTCCTTTGAACCCTGTCCATGTCAGCACATCCTTTCTGAGATGCAGGGAGAGAGGGAGGATCCAATACTCTCAGTGAGGCCAAACCAGGGCTTCATAAAGTCTCAACATTACGCCGTTGCTTTTATAGTCTCGTCCTCTGGAAATGACTGTAAACATTCCGATTGCCCTCCTCACCACAAACTCAGCCTGCAAATTAACATTCAGGGAATTCTCTCTCTCCTCTCCCCCTCTCTTTGTGTAATGTGCCTAAGACTTTTGCGTAGTGCTGTATATCAGAACATACAATGAGTGTTTGATGGCTTTCGTCCTGTACTCACTGGAGTTTAGAAGAATGAGGGGGGATCTCATTGAAAGGCCTCAACAGAGTGGGTGTTTCCTATAGTGGGGGACGGTGGTCTGGACCAGAGGGCATAGCCTCAGAGAAGAGTTCAAAGTAAATTTTATTATCAAAGAACATGTATGTCACCACTTACGATCTCGAGATACATTTTCCTGCGGGCAGCAAGCCTACAGTAAAATAACCATAACAAGGATCAGTGAAAGACGGCCTAACTAGGGCGATCAACTAGAGTGCAAAAGACAACAAACTGTGCAAATACAAAAAGAAAGTAATAGCAAATAAACAAGCAATATATATCAAGAACATGAGATGAGGACTCCCTGGCAGTGAGCCCATTGGTTGTGGGAACAGTTCAGGGATGGGCCGAGTGAAGTTGTCTCCTCTGGTTCAGGAGCCTGATAGCTGAGGGGTAATAGCTGTTCCTGAACCTAATGGTGAGGGTCCTGAGGCTCCTGTACCTTCTTCCTGATGGCAGCAGCGAGAGAGGGTATGACCTGGGTGTTGGGGATCTCTGATAATGGATGCTGCTTTCCTACGACAGGGTTTCATGTAGATGTGCTCAATGGTTGGGAGGGCTTTACCCGTGATGGCCTGCGTCGTATCTGTTACCTTTTGTAGGATTTTCCGTTCAAGGGCATTGGTGTTTCCATACCAGGCCGTGGTGCAGTCAGCCAGTATACTCTCCACTGTGCATCTACAGAGTTTTAAATGCCACACCGAATCTCTAAGGAGGTCGAAGTGCTGCCGTGCTTTCCTTGTAATTGTGCTTACGTGCTGGGCCCAGGACAGTCCACCGAAATAATAACACTTAGGAATTTAAAGTTGCTAACCCTCTCCAGAGGCGCCCCTTTAGAAAAGAGAGAGTGGCGAATCTGTGGAATTCTTTGCCACAGATGACTGTAGTGGCCAAGTCATTGGGTATATTTAAAGCGGATGTTGATGGATTCTTGATTAGTCAGGACATCAAAAGTTACGGGGAGAAGGCAGGAGAATGGTGTTGAGAGGAATGATAATCAGCCAGGATGGAATGGCGTGGACAAATGACCTAATTCTGCTCCAATGTCTTCTGACGTCCATACCTCCTTGGGTGCTGTAGGCTCAGTTCCTGCCTGTTGCTTTGAAGTGGCCCTGGACTGATTACTTCATTCAAGATGCTATACAAACACAGGAGCTTGTTGTGCTGTGGCACCAAAGCTCATCGCAAGGCAGAACATTCCGGTAGTTTTGATGTTGAGCCACTGCCCATCACTTCCCCAGGTCGCTACTTAGATCCAGCTCCTGCCCGTGTCCTGGCCCAGCTGATGCATGGAGGTTGAAGGGGACAAGTAAGTCCCTGGCACTGTGCTGGGCACCTGACGGTTAATGGCCTCGTCCATCAAGCTGAGCCCCCCAGCCACTCATTCAGCACTTCTGTTCAAAGCTCACAACTGCCTTTTAAGGAACATTCTGCTGCTGTGTGTTTGACTCCTTGCCAAGGGACTTTGAGGAAGTTCTATAGATGCACAGTGGAGAGTATCCTGAATGGTTGTGTCATGGACTGGTATGGAAACACCAATGGCCAGGAACAGAACAGGCTACAGACACTGGTAGATACGGCCCAGTCCAACACAGGCAAAGCCCCCTCCACCATTGAGCACATCTGTGCGGAGCACTGACAGAAGAAAGCAGCATACCTCATCAGAGACCCCCACATCCCAGGCTATGCTCTCTTCTTGGTGCTTCTGTTGGGTAGGAGGTCCCACACCACCAGGTTCAGGAACAGTTATCACCCCACAACCATCAGGCTCCTGAACCAGTGTGGATAACTTCACTCACCACAATGAGCTTCAGGTCCCACACCACCAGGTTCAGGAACAGTTATTACCCCACAACCATCAGGCTCCTGAACCAGTGTGGATAACTTCACTCACCACAATGAGCCTCAGGTCCCACACCACCAGGTTCAGGAACAGTTATTACCCCACAACCATCAGGCTCCTGGACCAGTGTGGATAACTTCACTCACCACAATGAGCCTCAGGTCCCACACCACCAGGTTCAGGAACAGTTATTACCCCACAACCATCAGGCTCCTGGACCAGTGTGGATAACTTCACTCACCACAACTCCAAATTGATTACACATCCTGCAGACTCACTTCCAAGGATTCTACAACTCATGTTCTCAATATTATTTATTTATTTAATATTTTAAAATATATTTCACTATTTGTCTAATTTTTCACACTGGTTGTTTGTTAGTCTTTGTTATTTACATATTTTCATAAATTCTATTGTATTTCTTTACTCTCCTGTAAATGTCTGCAAGAAAAGGGATCTGCGGGTTGTATGTTGTATATCTGTTTTCTGATAATAAAATCGGTTTGAACTTTGAGCGAAGAGGGAGAGGTTACTGGACACAGCTGAGTGCGGCTGCCTGGGACTCAAATTCTGCACGCTGGAGGTCTGCGGGCGGCCTCCTGGACGGTCTCCAGACCAGGATGTAGCTGAGGAAGGAATGGAAGGAACCGTGTTTCCATAGCGCCCTTTGCATTCTCCGTCAACACACTTCACAGCTGTCACGGGCCGGTAGTGCTCCTGCAGAGCAGCTCAGTATTGACCCCTGACCTCAACATAACTGGGTTATAACCTAGTCTGAGTTGAGTTGTTCTCCGATCTGGGCAATTTACTTGCAAATGGTTCATCACCATGTGGGAAGACATCGTCAGCGCACTGTTGATTGTGGGGTGCTCTCCGAATGCTTGGCCTCTATATACGTATCAATCAGCTGATTGGACATCATGTCAGAAACTCAGTCGTGATCTGGGGAGGAAATCTCATGGCTGTGTGGCAAATTTCTTCTGTTGTGATCTGGAATTTTGCCCGCATTGGCTCATAAACGGGATTGAGGTCAACGTGTCCGTTTACAGAATTGTTTACGGAAAACCCACGCTGCTAGAAATTCTCTTGCATGTTGTGTGTTCACTTGCACCATGGCTTTCACTGAGTTTCCAAATTGACGTCCAATCCCATCTTCTGAGTAATTTCCAATAACCTGGTCTGCTTGATGCTGCCTCACGAATCCTGACCTCAATGCTGTCTGTGTGGAGTTTGCATGTTCTGCCTGTGATCACATTGGTTTCCCTCCCCCCCCCACCACCCCAGGTGATCCAGTTTTCTTCCCACATCTCAGAGACTTGTGGGTTGGCTACTGTAGAATGTCCCTGGTGGGTAGGTGAAGGGTTGAATCTTGGGGGAGCGGTGGGTGGGTGGTGGTGAATGGAATGTGTGCAGATTAGGATGCTGGACAGGTTGTTGGGAAATGAGACACAAGAGGTTCTACGGATGCTGGAAATCCAGAGCAACACACACAAACAGGGCTATAGGGTGGAGAACGATGTTGGGTCTCATCTCAAATCAAAAACTGTTTATTCCTCTCCATGGGTGCTGCCTGGCCTGTTGAGTTCCTCCAGCATTTTGCGTGTGTGACTCTGGACTCTTCAGAATCTTCTGTGCACCATTTCCGAATAACATTACCGTGCTGGCCAATAACATAAGATCACAAACAGTTTACAGTTCAAAGTAGATTTTATTATCAGAGTACATATATGTCACCATATACAACCGAGATTCATTTTCCTGTGGGCATACTCAGTAAATCTATAGAATAGCAACTGTAACAGGATCAGTGAAAGATCAACCAGAGTGCAGAAGACAACAAACTGTGCAAATGCAAATATAAATAAGACATAGAAGCCGAATCAGGCCATTCAGCCCATTGAGTGTGCTCTGCCATTCCATCATGACTGATTTGTTATCCCTCTCAGCCCCGTTCTCCTACATTCCCCCCGTAACCCTGACTAATCAAGAACTTATCAAAACTGCCACTTTCAATAAAGCATGTGGTTCCTAATTTTCTAAACCTTAGCAACACACAAAAATTGGTGGAGGAACTCAGCAGGTCAGGCAGCATCTATGGAGGGGAATAAACAGTCAACGTCTTGGGCTAAGACCTACTCCAGGAAGCCTTTCCTATCCAACCTGCATCCCAGAACATCCACCCGACGTGTCGGGTTCTGGGAGCTCTCGAGGTTTGCTCGGACTCTGAACTCCAGGTCAGACACCGCTCTGTGCACGGCTCCCTCTGAAACATTCCTCCTTGCGTTCCAGGTTACGATTACCCGGCGGTTCTGCAGTGGTTCGCTGAGCGAGTGGACCGCATCATTCTGCTCTTCGACGCCCACAAGCTGGAGATCTCGGATGAGTTCTCGGAGGCAATCCGAGCTCTGAAGGGCAACGAGGACAAGATCCGCGTGGTGCTGAACAAGGCCGACCAAGTGGACACCCAGCAGCTGATGAGGGTCTACGGGGCCCTCATGTGGTCCCTCGGCAAGGTCATCAACACCCCTGAGGTCCTCCGGGTCTACATCGGCTCCTTCTGGTCCGAGCCGCTCCTCATTTCCGACAACCGGAAGCTCTTCGAGCTGGAGGAACAAGACCTCTTCCAGGATCTCCAGAACCTGCCCAGGAACGCGGCCCTAAGGAAGCTGAATGATCTGGTGAAAAGAGCAAGGCTTGTGAGGGTAAGTTACTGTGACCCGGCCTGCAAGGGGAGGAGGGAGGACCTGAGGGAGGGTCACACTGTGGGAAGGGTCACACTGTGGGGGGGGGCGGTACTGAGGGAGATTCACACCATGGGAGGGGTGTTACTGAGGGAGGGTCACACTGTGGGAGGGGCAGTACTGAGGGAGGGTCACACCATGGGAGGGGCGTTACTGAGGGAGGGTCACACTGTGGGAAGGTCACACTGTGGGAGGGTCACACTGTGGGAGGGGTGGTACTGAGGGAGGGTCACACTGTGGGAAGGGTGGTACTGAGGGAGATTCACACTGTGGGAGGGGTGGTACTGAGGGAGGGTCACACTGTGGGAGGGGCGGTACTGAGGGAGATTCACACTGTGGGAGGGGCGGTACTGAGGGAGGGTCACACTGTGGGGGTGATATTGAGGGAAAGTCACACTGTGGGAGGGGTCGGTACTGAGGGAGGGTCACACTGTGGGAGGGGTGGTACTGAGGGAGATTCACACCGTGGGAGGGGCAGTACTGGGGGAGGGTCACACTGTGGGAGGGGTGGTACCGAGGGAGGGTCACACCGTGGGAGGGGTGGTACTGAGGGAGGGTCTCACTGTGGGAGGGGGTGGTACTGAGGGAGGGTCACACTGTGGGAAGGGTGGTACTGAGGGAGGGTCACACTGTGGGAGGGGCGGTACTGAGGGAGATTCACACTGTGGGAGGGGCGGTACTGAGGGAGGGTCACACTGTGGGAGGGGCGGTACTGAGGGAGATTCACACTGTGGGAGGGGCGGTACTGAGGGAGGGTCACACTGTGGGAGGGGCGGTACTGAGGGAGATTCACACTGTGGGAGGGGCGGTACTGAGGGAGGGTCACACTGTGGGAGGGGCGGTACTGAGGGAGGGTCACACTGTGGGAAGGGTGGTACTGAGGGAGGGTCACACTGTGGGAGGGGCGGTACTGAGGGAGGGTCACACTGTGGGAAGGGTCACACTGTGGGAAGGGTCACACTGTGGGGGGGGCGGTACTGAGGGAGATTCACACCATGGGATGGGCGGTACTGAGGGAGGGTCACACTGTGGGAGGGGCGGTACTGAGGGAGGGTCACACTGTGGGAGGGGTCGGTACTGAGGGAGGGTCTCACTGTGGGAGGGGTGGTACTGAGGGAGGGTCACACCGTGGGAGGGGTGGTACTGAGGGAGGGTCTCACTGTGGGAGGGGGTGGTACTGAGGGAGGGTCACACTGTGGGAAGGGTGGTACTGAGGGAGGGTCACACTGTGGGAGGGGCGGTACTGAGGGAGATTCACACTGTGGGAGGGGCGGTACTGAGGGAGGGTCACACTGTGGGAGGGGCGGTACTGAGGGAGATTCACACTGTGGGAGGGGCGGTACTGAGGGAGGGTCACACTGTGGGGGTGATATTGAGGGAAAGTCACACTGTGGGAGGGGTCGGTACTGAGGGAGGGTCACACTGTGGGAGGGGTGGTACTGAGGGAGGGTCACACTGTGGGAGGGGTGGTACTGAGGGAGATTCACACTGTGGGAGGGGCGGTACTGAGGGAGGGTCACACTGTGGGAGGGGTGGTACCGAGGGAGGGTCACACTGTGGGGGGGGCAGTACTGAGGGAGGGTCACACTGTGGGAGGGGCGGTACTGAGGGAGGGTCACACTGTGGGAGGGGTGGTACCGAGGGAGGGTCACACTGTGGGGGGGCAGTACTGAGGGAGGGTCACACTGTGGGGTGGTATTGAGGGAAAGTCACACCGTGGGAGGGGTCGGTACTGAGGGAGGGTCTCACTGTGGGAGGGGTGGTACCGAGGGAGGGTCACTCTGTGGGAAGGGTGGTACTGAGGGAGATTCACACCATGGAAGGGGCGGTACTGAGGGAGGGTCACGCTGTGGGAAGGGTCACACTGTGGGGGGGGCGGTACTGAGGGAGATTCACACCATGGGAGGGGTGGTACTGAGGGAGGGTCACACTGTGGGAGGGGCGGTACTGAGGGAGGGTCACACTGTGGGAGGGGTCGGTACTGAGGGAGGGTCTCACTGTGGGAGGGGTGGTACTGAGGGAGGGTCACACTGTGGGAGGGGCGGTACTGAGGGAGGGTCACACTGTGGGAGGGGTGGTACTGAGGGAGGGTCTCACTGTGGGAGGGGGTGGTACCGAGGGAGGGTCACACTGTGGGAGGGGCATATGA
Source organism: Mobula hypostoma (assembly GCF_963921235.1). Lineage (NCBI taxonomy): Eukaryota > Metazoa > Chordata > Chondrichthyes > Myliobatiformes > Myliobatidae > Mobula > Mobula hypostoma. The sequence continues at coordinate 8,975,544 of NC_086108.1, read as the reverse complement.
GAGAGGCTCACACTGTTGGAGCTCTCTCTCCTAAAGTTGAAAATTTGCTGCAAAATCGCAAAGATCGATTTTGGAGACTGCCTGAAGACTTTGGGAGTGTGGCGTATCATCTCGGCAGCAGACTGAAACAGTCTCCTTTCCTGGAAGGATTCTGTTCGGTGAAGGTTTTTTTGGCACTGAGCAGTGGGTGCGGCTGTTGGATTGCCGGAGTTTCGAGTCTAATAAATTTATTCTGTTTGTAACAATGGAAAACCCCACCTGTTTGGAATTCCTAGCCCAGGGCACTGGGTGAAGAGTACTTTTGGACTTTGGAACGGCTGGAGGAACACTGGCCCGGGGAGATGGCATCATTGTTTGCAGTGGCACAGATGGTGTGAGGTTTTTAACACCACACGGACCTCCCTGCCTGCCCGCTCCTTTCCCGTTCCCTCCCGTCCCCTCCCGTCCAGTCTCTGAACTGTTTCTCTTTGACTGTTTGCTGGTGTCCCCTGGGTGTGGAGTGTGGAGTATCCCAGCAGCAGTATTTGAACCCTTCAATTTGAACACTATAATGGCGGGGTGCAGCTCCAAGTTGTCCACGCCAAAGTTGTATGTGGAGGCCGCGGGGTCGGGGATTGCCACTGACGAAGAGGACCGCCCGTTGAAATTACTGACTCTAAAGAACGCTGTACAGTGTACCGTGCCTACTTCAGTCGGTAGGAATGCCGACATAAGAGCCAAGGCGGAGACTGTTGGAGGTCGTGAGGGTATTGTTGTGGTAGCGGTTTTGAATGGGAAAACTATTTTCTATTTGAAGTCACCGAGGGGTGTGTTTTTGACTGAGTCAGGGGTTAAACTCAGGGAGGGTTTTTAAGCAGGTGGAGCCGGTGTTGGCCCCCGTGCAGTTGGTAATACTCTCTGACTCCCACCCCATGACAAGGCCCTCTTCTCCTGTCTGTGCTCCATCGGTGAGGTGCGTTCGAAAATAACCCCGATACGGTACGCGGCACCTCAGTGGGGTAACGAGCACCGATTCTCATTCCAGCGCCGTCTGCTTATGCAGTTAGAGTGGGGCGGGCATGCCGAGGGGCGGCTTCAGGTTTATTTTGAGGGGCATTACTATACCGTCCCGAGGGCTATGGGTCGCCTGTAGGGAGTTTGGGCACATTCGGAAGAATTGCCTGAACCATCGGGCCAACTCTGCCTCGGAGGCATAGGGTGATATGGATGGGCCTTCCCCGGCTGACCCCCGCCTCCAGCTGACCCCCCCCATCTGTCCCCCTTCCAGCTGTCCCTCCCCCTGTGCCACAAGCTGTGGAAGCTGTGGTTGGACACGGGGTGGGTGACAGCGAGGGGCCATTTGGTGGCCCACATCCGACTGCTGCGGAGTGCCTAGTTAAGGTTAATGGGTCTTTGACAGCGCTCTTGTGCTTTGGGAGGGGCGTGGGTCAGGGTGCCCCATGTCAGACAGGACTCACCTTGGCGGCCTGTTTTACCGTCTGGCATTGGAGGAGGTTCCCAGTGGAAATCTCTTTACACAGGGGTCCTTCCCCTGTACATGGGGACCCAGGGAGGAAGGTGTTGCATCAGGCAGTACCGTACAACAGGTTCACTGACACCCCACCCACCTGTCCATTCTGTGGCCGGGAGGAGTCAGTGGACCCCGCTTATATGTAGCGTGAGAGGTTGCAGCCCCTGTTTGAGTATCTGAAGGGGCTGCTGAGGTTCTGTTTGTATTTCTGCCCTGCGCTCCTCATATACGGGTACCCAGTTCGGAAGGGTGCGGGTCGCGAGGAGGATCTCCTGGTGGGTTTGCTCCTGGGCCTGGCCAAGATGGCCATTCACGGGTCTAGGTGGTGGAAAGTCGAGGGCGCTGCCCGGGCTGACTGCCTGCCCCTTTTCTGAGGATACGTTCATGCCCGGCTGTCCTTGGAGAGGGAACGTGGGTACAGTGGGGGATTTCTGGGAATGGTGGGCCCCCTAGGGAATTGATTGTTTTATAGAGAATAGTAATCTATTTTAATTTGAATTTGTTCACTGTCTTGTAAATACTGAATGCTTCTATTTTGTGTATTTTTGTGTAAATAAACTTCTGTAGTTTGTAAAAAAGGGGGTGGGACAGAGGGAGGTACTGAGATACAGTGTGATGCTCGCTCAATACCTCCCATCTACCAACTAGCAGCGTACATTCAGCAAAATGGACCACCTGACTCCCCTCCGCCTCCCAACCCTCTCGTGCCTTTGTGTTTTCCGTGACTCACCGACTGCGTGGACATGGCCATAAATAGTGAGAATGCAGCCTACAGTGGATTCTCCAGTGGGCCAAGGGTGCAGCCAACACAAACATATCTTTATCATGATAAGGACATGTTTATTTGTGCTAACAGTGGGATCTGTCTAGCACTATCTGATGCATTGTTATTTTAATCCTCCGGAACTCTCTCGGATAAGGAGATGCTGGTTAGGTATTACTCTCCAGACACAATCAGCTGCAAGCGATGACACATCCCGATGTTTGAATAAGGTTGAGTCAAGATTCTAAGCAACTCCTGCTGAAATCTTGTTTATTCAGCTTGAATGGTGTTACCAAGGAAATCGTGTTTATGGATTCCTTTTAAAAATAGTTTTCAAGGAATTTGGATGAAATTTGATATCCTTTTCCATTTTCAACCCAGCCCACCTAAATCTGTAGATGTTGTCCCTCAGTGGAGCCAAGCCCACTCGAGAGTCCTCCATCTCTCGGCTAACGACTGTTCATGAAGACTCCCCAAGGTGGCTGTTTGACCGTGGGAGGAGGTTGTAGGAGCTGTTCACCCAGCGTTTACACATCTTTCACGTCACATGCCAGTGATAATAAATCTGATTCTGATTCTGATCTTCGAATGCACTCACAGGCACTCTCAGTTCTCTGTACCTCTCTCTCTCTATACGCCTCTCCCGGTATATTTCACTCTCTTTCTACTTCCCTGTGTATGTCTGTCATTTCGCTATCTGTACCTATATCTCTTCCTGTGTCACTCCATCTCTCTTTATCTCCCTCTATCCCTCTGCCTGTCTATCTATCTCAGTGTCATAGAACACTACAGCACAGAAACAGGCCTTTCGATCCATTGAGTCAGTGCCGAACTATTGGTATTGGTATTTGATCCTCCACAGTATTCCACGTAGGAATTTAAACTGGAGGTGGCAGTGTTTTTTTTAACGAGGTCGAGTTGCAAACTCGACATCAACCCAGCACAGATGGAGAGCACACTCGGGAGTGGTCTGTCACTGGATCAAACTCGGGAGCCTCCGTTCTCGGGCCCGGCGCTGGTGTCACTGCGCCACCAACCTGCCTGCTCCCACCGGCCCATAGCCCTCCAGACCCCCCTCTTCCATGTACCTGTCCAAACTTCTCTTAGATACTGAAATCAAACCTGGATCCAACACTTCCACGATCAGCTCCTTCCTCTTATCTATCTCACTATTATCTGTCTTTTAATCTGTTTCTTTATCTATCTAAATTACCATCTATCTTGTCATCTACCCATCTACTTGTTTATTTCCCTCTCTCCATCTCTCTACTCTCTCTCTTCCCAACTCCCTATCTCTCTCTCCATCTACCTCTCTCTCTCTACCCCTCTCTTCCTCTCTTTCTTTTTCTCTCATCTCCACTTCTCTGCCCCTTTCCCTCCCCCTCTCCCTCCCCCTCTCCCTCTCCCTCTCCCTCCCCCTCTCCCTCCCCCTCTCCCTCCCCCTCCCCTTCTCCCTCTCCCTCTCCCTCCCCCTTCCCCTCCCCTTCTCCCTCCCCCTCTCCCTCCCCCTTCCCCCTCTCCCTCCCCTTCCCCTTCTCCCTCCCCCTTCCCCTCCCCTTCTCCCTCTCCCCCTCCACCTCCCCCTCCCCTTCTCCCTCTCCCTCCCCCTCCCCACTTCTTTCCCTCTCACTCTCCATCCTTCTTTCTACCTACCTACTACAGGAAGGATGTGGAAACTATAGAAAGGGTGCAGAGGAGATTTACAAGGATGTTGCCTGGATTGGGGAGCATGCCTTATGAGAATAGGTTAAGTGAACTCAGCCTTTTCTCCTTGGAGCGAAGGAGGATGAGAGGTGACCTGAGAGAGGTGTACAAGATAATGAGAGGCACTGATCGTGTCACAGGCTTTTTCCCAGGGCTGAAATATCCAGCATGAGAGGACATAGTTTTAAGGTGCTTGGAAGTAGGTACAGAGTTTAACTGCGTCATTTCTTTCTTTTCCCAGGGGATTCTGGGTGGTTACTTATTGTCATTTTACGTATTTCCTGTGTGGCCTTAAATTTTGTAGTTTTTAAAAAAATTTTATTTGGTTTTGCTTTTTATAACTAGTTTATGGTAATAATCTTATTTTTTCTTGTTGTTTTGTTTATTCATGGGTTTGGGGTTTATTGTGGTTTTTTTTTAATATATATTTTCTGGCTTTTGTTCTGTTGTGTGTGTATTTTAATTGAGTTACCTTTTTTTCTACTTTTTTACTGTTTTACAATTAGCTGATCTTTTTCATATTTATACCTTTTTTTTAGGGAGCGTATACCGGAAGTCATGGGGGTAGTTTTAGCGCTTGCTTCTTTCGGGCGGGTCTGCTTTAGATTTTGCCTTGCGGTCTTGGGGTGGGGGGTGGTGGGAGGGGCTTCACGTTTTAGTTTTTTTCTCTTCGGGCTATATACATTATTGAAGTACTGGTTGCGTCCTTTTTCCCGGTATCTTTTGTATGTTCTGTTTCCTCTCCGGGTTCGTGGGTCGAGCCTATCGTCAATCCTCCTCGCTGTGGGTTGACTTTAGGATTTATGGAGTCTATTATTAATTTTGTCTCCTGGAATACTAACGGTCTTAATCATCCTATTAAAAGGAAAAAAGTTTTTAAAGTGTTCCGGAGACTTAAAGCACAAATTTTATTTTTACAAGAGACCCATGTACGGAGGGGGGACAGACTACGTTTTTTTAAATTCTGGAAGGGCCAACAATTTCATTCAAACTCCAATGCTAAGATTCGAGGCGTCTCTATTTTTATAGATTCCTCAGTTACTTTTATACAACAGGATATTTTTTCTGATCCGAATGGTAGATTTTTATTGGTTAGTGGTTTACTATTTAATAAAAAAGTAGTTTTGGTTAATGTTTATGCTCCTAATATGGACTGTCCGGAATTTTATAAATCATTGTTTAATCAGTTTCCGAATTTGAACGAGTTTTCATTGATCTGGGGCGGAGATCTTAATACCTGTTTGTCTTCAGCTTTGGACCGTTCGGCTCCTTTACGGACTTTACCTAATAAATCTGCAACTTTGATTAACTCTTTCCTTTCTGATTCTGGGTCGACGGACATTTGGCGTTTTCTGCATCCTCAGGAAAAAGATTTTTCTTTCTTTTCACATGTTCATCATTCCTATTCAAGAATTGATTATTTTTTTTATTGATTCTCGTCTTATTTCTTCAGTGATTAAATGTGATTATGATTCTATAACCATTTCGGATCATGCTCCACTTAAGCTTTCTATTAAAATTATGGCCAATATACAAAATAATAGACAATGGCGTTTTAATTCGCTGTTGCTTCAGGACTCGGACTTTGTTAACTTTATGAATGAACAGATTGAGCTTTTTTTTACAATTAACCATACAGAGGATATTTCGGTTAACATTCTTTGGGACACTTTTAAAGCCTATATTCGTGGTCAGATTATCTCGTCTTCTGCTGCTTTGAGGAAGAAGCAGAAGCAGGAGGAGATGGTAATTGTGGACAAGATTAAAGAAATTGATAAGAAATATGTTATGGCTCCTTCTGAGGAGTTATACAAACAAAGAACTGAACTTCAAATGGAACACAGTTTACTACTCTCGTCCTCGATTGTAAACCAATTAAAGAAAACAAGAAGTGAATTTTATGTTCACAGTGACAAAATTGGCAAGCTGCTGGCTAATCAATTGAAATCTAATTATGTTAAATCTCAAATCAATCAGATTTATAATCAAAATGATCGATTGATACTGGATCATGTGGGGATTAATCAAACCTTTTGTGATTTTTATTCTTCTTTATATCAATCAGAGTCTCCTCGAGATTCTAAACATATGAATGATTTTTTAGATAATTTAGACTTCCCTCAGATTTCACAGGATATGTCTTCTATATTAGATACTTCCATTACTATGGATGAGATTAAGAATGTTATTCTTTCTATGAATTTGGGGAAAGCTCCTGGCCCGGATGGGTTTACCGTTGAATTTTATAAATGTTTTGCTTCTTTATTGATCCCTTGGCTCTGTAGGGTTTTTGAGGCTTCTCTGAAACTTGGTAAACTTCCTGAATCTTTTAATAGAGCGTCAATTTCTTTAATATTAAAGAAGGATAAAGACCCTGCTCAATGTGCATCTTATAGACCAATATCTCTATTAAATGTTGATTCTAAAGTTTTTTCTAAGTTATTAGCAAATAGACTAGAAAAAGTACTTCCTTCTATTATTTCGGAAGACCAAACGGGTTTTATTAAAGGTCGTTACTCTTTTTATAATATTCGTACATTGTTAAATATCGTTTATACTCCCTCACAAAATGTTCCTGAGTGTGTTATTTCTTTACACACCGAGAAAGCTTTTGATAGAGTAGAATGGCCTTATTTATTTAAGGTGCTTGAAATGTTTAACTTTAGCTTGAAATTTATATCCTGGATTAAACTGTTATATCATTCCCCTGTAGCCTCGGTCCGTACTAACTCTTTAAACTCACCTTTTTTTCCTCTTTTTCGAGGTACTCGACAAGGCTGTCCTCTTAGTCCCCTATTATTTGATATTGCATTAGAACCTCTTGCAATTGCCATTCGAGAATCATCAAATATTACTGGGATAACTCGGGGATTAAAATCCCATAAATTATCACTCTATGCTGATGATTTACTTTTATATATTTCTAATCCTGAGAAATCCATTCCTGCTGTTTTAGAGTTATTAGCACAATTTGGTTTTTTTTCAGGTTATAAATTAAATCTTAGTAAGAGTGAACTCTTTCCGATTAATAAACATCTTCCCTTATATTATAAATTTCCATTTAAATTGATTGATAACTATTTTTCTTATCTTGGGATTAAAATTACTTGTAAATATAAAGATTTATTTAAGATTAACTTTCTACCATTAATAGACCATATTACTCAACTTTCATCTAAATGGTTTCCTTTATATTTAACTTTGATTGGTTGTATTAATGCAGTTAAGATTTTTTTTTGCCAAAATTTTTATATGTGTTTCAGGCATTACCAATTTTTGTTCCAAAATCTTTCTTTGATAAAGTTGACTCTAAAATTTCTTCATTTATTTGGCAGAATAAAAATCCGAGACTGGGTAAAATACATTTACAGAAAGCTAAGAGAGATGGAGGTTTAGCATTACCTAACTTTAGATTCTATTATTGGGCAATTAATATTCGACATATGAAATTTTGGTTACTTGACCAGGATATACTATCTATTCCTAAATGGGTAGCATTGGAACTACAATCTGTTCAGGGCTATACACTTGGCTCTATTTTAGGTTCCTCTCTCCCTTTTGATTCAAAACGCCTTAAGCAGGTGTCTAACCCGATAGTTAAATATGCTTTGCGTATTTGGTTTCAATTCAGAAAATTTTTTGATCTTAATCAATTCGGGTTAGCGATTCCTATTTTAGGTAACATATTTTTTCCTCCCTCTTTTACGGATCGCGCTTTTCAAACTTGGAAGACTAAGGGTATTTTACAGTTTTTGGATTTATTTTTAGATGGTTCCCTTATGTCTTTTGAACAACTATCTAATAAATATAATTTATCAAGAATACATTTTTTTAGATATTTGCAAGTTAGAAATTTCCTAAGTACTGTACTTTCTTCCTTTCCAATGCTTCCTCCTACATATATTTTAGATTCGATAATTAACCTTAATCCATGTCAGAAAGGTGCATCGGCTATGATTTATAATATTATTATGAAACTTAGGAAAGCTCCATTTGATAAGATTAGGGTAGATTGGGAACAGGAATTGGGGCTTACCATTTCTGTGGATGATTGGGGGCAGATTTTACAATTAGTTAATACTTCCTCTATTTGCGCTAAACATTCCCTAATTCAATTTAAAGTTGTTCATAGAGCACATATGTCCAAAGATAAGTTAGCGCATTTTTACTTGCATATTAATCCTTTTTCTGATAGATGTTCGGGGCAGATAGCCTCTTTAACTCATATGTTTTGGTCTTGCCCTACTTTGGAAACTTTTTGGAGAGACATTTTTAATATTATTTCTAAGGTATTAAATATAGATATCTCTCCTTACCCTATTACTGCTATCTTTGGACTACCTAAAATTTCTAGTAATCTTTCCCCTTCAGCCCGTAGAATGATTACATTTCTTACTTTAATGGCGAAAAGATGTATTTTACAACATTGGAAAGAGCTTAATGCTCCAACTACCTTTTTTTGGTTCTCTCAGACGATATTATGTTTGAATCTGGAGAAAATTAGAAGTAACCTTTATGATTCTTCATTTAAATTTGAACAGATTTGGGGATCTTTTATTCAATATTTTCACTTAATGTAATATATACCCTTCTTGTTTTTTTTTCACTGTTTTTAATGGAGGTCGGGATTGAGGACGTGATTTTAAGTTTAACTCTGTTTGGTTTCAAGTTAGCCCATTGCTTTGCTTTGCTTTTAGTTAGTTGCACGGTGGGTTTTTTTTTGGGGTTTTTTTTTTCTTTTTTTTTCCATTGATATATATATAAAATTTAGTATACTATTATGTTATCTTGGTTTCTTATGTTTAAATTACATTGTTTGTAGTATTTTTTTTTGGTATTGATACCTTCTGTAATTTTATTATATTTTAACATTGTAGTAATGTTTATATGGCTTACCTTTTGGTATACTTATTCAATAAAAAGATTTAAAAAGGAAGTAGGTACAGAGGAGATATCAGGGGTAAGTTTTTTACGCAGAGAGTGGTGAGTGCGTGGAATGGGCTGCCGGCGGTGGTGGTGGAGGCAGATAAAGAGACTCCTGAATGAATACATGGAGCTTAGAAAAATAGAGGGCTTTGGGTAAAGCCTAGGTAGTTCTAAGGTAGGGACATGTTCGGCACAGCCTTGTGGGCCGAAGGGCCTGTATTGTGCTGTAGGTTTTCTAGGTTTCTATGTTTCTATCTCTCTTTCCCTCTCTCTACCTCTCTCACTCTTACGTCTTAGTTTTGTTTTTACTTTAGCGAAATGCTCACATATGACGTGGCATAATGACGTAGGCAATTTACATACTTTTACATATAACCCATAACAAATTATGTCAACAAAAAAGAATGCTTACTCAAACAGTATTCTTATAATATTACTCAAATATCACTGAAATATTAAATATACTACACTCCCTGCTTAGCTATAAACTCCATCTCAATATAGAAGCATTGCCACTTATGAATGTAGTCAGACACACACACACACACACACTCACACACACATATCCACAACATAGTAAATTTTAAATTGTCCCACTCAGTCCCAAAGATTTAATCGCTGTGGAGGATTTCTTACCTTTCTGGGATAACGGCTTTCCTGATGGGGGGCGGAGGGGTTGTGGCCACTCTGCTTGGCGGGAGGGACTTGTAGTCGTGTAGCAGTCCCGTGTTCGGGAGCCTCCTCCGTGATGGTTGAAGGAAGTTGACTCTGGGTCTGTAGGAGGTGGTTCTGACAGCTCTGGTCACTGTTCTTCAGGGCGTGTTGGCATCCTGAACAGTTTGTGGCAAGCTGCTCGATCTGCTGGTCTATCCCAGGTGACAAGACAAAGCTTCAAGCCAACACCTTCATTTTGACCACACCTGGGTGACCAGCATGTTGCTCCTCCAACACTTTAGCTCTAAGTTTGGATGGTACAACAGCCCTGATCAAGGGCAGGTTCACCCTAGTGCTGGTAAAAATGGGAAACAGAAGTTTCTGGGGCATATTCCAGCCATTTTGGGTGGCCACGTAGACCTGAGAGAGTGTGGGCTCTTTTCTGTTTTCCCCTTAGATCACCACTGCTGTAATACTGAGACTTTGGATTCACATTAGGGAGAATACATCATGAGGAATGTCCATTTTCGTAAATTTTTCAGGTATTTCCTTTTCTCAGGGTAAACAGGGTAATCCATCAGCATTTCCATGATTAGTTGTCCTTTTGAATTCGATCTTGTAGTTGTGTCCTCCAAGAAACAGGCCCCATCGCTACATTTGTGCTGCTGCTGTTAGTGGAACAGCCTTCTGTGGATTAAAATGAACACCAGAGGCCGACGATCAGTAATAAGGGTAAACTCTCCCATACAGGTACTGGTTGAAATATTTTACACCCCAAACCAGACTCAAGGCCTCTCTGTCATTCTGTGTGTGATTCTTCTCCGCAGCAGTAAGGGAATATTATGCAAATAGTGTGAGGCATTCACTTCCATCACTCATAACATGTGACATGGCTGCACCTATACCATAAGGTGGGGCTTCATCTGCAAGCCTCACTGGCCGATATAAATCAGAATGTGTGAGTACAGTGTCTAACATCCCATTTCCTTTTCTTTTGGAAAGCCACCTCACACTGCTGTGTCCATTGTCGCAATCTGTAGTAATGAGTTCAAGGGCTGGAACACAGTAGCCAGGCTGTAATTGAAAAATCCTAAAAAGAATTGCAACTGTGATATGTCCTTTGGCCTTGGGGCATCCACCACCGCTTGAATTTTCTCAGCACCTTGTGTGTCAATGGTGTGACCACAGTAAGTGATGCTTGGTTTAAAGAATTCACACTTGTTGCGTCGTGCTGTAAGCCCACAATTTATTTTTTGTAACACTGTCTTGAGATTTTGGAGATGTTTGTACTCATCTTTACCGGTAACAATAATGTCATCTGGGTAACTCTGAGTGCCTCGCAGCACCTGTTCCATAGCTTTCTGCCAGAGTGCAGGTACAGATGCTACTCCAGAAATAAGCCTATTATAGCGATAAAACCCTTTCTGAGTATTCATGATGAGAAATATTTTGGATTCTTCTTCCATCTCCATCATTAGGCAGGCCTCAGCTAAGTCCACCTAGCTGAAGTGTTTCTCTCCAGAAGGATTTACCAAGATATCCTCTCTCCTGGGCAAAGGGCATTGATCTACCTTCATTACTGTGTTGATGGTGACCTTAAAGACACCATAGATCCTAACTAACCTATTGTTCTTGGCTACTGGAATCTTTTTGTGCATTTGAACACAACTATCTTTCTGATGTAGTGAGACATTTCTGCTTTTTTTTAAGATCTATGAGTATTATCATCCAATACTGTTTATGAATCCATGAATTTGTCTGTTTTCTGCCTTTTTAAAAAAATTGGATTATGTCTGTCCCTTTGTGAAGAAAGCATATTGCACTGTTTTTCTAACTCAACCATTCTTGCTGTACTTTTTAATTTGAAAGTCTTGCTGTGTTTCAACATGTAGGTAGTCATTTTGGGTTTGTTAAAAACTTCCTGGTTGCCACTGTTATGTTTTGTAACTTCAAAACATAAAACTAATCAAATACACAGAGCTGGGAATAATGTGTCTAACATTGTTTTTACTTTAAGAGAGGTGCACACGTATGAAATGGTAGCTTGAAGACGTATGCAATTTACGTATTTTTACATGGAACCCGTAATGAATTATTTAATCGAACAATATATTTATAAAAGTGCCCAGATATTACATACGCATCATTGCTGAGACTTTGAGCTCAGCAGAATGCAGCCTGCACAAGATACTTTGCTAACAAACAGGGTCAGGGTCGGGTGAAGTTGTAGAGGCATTCGAGAGTGAGATTAAGAATTAGATTGTCAATGCTGTACTTAACTGGAGAGTTGGTGGAGTTTGGTCAGTAGGCACAATGGTGGGGGGTGACATGAGATTTCCAATGCTGGAATCTACTGCAGGATCTCAGTGGTCCCAGCAGCATCTCTGGGGGACTGTCAGTGTTTCAGCTCATGACCCGAAATCTGGACTCGGTGTATGTGGGGTGGGAGGAACAGCGTTTCCTCGGTGGGCTTTTGACCATTCGCTCATCTGCTAGCTGTTTTCTGGCTGGATTGGACCACAAGACATAGGAGTCCATTTGGCCCATCGAGTCTGCTCTGCCGTTCCATCATGGTTGATTTATTATCCCTCTCAACCCCATTCTCCTGCCTTCTTCCCGTAACTTTTGACACCCTGACTAACCAAGAACCTATCAACCTCCAGTTTAGATATACCCAATGACTTGGCCTCCATGGCCTCCTGTGGCAATGAATTCCACAGATTCACCACAGTCTGGCCAGGTAAATTCCTCCTCATCTATTCTAAAGAGATGAGGGTGTGCCCTCTGGCCCTGGACTCTCCCACTATAAGAAACATCCACTCTATCTTCAATATTCAGTTGGTTTCAGTGAGATCTTCCTCCTCATAAGAAGTGTTTCACACCGGTCCACAGGACACAGGAAACATCCCACAGGCGGTGTGACACTGACCTGCCGACCAATCATTTACGCACACTGTGATCCGAAGCTCAGCCATTGTCGGTTTATCTTCTCACTTGGAACATAAAAGTTTATGGCCATTTGTTCGGTTCTGTTTCCTGCACTTTGAGAAGAGGTCAGCAACGGTGTGGGAAGGGTTGGTGCCCAGGATGGGGAACTTCAGTTCTGTGATGTTCTTCAATGGTGCACAAGAGAGAAATTCAACAGAAGTGTTTCATCTCATCAGAACAGACATTGTCAAAAGGGCAGGCAGCATCTCTAGGAAGAGGTACAGTCGACGTTTCGGGCCAAGACGCTTCGTCAGGACGAAGGGGCTCAGCCCGAAACGTCAACTGTACCTCTTCCTAGAGATGCTGCCTGGCCTGCTGCATTCACCAGCGACTTTGATGTGTGTTGCTTGAATTTCCAGCATCTGCAGAATTCCTCATGTTTACATTGTCAAAAGGGCAATGGAGCCAGTGACCAAGGCGGCTTATGGTGACGTCATGCAGACAGTTTACAAAGCTACTACTTCTTCTCCTTCTTTTAAATATAATCCTACTATGAATCTGTGTGCAATTGTAGCCCATAATTTACATTTTGATAATGGGCTTTTGGGTCGACTGAGTGATCTGGCGCTTTTGCTGTCTTTGGGGAAATTTGGCAGAGTCGAGAACAAGGTTGGGAAGGCAGTGTGTGGCCTCATGGTGGAGCACGAACCCATGATCATCTCTGTCTCCTTCCCTCTCTCCTTCTCTCCCTCTCCCTCCTCCTCTCTCTCTGTCTCTCTCTCCCTCTCTCCCCTTCCCCTCCCCCTCTCCCTCTCCCTTCTCTCTCTCCCTCCCTCTCTTTCTCACTCACCCCTCTCCTTCTCCCCTCCTCCTCTCTCTCCCTCTCTCCCCTTCCCTCCCCCTCTCTCCCTGCCTCCCTCTTCCTCCCCTCTCCTCTGTCCCTCATTCTCCCATCCTCTCCCCTCCCCCTCTCTCTCTCCCCTCCCTCTCTCCCTCTTCCCCCTCTCTCCCCTCCCTCTTCTCCCTCTTCTCCCTCTCTCCCTCTCTCCCTCTCACTCACTGCTGCTGGAAGAAGATGCAGAGATCTTGGGTGTTCGGCAAGGTTTGCTCAGCACGGTTTGTGGATTGGATTCATTTTTAGAGGACTCTACAGTTCATGTGATGATGTGTTTCTGGTTTCTGGCTCTGTGAACTGCAGCCAATGAATGACACAGTGCTCGACTGAACTAAACTGAACAGCCCCTGGACTGTTTCAATGATTCTGTGGTTTGATGTTTAATATTCTGTGCATTACTCACTCATTTTTTCCTGTTTGTGTGATTTATTCTTTTTTTTTTGCGTGTTGGGTGTTTGATTTTTTTTCTTTGGGTTCCGTGGTGTTTGTTTTGTGGCTGTCTGTGGGAAGACGAATTTCAGGGTTGTTAACTTTGATAATAAATGTAGTTTGAATCTTTAAACTAGAGGAAAGTCAGACCTGAGGGTGATTGGTAAACGTGCTGGATACAAACGAGAGCGCTGAGAAGAGTCGACGTGAAATTATATCAAAGAAGAATTATCTTTGACTGCGTGTGGGATGGCACGGTCGTGTGGCAGGAGGCACAACACTTTTCAGAGTCAGCGACCTCCGATCGAGGTTCAACTCCCACCGCTGTCTGTAAGGAGTTTGTACGTTCTCCCCGTGATTGTGTAAATTTGCTCCAGGTGCTCTGGTGTCCTCCCACAACCCAAAGCCATAAGGGTTAAGATTAGTGAGATATTGGCGTGCTGTAAGGGTTAGGATTAATGAGTTGTTGGTGTGCTGGAAGGGTTAGGATTAGTGAGTTGTTGGTGTGCCATAAGGGTTAGGATTAGTGAGTTGTTGGTGTGCTGTAAGGGTTAGGATTAGTGAGTTGTTGGTGTGCCATAAGGGTTAGGATTAGTGAGTTGTTGGTGTGCCGTAAGGGTTAGGATTAGTGAGTTGTTGGTGTGCTGCAACGGTTAGGATTAGTGAATTGTTGGCGTGTTGTAAAGGTTAGGATTAGTGAATTGTTGGCGTGCTGTAAGAGTTAGGATTAGTGAGTTGTTGGCGTGCTGTAAGGGTTAGGATTAGTGAGTTGTTGGTGTGCTGTAAGGGTTAGGATTAGTGAGTTGTTGGTGTGCTGTAAGGGTTAGGATTAATGAGTTGTTGGTGTGCTGTAAGGGTTAGGATTAATGAGTTGTTGGTGTGCTGTAAGGGTTAGGATTAGTGAGTTGTTGGTGTGCTGCAAGGGTTAGGATTAGTGAGTTGTTGGCATGTTGTAAGGGTTAGGATTAGTGAGTTGTTGGCGTGCTGTAAGGGTTAGGATTAATGAGTTGTTGGCATGCTGTAAGGGTTAGGATTAGTGAGTTGTTGGTGTGCCATAAGGGTTAGGATTAGTGAGTTGTTGGTGTGCTGTAAGGGTTAGGATTAGTGAGTTGTTGGCGTGCCGTAAGGGTTAGGATTAATGAGTTCTTGGCGTGCTGTAAGGGTTAGGATTAATGAGTTCTTGGCGTGCTGTAAGGGTTAGGATTAGTGAGTTGGCGTGCTGTAAGGGTTAGGATTAGTGAATTGGCGTGCTGTAAGGGTTAGGATTAGTGAGTTGTTGGTGTGCCGTAAGGGTTAGGATTAGTGAGTTGTTGGTGTGCTGCAACGGTTAGGATTAGTGAATTGTTGGCGTGTTGTAAAGATTAGGATTAGTGAATTGTTGGCGTGCTGTAAGAGTTAGGATTAGTGAGTTGTTGGCGTGCTGTAAGGGTTAGGATTAGTGAGTTGTTGGTGTGCTGTAAGGGTTAGGATTAGTGAGTTGTTGGTGTGCTGTAAGGGTTAGGATTAATGAGTTGTTGGTGTGCTGTAAGGGTTAGGATTAATGAGTTGTTGGTGTGCTGTAAGGGTTAGGATTAGTGAGTTGTTGGTGTGCTGCAAGGGTTAGGATTAGTGAGTTGTTGGCGTGTTGGAAGGGTTAGTATTAGTGAGTTGTTGGCATGCTGTAAGGGTTAGGATTAGTGAGGAGTTGGTGTGCTGTAAGGGTTAGGATTAGTGAGTTGGCGTGCTGTAAGGGTTAGGATTAGTGAGTTGTTGGCGTGCCGTAAGGGTTAGGATTAATGAGTTCTTGGCGTGCTGTAAGGGTTAGGATTAATGAGTTCTTGGCGTGCTGTAAGGGTTAGGATTAGTGAGTTGGCGTGCTGTAAGGGTTAGGATTAGTGAATTGGCGTGCTGTAAGGGTTAGGATTAGTGAGTTGTTGGCGTGCTGTAAGGGTTAGGATTAGTGAGTTGTTGGTGTGTCGTAAGGGTTAGAATTAGTGAGTTGTTGGCATGCTGTAAGGGTTAGGATTAATGAGTTGTTGGCATGCTGTAAGGGTTAGGATTAGTGAGGAGTTGGTGTGCTGTAAGGGTTAGGATTAGTGAGTTGGCGTGCTGTAAGGGTTAGGATTAGTGAGTTGTTGGCGTGCTGTAAGGGTTAGGATTAGTGAGTTGTTGGCATGCCGTAAGGGTTAGGATTAATGAGTTCTTGGCATGCTGTAAGGGTTAGGATTAGTGAGTTGGCGTGCTGTAAGGGTTAGGATTAGTGAATTGGCGTGCTGTAAGGGTTAGGATTAGTGAGTTATTGGCGTGCTGTAAGGGTTAGGATTAGTGAGTTGTTGGCGTGCTGTAAGGGTTAGGATTAGTGAGTTGTTGGTGTGTCGTAAGGGTTAGAATTAGTGAGTTGATGGCATGCTGTAAGGGTTAGGATTAATGAGTTGTTGGCATGCTGTAAGGGTTAGGATTAGTGAGGAGTTGGTGTGCTGTAAGGGTTAGGATTAGTGAGTTGGCGTGCTGTAAGGGTTAGGATTAGTGAGTTGTTGGCGTGCTGTAAGGGTTAGGATTAGTGAGTTGTTGGCATGCCGTAAGGGTTAGGATTAATGAGTTCTTGGCGTGCTGTAAGGGTTAGGATTAGTGAGTTGGCGTGCTGTAAGGGTTAGGATTAGTGAATTGGCGTGCTGTAAGGGTTAGGATTAGTGAGTTGTTGGTGTGCTGTAAGGGTTAGGATTAGTGAGTTGTTGGTGTGCTGGAAGGGTTAGGATTAGTGAGATATTGGCGTGCCGTAAGGGTTAGGATTAGTGAGTTGTTGGTGTGCCGTAAGGGTTAGGATTAGTGAGTTGTTGGTGTGCCATAAGGGTTAGGATTAGTGAGTTGTTGGTGTGCCGTAAGGGTTAGGATTAGTGAGTTGTTGGTGTGCCGTAAGTGTTAGGATTAGTGAGTTGTTGGTGTGCCGTAAGGGTTAGGATTAGTGAGTTGTTGGTGTGCCGTAAGGGTTAGGATTAGTGAGTTGTTGGTGTGCTGCAACGGTTAGGATTAGTGAATTGTTGGCGTGCTGTAAGGGTTAGGATTAGTGAGTTGTTGGTGTGCTGTAAGGGTTAGGATTAATGAGTTGTTGGCATGCTGTAAGGGTTAGGATTAGTGAGTTGTTGGTGTGCCGTAAGTGTTAGGATTAGTGAGTTGTTGGTGTGCCGTAAGGGTTAGGATTAGTGAGTTGTTGGTGTGCCGTAAGGGTTAGGATTAGTGAGTTGTTGGTGTGCTGCAACGGTTAGGATTAGTGAATTGTTGGCGTGCTGTAAGGGTTAGGATTAGTGAGTTGTTGGTGTGCTGTAAGGGTTAGGATTAATGAGTTGTTGGTGTGCTGTAAGGGTTAGGATTAGTGAGTTGTTGGTGTGCCGTAAGGGTTAGGATTAGTGAGTTGTTGGTGTGCCGTAAGGGTTAGGATTAGTGAGTTGTTGGTGTGCCGTAAGTGTTAGGATTAGTGAGTTGTTGGTGTGCCGTAAGGGTTAGGATTAGTGAGTTGTTGGTGTGCCGTAAGGGTTAGGATTAGTGAGTTGTTGGTGTGCTGTAAGGGTTAGGATTAATGAGTTGTTGGTGTGCTGTAAGGGTTAGGATTAGTGAGTTGTTGGTGTGCTGTAAGGGTTAGGATTAATGAGTTGTTGGTGTGCTGTAGGGGTTAGGATTAGTGAGTTGTTGGTGTGCTGTAAGGGTTAGAATTAGTGAATTGTTGGCGTGCTGTAAGGGTTAGGATTAGTGAGTTGTTGGTGTGTCGTAAGGGTTAGAATTAGTGAGTTGTTGGCATGCTGTAAGGGTTAGGATTAATGAGTTCTTGGCGTGCTGTAAGGGTTAGGATTAGTGAGTTGGCGTGCTGTAAGGGTTAAGATTAGTGAATTGGCGTGCTGTAAGGGTTAGGATTAGTGAGTTGTTGGTGTGCTGTAAGGGTTAGGATTAGTGAGTTGTTGGTGTGCTGGAAGGGTTAGGAT
The DNA here is from genome assembly GCF_963921235.1 of Mobula hypostoma. Lineage (NCBI taxonomy): Eukaryota > Metazoa > Chordata > Chondrichthyes > Myliobatiformes > Myliobatidae > Mobula > Mobula hypostoma. Next base: position 8,957,782 of record NC_086108.1, on the reverse strand, counting down.
TAGTGAGATATTGGCATGCTGTAAGGGTTAGGATTAGTGAGTTGTTGGTGTGCCATAAGGGTTAGGATTAGTGAGTTGTTGGTGTGCCATAAGGGTTAGGATTAGTGAGTTGTTGGTGTGCCGTAAGGGTTAGGATTAGTGAGTTGTTGGTGTGCCGTAAGGGTTAGGATTAGTGAGTTGTTGGTGTGCCGTAAGGGTTAGGATTAGTGAGTTGTTGGTGTGCCGTAAGGGTTAGGATTAGTGAGTTGTTGGTGTGCTGCAACGGTTAGGATTAGTGAATTGTTGGCGTGCTGTAATGGTTAGGATTAGTGAGTTGTTGGTGTGCTGTAAGGGTTAGGATTAGTGAGTTGGCATGCTGTAAGGGTTAGGATTAATGAGTTGTTGGCATGCTGTAAGGGTTAGGATTAGTGAGGAGTTGGTGTGCTGTAAGGGTTAGGATTAGTGAGTTGGCGTGCTGTAAGGGTTAGGATTAGTGAGTTGGCGTGCTGTAAGGGTTAGGATTAGTGAGTTGTTGGCGTGCTGTAAGGGTTAGGATTAATGAGTTGTTGGCATGCCGTAAGGGTTAGGATTAATGAGTTCTTGGCGTGCTGTAAGGGTTAGGATTAGTGAGTTGGCGTGCTGTAAGGGTTAGGATTAGTGAATTGGCGTGCTGTAAGGGTTAGGATTAGTGAGTTGTTGGTGTGCTGTAAGGGTTAGGATTAGTGAGTTGGCGTGCTGTAAGGGTTAGGATTAGTGAGTTGGCGTGCTGTAAGGGTTAGGATTAGTGAGTTGTTGGCGTGCTGTAAGGGTTAGGATTAGTGAGTTGTTGGCGTGCTGTAAGGGTTAGGATTAGTGAGTTGTTGGCATGCCTTAAGGGTTAGGATTAATGAGTTCTTGGCGTGTTGTAAGGGTTAGGATTAGTGAGTTGGCGTGCTGTAAGGGTTAGGATTAGTGAGATATTGGCGTGCTGTAAGGGTTAGGATTAGTGAGTTGTTGGTGTGCCGTAAGGGTTAGGATTAGTGAGTTGTTGGTGTGCCGTAAGGGTTAGGATTAGTGAGTTGTTGGTGTGCCGTAAGGGTTAGGATTAGTGAGTTGTTGGTGTGCCGTAAGGGTTAGGATTAGTGAGTTGTTGGTGTGCTGCAACGGTTAGGATTAGTGAATTGTTGGCATGCTGTAAGGGTTAGGATTAGTGAATTGTTGGCGTGCTGTAAGGGTTAGGATTAGTGAGTTGTTGGCGTGCTGTGAGGGTTAGGATTAGTGAGTTGTTGGTGTGCTGTAAGGGTTAGGATTAGTGAGTTGTTGGTGTGCTGTAAGGGTTAGGATTAATGAGTTGTTGGTGTGCTGTAAGAGTTAGGATTAATGAGTTGTTGGTGTGCTGTAAGGGTTAGGATTAGTGAGTTGTTGGTGTGCTGTAAGAGTTAGGATTAATGAGTTGTTGGTGTGCTGCAAGGGTTAGGATTAGTGAGTTGTTGGCGTGTTGTAAGGGTTAGGATTAGTGAGTTGTTGGCGTGCTGTAAGGGTTAGGATTAGTGAGTTGTTGGCGTGCCGTAAGGGTTAGGATTAATGAGTTCTTGGCGTGCTGTAAGGGTTAGGATTAATGAGTTCTTGGCGTGCTGTAAGGGTTAGGATTAGTGAGTTGGCATGCTGTAAGGGTTAGGATTAGTGAGTTGTTGGTGTGCTGTAAGGGTTAGGATTAGTGAATTGGCGTGCTGTAAGGGTTAGGATTAGTGAGTTGTTGGTGTGCTGTAAGGGTTAGGATTAGTGAGGAGTTGGCGTGCTGTAAGGGTTAGGATTAATGAGTTGTTGGCGTGCTGTAAGGGTTAGGATTAGTGATTTATTGGCATGCTGTAAGGGTTAGGATTAGTGAGTTGTTGGCGTTCTGTAAGGGTTAGGATTAGTGAGTTGTTGGCGTGCTGTAAGGGTTAGGATTAGTGAGTTGTTGGTGTGCTGTAAGGGTTAGGATTAGTGAGTTGTTGGCGTGCTGTAAGGGTTAGGATTAGTGAGTTGTTGGCGTGCTGTAAGGGTTAGGATTAGTGAGGAGTTGGTGTGCTGTAAGCATTAGGATTAGTGAGTTGTTGGCGTGCTGTAAGGGTTAGGATTAGTGAGGAGTTGGCGTGCTGTAAGGGTTAGGATTAATGAGTTGTTGGCGTGCTGTAAGGGTTAGGATTAGTGATTTATTGGCATGCTGTAAGGGTTAGGATTAGTGAGTTGTTGGCGTTCTGTAAGGGTTAGGATTAGTGAGTTGTTGGCGTGCTGTAAGGGTTAGGATTAGTGAGTTGTTGGTGTGCTGTAAGGGTTAGGATTAGTGAGTTGTTGGCGTGCTGTAAGGGTTAGGATTAGTGAGTTGTTGGCGTGCTGTAAGGGTTAGGATTAGTGAGGAGTTGGTGTGCTGTAAGCATTAGGATTAGTGAGTTGTTGGCGTGCTGTAAGGGTTAGGATTAGTGAGGAGTTGGCGTGCTGTAAGGGTTAGGATTAATGAGTTGTTGGCATGCTGTAAGGGTTAGGATTAGTGAGTTATTGGCGTGCTGTAAGGGTTAGGATTAGTGAGTTATTGGCGTGCTGTAAGGGTTAGGATTAGTGAGTTGTTGCCGTGCTACGTTGGCAACAGAAATGTGCAACACCTGTGGGCTGCCCGGCACAATTCCCACTGATTAGATTTGACTCAAAACGACGGGTTTCACTGTATGCTTTGATGTACCAAGTTTCAAAAGTTCATTTAATAGCGGAGACTGTATACAGTACACAACCTGAAATTCATACTCTTCACAGACATCCACAATACAAGAAACCCCATGGAATGCGACAAACAAAGCCAATCCCTGTCTTTATAAAGGTTGGGAGACTCACCAAGTGTATTGCTAGGTGTCTCTCTCTCTCTCCCTCTCTCTCTCTCTCTCTCTCTCTCTCCCTCCCTCTCCCCTCTCTCTCTCTCCCCCCTCTCTCTCTCTCCCTCTCTCCCTCTCTCTCTCTGTCTCTCTCTCTCCTCTCTCCCTCTCTCTCTCTGTCTCTCTCTCTCTCCCTCTCCCATCTCTCTCTCTCCCCCCTCTCTCTCTCCCCCCTCTCTCTCTCTCCCTCTCTCCCTCTCTCTCTCTCTGTCTCTCTCTCTCCTCTCTCTCTCTCTCCTCTCTCCCTCTCTCTCTCTCTCTCTCTCTCTCTCTTCTCTCTCTCTCTCTCTCTCTCTCTCTCTCTCTCTCTCTCTCTCTCTCTCTCTCTCCAGCTTTCAAATCAGAATGCAGCATCTGTGAATATAACTAGTGAAGTTGTTTTTTCCCTGATATAACTGGGACCCCACCCTCCATTCTATTCATGGACTGCAGTCTCCGGGCTGTGAGAGGAGGATGTAGTTTACACTGAAGCCGTTCTCCCTGATGGTGACTGGAAACAATTGTATCTTCCCTTCCCTTTCTCCCTTTGCGCTGGCATCCTGCGAGAATCGTCCGCAGGGAGCGCTTGGTTAAATTGTTATCTGGGGTCCAGGAAACTCCTCATCTGGAACTTAACCTTGCAATTATTTTACCAGATTACCTTCCTTCATTGCACTGCCTGCCAAAAGATCACAGAGCCTGGTGGCTGTTAAAACAAAGGACAGATTGTGCATTATCATAAAGTCAAAAAGTGAAAGATCAAAGTAAATTTATTATCGGAGCACATTTGTGTCACCATATACAAACCTGAGATGAATTTTCTTGCAGGCCTATACTTTTTCACTGTATCTTGGTACATGAGTTATAAGGAAAGATTGAATAGTTTAGAACTTTATTTCTTGCCACGTAGATTTGATGGAAGTATACAACATTATGAAGGGTGTAGATCGGGTAAATGCAAGCAGGCTATTTCCACTGCTGTTACAGAAATAAAGGAGCTGGTTGTGGACTACAGGAGGAATGGAGGCAGGCTGACCCCTACTGACATCAGTGGATCTGGGGTTGAGAGAGTGAACAGCTTTAAATTCCTCAGCATAAACATCACCGAGGGTCTCACGTGGGCTGTACACAGCAGCTGTGTGGTGAAAAAGGCACAACAGCGCCTCTTTCACCTCAGATGGTTGAGGAAGTTTGGTATGGGCCCCCAGATTTTAAGAACTTTCTATAGGGGCACGATTGAGAGCATCCTGACTGGCTGCATCACTGCCTGGTATGGGAACTGTACTTCCCTCAATCGCAGGACTCTGCAGAGAGTGGTGCGGACAGCCCAGCACATCTGTAGACGTGAACTTCTCACTATTCAGGACATCTACAAAGACAGGTGTGTAAAAAGGGCCTGAAAGATCATTGGGGACTCGAGTCACTCCAACCACAAAATCTTCTATCTGCTACCATCTGGGAAATGATACCGCAGCATAAAAGTCAGGACCAACAGGCTCTGGGACAGCTTCTTCCACCAGGCCATCAGACTGATTAATTCACATTGATACAATTGCACCTCTGTTATATTGACTATAATGTTGTATATACTTTTATTATAAATTACTATAAATTGTACATTTAGTTGGAGACGTAACATAAAGATTTTTTTCCCTTCATGTATATGAAGGATGTAAGTAATAAAATTAGTTCAATTCACTGAGGTTGGGAGAGATGACAACTAGAGGTCATGGGTTAGGGGTGAAAGGTGAAAAGTTTAAGGGGAACATGAGGGGGAATGTTTTCACTCAGAGGTTGGTGAGGGTGTGGGAGGAGCTCCCAGTGTTAAGTGGTACATGTGAGCTCGATTTCAACATTTAAGAGAAGTTTGGGTAGGTACATGGATAGTAGTTATATGGAAGCCCAGTGTAGATCGATGGCAGTAGGTAGCTTAAATAGTTTGGCATGGACTTGATGGGCTAAAGGGCCTGGTTTTGCCCTGTGCTTCTCTGTGATTCTATGACTCTTCGTGACGATAAGAACCCAATTTTAATACCAATCTCTGTTTGAGTGAACACAGAGATTGTGATGATAGCCATGCAGAGGTGAGAATCCTACAGATCAACCAAAATCCAAATCAAAGTAGATTTATTATCTAAGTACATTTATGTCACCGTGTGCCACCCTGAGATTCATTTTCTTGCAGGCATTTACAGGAAAATAAGGAAAGTCAATGGAATTTATAAAAAATTTCAACAATAAGTTTTGGGCAAACAACTGATGTGCAAAAGGAGATTTATGTTGGTTGTCCACCGTGTCTGACGATGACAAAAAACCTGTGCGGTGGAGTTTTGAAAGTGGAAAAACTGTTGTATTGGGGCAGTTCCACTCTCTTGACCTCAGACGCCCGGGTCCAGTTGTACATACAAGCGTCACAAACTGGGGTCTTCCCTGGTTGCAGTGGATGATGGTGACGTCTTCTGTGTCTTGTCGTGCCCTTCGCTCTCCACGGAGCATTACAGTACCACCTTCCTGGCCGTCGGATCACACTGTCGATCTCATCCACCCAGTCTGCCGGAGCTGGCTTCAAACGCTGGGTCAGGCATGTCCCTATCTCACCATGGTATGGGGCCCACCGTCTACCCTCACCTGGTTTAGCCCGCCTGTCGTAGCAGTGTACCGGGATGTGGCCATTGTCACATGAGAACAGCTACTTGGGGCCACAGGTAAGAGATGAGTGTCTGGTGGGGACTGAAGGTGAGTGAACTGCCCAGAATGGACATGACTAGATCCTTCACCAGAGGTGCTACCTCTCCTTGGACACCGCTACACCACAGGAGATAAATAGTTCAAGTGATATAAAAAAATAATATTGAGAACAAGAGTTGTGGAGTCCTTGAAAGTGAATCTGTAGGTTGTGGAATCAGTTCAGTATTGAGGTGAGTGAAGTTATCCACACTGGTTCAGGAGCCTGATGGTTGTGGGGTAATAACTGTTCCTGAACCTGGTGGTGTGGGACCTGAGGCTCATTGTGGTGAGTGAAGTTATCCACACTGGTTCAGGAGCCTGATGGTTGTGGGGTAATAACTGTTCCTGAACCTGGTGGTGTGGGACCTGAGGCTCATTGTGGTGAGTGAAGTTATCCACACTGGTTCAGGAGCCTGATGGTTGTGGGGTAATAACTGTTCCTGAACCTGGTGGTGTGGACCTGAGGCTCCTGTACCTCCTGCCTGATGGTAGCAGTTTGAATAGGGCTTGGATGGTGAGGTTCTTTGATCTCATCCTGCTACGGGGGAACATGTTTCGTTTTAGTAGAGGCAATTTCCTCTCCGTGAGAACTTGCATGGAGAGCATGGCCTGGATGGTGAGGGGTCTTTGATCACATCCTGCTCCTGGGGAACTTGTTGAGGCCTGGTCTCTGTTGTTGGAAAGGCAACACCCTGTTTGCATAGCTAGACCCTAGAATCTCAGGGTAGGCATGCATTGAAATTGAGAGGGATATATTAAGGGGGGATATGAGGGTTAAGTTTTTTACTGAGAGGGTGGGGGATGCCTGGAATGTGCTGACTGATATGGTGGTAGAGGCAAGTATGTTAGAGGCTTTTAAGAGATATTTGGATAGGCACATGGATGTGAGGAAGATGTGGGGATATGGACATGGTGAAGGTAGGAGGGATTAGTGTTTTTGATTTGATTTTTAGCCGGTTTGGCAGAACATTGTGGGTCAAGGGGCCTGTTCCTGCACTGTACTGGTCTGTGTTATATGTTCGAATTATATACAGCACAAAACAGACCATTTGGCCCATCATGTCTGTGACGTCTATCTAACAACGAGATATGTAAATTGACCCCATTTCACAGAATTGGATTTGAGCCCTTGGTGTTAGTGCTCTATGAGTCTAGCCCCCGCTAAGGGGTGTGAACACCACCCACTGGCCCACGGGACTGAACCCACAGGTTCTCCACGTGAACCATGTGGCTACTCGAGTTTCCTCCCATAGTCCAAAGATGTGCGGGAGAGTGGGTCAACTGGCCATTGTGAATTGTCTTGTGGTCAGGCCAGGGTTAAATAGGTGGGCTGCTGGGCAGTGCGGGTCATTGGACTGGGAGGGCCTGTATCGCTAAATAAATAGATAAATCCATAGTTCAGAGTAAACTTATTATCGAAGTACCCATCTGTCATCACATACAACCCCGAGATTCATTTTCTTGTGGGCAAACTCAATAAATCCGTAGAATAATTACCATAACAAAACCAATGGAAGACTGCACCAGTTGGAGCGTGCAACCAGTGTGAAAAAAACAACAAATCGTGCAAATACAAGAACAAAGAAATAATAATAATAAATAAATCAACAATAAATATCGAGAATATGAGATGAAGAGGCCTTGAAAGTGAGTCCATTGTTATGGAAACATTTCAATGATGGGGCAAGTGAATTTGAGTGAAGTTATCTCCTTTGCTTCAAGAACCAACTGTTCCTGAACCTGGTGATGTGAGTCCTAAGGCTCTTATACCTTCTACCTGATGGCAGCAGTGAGAGGAGAGCACGGCCTGGGTGGTGGGGATTCCTGATGATGGGTGCTTCCTATGACAGCGTTTCACGTAGATGCGCTCAAAGGTACGGAGAGCTTTACCTGTGATGGACTGGGACAAATCTACTTTTTGTAGGATTTTCCATTCAAGGCATTGGTGTTTCTATACCAGGCTATGATGCAGCCAGTCAATATACTGTCGACTACACATCTATAGAAGTTTGTCAAAGTTTTCGATGTCATGCTGGATATTCACAAACACCTAAGGAAGCAGAGGCATTGCTGTGCGTTCTTCATAATTGAACATTCATGCTGGGCCCAGCACCCTACCTGAGGCTGCTGGCTCCTCTTTGAGGTGGGTTTTCCTGGACCACTCCTGGTGTGGGTGACCCAGGGCTCGGTCTAAATCATCTCCTTCCTCACCTCAGAGACTTCATGGAAAAGGGAAAACAGTTTGCAAACAGCAGTGAGCTGTTTGCTCCTGGGGCTTTAATCCAGCTGCAGCTTTCACAGATCGGCAGATCTCCCACATTTTTGTCCAGCTGCCAGGAATGTAATCCAAGGCAAGTTTGGACATCCTTTTTAGAAGACTGCATTATCTCACAGGCACTCACACATCACAAACATGTTCATGCTTTCCTGGTGAAATGCCTGTAAACAACAAATCAATCTGAGCCAGGGGTGGGGACAAGATCAGGCGGTGCCAGGCACAGCCTTTGATCTGAAGAACAGTAGTTCAAACATTAATCACAGACCACTGTAAAAAAACCAATCTGGAATTCCAGAGCAGTTCTGAGGGAGAGTCACACTGTGGGAGGGGTGGCAGTGAGGGAGGGTCATACTGTGGGAGGGACAGTACTGAGGGAGAGTCACACTGTGGGAGGGGTTGTTCTGAGGGAGAGTCACACTGTGGGAGGGGTGGTACTGAGGGAGGGTCATACTGTGGGAGGGGTGGTACTGAGGGAGGGTCACACTGTGGGAGGGGTGGTGCTGAGGGAGGGTCATACTGTGGGAGGGGTGGTACTGAGGGAGGGTCACACTGTGGGAGGGGTGGTGCTGAGGGAGGGTCATACTGTGGGAGGGGTGGTACTGAGGGAGGGTCACACTGTGGGAGGGGTGGTGCTGAGGGAGGGTCATACTGTGGGAGGGGTGGTACTGAGAGAGGGTCACACTGTGGGGGGGTGGTAGTGAGAGAGGGTCACACTGTGGGAGGGGAGGTACTGAAGGAGAGTCACACTGTGGGAGGGGTGTTACTGAGGGAGGGTCACACTGTGGGAGGGGTGGTAGTGAGGGAGGGACACACTGTGGGAGGGGTGGTAGTGAGGGAGGGACACACTGTGGGAGGGGTGGTACTGAGGGAGGGTCACACTGTGGGAGGGGTGGTAGTGAGGGAGGATCACACTGTGGGAGGGGCGGGACTGGGGGAGAGTCACACTTTGGGAGGGTGATAGTGAGGGTCACACTGTGGGAGGGGTGGCAGTGAGGGAGGGTCACACTGTGGGAGGGGTGGTACTGAGGGAGGGTCACACTGTGGGAGGAGTGGTACTGAGGGAAGGTCACACTGTCAGAGGTGCCATCTTCTAGCCGAAGAGACTGAAGGGACTGGGTGGGGAAAAGGAATGGGGAAGCAGCAGGGCAAGCATGAGGGAGGAAGAAAGGTGTGGGACTGAAAAGAGAAGAGTGTAAAAGAGAGAACAAGAGGGATAAGGGAGAGAGAGAGAGAGACTATTTCCCCAGAATCCTGCAGCCATTGTTTTTTCTTAAAGCTCCAGAAATTTAAAATATGGCCAGGAAATGGGAGTTCCCCTGTCATAGATTGAGGGTACTTTGAAGCCATCCCTGGCCCCTGGCTCAGGCTGATGCTATGCCTCTGCTGCTGTCAAGAGCGGATGCCTCCTGGAAGCTCCTGAAACCGTAGCTCCTGTGCTGATTGATACCACTTGGCTTTTGTTACCTTGCTGCTCAAACTCACCAGAACTGGATGTGTATGTGGATCTTCCTGCTGCCAGCTGGAGAAGATTGCACCATGCCTCGATTTTGTTAAATTCTTGATGTCTTTACAGCAACGAAGGTGATTCATCGCTTGGCACGGGCTGGTAATTCTCCCTCTGCATCAGGCTGCTCCCATTCCCCTCCACCTGCTGCTAATTGATGTTTTATATATATAAATAAAACTATAAATTACAGTAAGAAGTATATATAAAAATTAAGTGAATTAGTGCAAAAAGAGAGGAGAGAAAAAGGAAAACAATACAAGATAGTGTTACAGTTGACTGTACCTCTTCCTAGAGATGCTGCCTGGCCTGCTGCGTTCACCAGCAACTTTGATGTGTGTTGCTTGAATTTCCAGCATCTGCAGAATTCCTCACGTTTACGTTGACAAGGTTGTGTTCATGGGTTCAGTGTCCATTCAGAAATCAGATGGCGGAGGGGAAGAAGCTGTTCCTGAATCATTGCGTGTGTGCCTTCAGGCTCCTGTACTTCCCCCCTGATGGTAACAGTGAGAAGGGGGCATGTCCTGGGTGATGGGGGTCCTCAGCGATGGATACCGCCCTTTTGAGGCTTCAGCTTTTGAAGGTGTCCTCGATGCTGGGGCCCATGATGGAGCTGACTGAGTTTACAACTTGCTGCAGCAGCTTTTTCCGATCCTGTGCCCTGCCCCGCTCCCCCGTACCAGACAGTGATGCCATCAGTTAGAATGCTCAATCCATGACTACGATTGTTCTTGGCCACAGTGTCTCATGACCCAGGAGATCACTCTGCTCGCCATCTATGCCAGCTCTTACAATATCTCCAAAGACACTAGCTTTGCCTTTTGACCTGCCCAGCAAACTGTCTCATCCAAAAGCTCCCTTCTGGAAAATGCTATAGGGCTATTAAAACAAAATCTTCAAGCCATCTTAAACATTTCCTTCCCCCCCCCACCCCCAGCAGTTAATCTGATCAACCATTCTAGTCACTGCTCTGCAGATACTTTAAACCACTTCTTATAATGTTGTTTACATTGTAAATACATGCTGGTAATTATATATTTATGCAGATTTTATTCCATATCTACACTTCTAACTATGTCTTCTTAATCTAATTTTTTATTCTCTACAATTGTTTAATGTTTTTGTTGCATGTCACACCAGTGAAACTGGAGAGATATGTGGGAGGGAAGGGTTAAATTGATTTTAGAGTAGGTTAAAAGGTCAGCACAACATTGTGGGCCGAAGGGCCTGTACTGTGCTGTAATTTTCTATGTTCTAACACACAACAGCAACTCTAATCATCACCATCATTATGCGCCATGTTGTATGATGTGGGCGATCATGGTCTTTCCATGACCATGATTGTTCTTGGCATATTTTTCCACAAAAGTGGTTTGCCATTGCCGCCTTCTGGGCAGTGTCTTTACAAGGTGGGTGACCCCAGCCATTATCAATACTCTTCAGAGATTGTCTGCCTGGTGTCAGTGGTCACATAACCGGACTTGTGATCTGCACCAGCTGCTCATATGACCATCCCATGGCTTCACATGACCCTGATGGGGAGGGTGTGGCAGGGGGGCTAAACTGGTGCTACACCCTGCCCAACAGTGATCTGCTGACTAGTGGAGGGAAGAAGCACCTTCTACCTCCTTTGGCAGAGACCTATTTCCTCCCCGCCACCTAATTCATGTAACTATATCTGGCAAATAAAGTTGATCCTTGAAGATTCATAACACATTTTGCAGTAACAGAAACTTTGTGAGTTTGGACATTATCTTCTTAACCTTCTCCGCTCTTCTGGAACGGACCCAGCTCATCCGGCTGTGCAGACCGTGGAGCTGCCGTCTCTCAGGGCGCAGGTTCGATCCTTAGTTCTCGCACTGTCCTTGTGAAGTCTGCATGTACCCCCTTTGACCCTACGTCTTTCTCCACTGGCCCGTACCTCTGGTTATCGGTCATTGTGAGTGTCGGTTCATCGGGTGTCCGCTGCTCACCCCTCGGTCTTGCTCCCGCAGACACATCGGTTTGTAAATTGCGTCCATTCAATACGCTTGTTAATAGTCTACCGCTGAGAACCAAGCTTCTAAGGATTCTCTTGATTTCTTTCTTTGTGCTTCAGCCAGGATCTTTATAGTTTCCCAGATGAACTTGTGACCTTCTGGGGCTTCATGTGCTGAGATGAGTGACAGAGGACCGGGTCTTCCTATGGCTAGCTGATATTCACGTAGTCTCGTGGGTAGTTTTCTCCCCATCTGTCCTACGTCGTGTGTGAGGCAGTCTCCACTTCGGACCAGTACATTATGTTTGTTATTATTTGTGGGGGTAGCCTCTCAGGTACGACTGACCAGGGTGATGTGTGTCAAGAGCTGTTGGGCAGCAGTGCGTTCAGCCTCTCTCTCTCTCTGCCCGCAGGTCCATGCCTATATCATGAGCTACCTGAAGAAGGAGATGCCGTCTGTGTTCGGGAAGGAAAATAAGAAGAAGCAGTTGATTTCGAAACTGGGGCATATATTCGCCAAGATCCAGTTGGAGCATCACATCTCTCCAGGAGACTTTCCAGACTGCACAAAAATGCAGGTGAGTGCAATTCGGCCACACCAAACCTACCTACTGCCCGTTACGCCACTGGCATTTAGGGCAGTAATGAAGGTCCTCTGTCTCTGGCGGTGTTCAGGGCTTCCTTCATCGTGTCAGTAGCTTCCTCTCAGTTTTCACTACTGTCAGTCACACAAGTCTCAGCTGCATGCTCACGAATACCATCACACTCAGATGTAGAAGGATTCTTCATTGCTGTTTTTGCAACAGTTTTGTTTTACCAGCCAGGGTTGTTCGCCCTGAGCTGAACCTCCAAACCTGGAGGACCAGCTGGACCGCTCTTGGTCTGGTCTCTACCCTTTGACCTGTTTGGCATGGGTGACCCTACCAAGAGCCAAAGCATAAAGCCCTTACTCCAGCCAACATGGCTCCCAAACCCTAAGACAAGGTTGTGATCCCCTGGTCCTCTTGGAGGCACCACACCAGAGCTCAGCTTTACGTCACACGTACATCGAAACGTACAGTGAAATGCGTAGCTTGTGCATTTGACCAACACAGCCCGAGGATTTGCTGGGGGCAAGCCCACACCTCACTACCGCTGAACTGTGTCGGATCGATGGTGAGAATACGTGCGGCCGGTTGTCCATACAGCGAATCGACTGGGCCTCCTACGTGCGGAGGGCTGTCACTCTCTTCTCTGTGCAGGTTTCCTAGTGTCGGCGGGCCCAGTTCATTGCTCCCACACTGTAAGGTGCCCGATGTGTACCGTTACTACCATCACTCAGTCAAAACGTTTAACTATACTACTCGGTTCCACGCACACGTAACAAACCCTAACCCATACGCCCTTGGAATGTGGGAGGAAACCGGAGCACCCGGAGGAAACCCGACACGGTCACGCGGAGAACGTACCAACCCCTTATAGACATCGACAGGATTTGAGTCCTGATCGGTGGACCACTGGCATTCTAAAGCAATGCACTAACCCCTAAGCTACCGTGCCACGTGAAATGTCTGCAGACAATTCACAGCAACATCAAATCGTACATGGAACACTGAGGCCATTTGGGCCATCGTGCTTGTGCTGGTCCATTAGTGTCAAATTTGTCCCAGAGCCCCTGCTCTTTGCCCACAGGTTCATAACCTATTGCGCCCATTTTGGCATTTCTCTACTGCCCTTTCGAACACATTCTTTGCACATTCCACACCGACTTCCCTTCAAGCAGCAGTGGGATGTTGGTGCTGGGGAAGGGTGACAGACAGCCTCAACTCCGCTATACAGATTATTGCTGAGGTCTGGGTAAAGGTTCAATGGTGGTGGAGATGATTTCATCCCAGTACATCCACCTGGCCCTCTCCCCACTCCTTCTCCCAGCAACAAGCGACTTGCTGGGAGATCTCAGTAGCTCGAGCAGCATCTTTGGTAGGACAGGGAATGTCATTTTGGGCAAAGGTTTTGACTGGAAACATTGACAATTCCTTTTCTCCCACAGTTGCTGCTTGACCCCCCCCACCCCCGAGTTCTTCCGGCCAATTGTTTTTGTTGCATCTCCAGTCTCTTCCCCCAGTGATCGCCACCTTGCCTCTGAAAGTTCCTGTTGAGTCTGTGTCCACTGTCCATCCCAGTCTGCCCCAGATGCCAGCAACCCACAGGATGAATGTGATAGTCTCCTTCCTCCAACTCAGTCCATGCCCTCTAATTACTGACCCTAGCAGCTTCTTAATTTCTATGATTTTGTCCGCCTCTATAGAGCAGCAGGTGGTGGGGTGGAGATACGTAGCTACCAAAGGAGGTGTAAGGTGCTCCTTCCCTCCTCTAGCCTGCAGGTCACCCTTGGGCAAGGTGTAGTACCTGCTTAGTCCCCCCTCCTCTCCTCGCCGCCCCGATCACGTGAAGACATGGTCGGAGGTGGTGGATGCTGGTATGAGCTGCTGGTGCATATCACGTCCTGGTTATGCAACCACTGACGAGACAGACAACCTATGAAGGGTATTGATAGTGGCTGGGGTCACCGGTCTTGTAAAGACACTGCCCAGAAGAAGGCAATGGCAAACAAGTTCTATAGGAAAATTTGCCAAGAGCAATCATGGTCATGGATAAGACCATGATCGCCCAAATCATACGACACAGCGCAGAATGAACAAACTGCAGAACGCGTGGGTTTCCTCCGGGTGCTCTGGTTTCCTCCCACAGTCCAAAGACATGACGGTTAGTAGGTTAACTGGTCATTGTAAGTTGTCCCGTGATTAGGTCAGGATTAAATTGGGGGATTGCTGGGTGGTGCAGTTCATTGGGATGGAAGGGCCTGTTTTGTGCTTTGTCTCTAATAAATAAATAAATACCCATCCCTCCTCTGAGAAGAACAACCCCAGCTTCTTCAGTCTCTCCACAGAACCCCTTCCCATCCCAGACAACGGCTTTGGGGTGGCACGTTAGCACAACACTTTACAGTACCAGTGACCCAGGTTCAATTCCTGCCCAGGCCTATAAAGAGTTTGTCCATTTTCCCTGTGTTAGGAGGTTAACTGGTCATCGTCAATTGGCCCGTGATTAGGCTGGGGTTCAGTGGGGGATCACTGGGCACGGCGTGGGTGGCCTGAGGTGCCTATTCTGCACTACATCTCAATAAATAAATAATGTTATGCCCCCTTATATTAGCCATTTCCACCCTGGGGAAAAGTCTCTGGCTGTCCACTCTATCTGCCTCGTACCATCTTGTACGCCTTGATCGAGTCACCTCTCATCCTCCTTCGCTCCAAAGAGAAGAGCCCCAGCTCACCCAACCTACCCTCACGAGACATGCTCTGTAAACCAGGCATTTTCCTGGCAAATCTCCTCTGCACCCTCTGTAAGACCCTTAAGGTTTGCCATTGCCCAACACTGGCCCTAAATAGCAACTTTACTGACCTCTGGAATTCCCTCCCCAATAGGACTATAAGAATCGTTATTTGTTTATTTTCCGGGAAAGCCAGCTTATCCAAAGAACAGGAGTAGGAGAGTTGGTCCCTCCGTCCTTCCTTTCCCTTTTCCTGCTGTAATTTTATCTGATTAAACTAGTCAAACTTCCGTTAGTTTCTAAACAGAACGCTCAGCGATGAAGCCTGTTCTTGTGTAGACGATTCTGTAGACCCAGTACCCTTTAGATACAGAAATTCCTCTGTATCTCATTTCTCTCCACCCCTCTCTCTTTCTCACTTCAAGATGCTGTTCAAGATGGTCTTTTTTGACCAAGAATTTGCCACTGGCTCTCCAGTGTCTTTGCGTCGCTCATTGAAGGTTTCTATGAAGCAGAGCGGGGTGATACTCTTCCTTGCAGGAACTCAAGAAGTAAAAACTTTCTTGATGTGACAGTTCCTCTTCGGTAGTAATGGGTTTGGGGTGCTGGTCAAGTTTGGATCTGACCTAACATGTCTTCCCCAACAGGAGCAGCTGATGGTCCATGATTTCACCAAGTTCCCCTCGCTCAAGCCCAAGATGATGGAGTCACTAGATGACATGATGACGTATGAGATTGCCAAGCTGATGCCTCTGGTGAGGCAGGAGGAGCTGGGGATGCCGGAACAGATGGTGCACGGTGGAGCATTTGACGGGACCTCCAACGGACCCTTCATCGAAGGGATCGGGGACGGGGTCTACGAGTTGACGGACGAAGACGAGTGGGTCGTCACGAAGGACAAGCCGAAGTATGATGAGATCTTCTACAACCTGTCGCCCACCGACGGGAAGATCAATGGAGTGAAGGCCAAGAACTGGATGATCACCACCAAGCTGCCAAACTCCGTCCTCGGCAAGATCTGGAAACTCTCTGACGTTGATAAGGATGGGATGCTGGATGACGAGGAGTTTGCCTTGGCCAGCCACCTCATTGAGGTCAAGCTGGACGGCCACGGGCTGCCCAATGAGTTGCCAGGTTACCTGGTCCCCCCATCCAAGAGGAGGCAGGTGGGATCGGCTGAGTAACCTCTGCACAGGAAACACTTGGGGGTCTTCTGCTTGATGAGTGTATTACTGGTTGCTGCAGGCTGAGGGAAGGGCGAAGGTGATTGGCCTTTGTGGAAACAGGTGACTGATAAACAGATCCTCGGGCTTATTCTGGATCCGTGTTGATTCCAGACTGTCTCCAGGATCATGGGTTCCCTTTGCAAAGCTACACACTGTTGTTTAAAACCCCATTCGTGCATCAAGCGAAGACTCTGGTGTAAGGTGGGTAAAGGGTTAAGGGTGCCCTCACCCCCACAGCCCAGAGACCATTTCCACAGCTCCCTCCCACATCTTGCTTGGCCGCTCCTCTGCACTTTATCACGGATACACTTGTGGCCCCAAAGTTCTTTTGCACATTTCTAATTGATTCTGGTTCCTGAGAGCCTTCCACAAGCCATCTTAGCCCTGACTCTGCTGTGTAGATCAGTCACTGAGGTTGCCCCGAGGGAATTTAGAAACCGAGGTGTCCATTGGTTTACCTCCCGTCAACCCGGTAACTGAGAGGGTCTTGGCCTCCCACACCAAACTGGGATCATGTTCCTTGTTGTGTGTGACGCCAGCTCTCAGCAATTCTCATCTAGTGCTGCTGCAGTGGCTTAGCCTGAAGTGGAGGCCAAGGTTAAACATCAACACAAAGTCAGAATTCTGCTGCAAATCCTGAAACTGATACATAAATCATTGAGAAAGCAGCAAATCAGGCCTGTACAGGCACCTCCCAGTCCCCACCCAGCTAATAGGAGTCACCCGCTACTCGTTCCCAACCCATCACCTGCAGCCTATTAAACACAGCGCTCATCCACGGTCCTTGTCCACCCATCGACCCAGCCAGCCTCAACCAGTTACTCCTAACCTTCAGTTACCTTGTTGCCTCGTCGTGTTTAAGTATCCCTTCTCTCTTGTTTTGGCTTTGTTATTTTGCAGTTAATTATTAAAGCGATCGCTCACCGCTGAATCATGTCCACTGCTCTATGTTTGGGTCAAGCCTCCTGTGCATTTCCTGATACGGTGTGTGTCCAACACCAAGAGAGTTGACGTTTCAGACCAGTGACTGCTCTATCAGAGTAACACACACACACACACACACACACACACACACACACACACACATCTATGAGGGAAATGGACAGTCGACATCTCGGGTCAAAGGTCAAGCTATTTTGTCAGGACTGACCCAAAATGTCGACCATCTTGACCCACTGAATTCTTCCTTGGCTTTGTGTGTTGTCCCATGTTCCAGCATCTACGCTCTCTGGTGTTCCCGCCTCTGTCAGAACTCTCTAAGGAAGGGCCATCACCCTGAAATGTCAATTCCCTCTCCCTCCTCAGATGCTGCCCAACCTGATGAGTTCTCCGATATCCACTGTTAGTTCACTGCTGCGCCTTGAATTCTTCAATCTCTCCTTTCTCCAAAGCTGAAGACCTGGCTTATTTGACCCTCGGCTGTGGTTCTGCCCTGACATCCTCACAGTCTGTTCTCCACCCACCCCGTGTAAGCAGAAAAGAGTATATTCTTTCCCAAGCATCTAGCACTAACTTACTTAAACTGCCCATTACGTTTAGGGCAGCAGTGAAGGTCCTCCATCTCTGGTGGTGTTCAGGGCTTCCTTCATCATGTCAGTAGCTTCCTCTCAGTTTTCACTACTGTCAGTCATGCAAATCCTGGCTGGAGACTCAGGAATACCATCACACTCAGAAGCACAAGGATTCTTCATTGCTGTTTCCATAACAGTTCTGTTTTGCCAGTCAGGTTGTTAGCCCTGAGACTAGAGAGCCGGTGGACCACCCTTTGACTGACCTCTACCCTTTGACCTGTTTGGCATGGGTGACCCTACCAAGAACCAAGGCATAAAGCCCTGACTCCAGCCAATGTATCTCTCCAGGTCAGTCCAGCCTAAAGTGCTGCGTTATGTTCGTGTATATCAAGGTTCGAAGTTGGAGATTTCATGTCTTGCCCATGTGCATGCTCGTCTGTCAGTGTAGAGATTTTAAGAATTTCCACTGCTGGTTTTGGTTGAGATCATCAGGACTTTACCCTCGAGGGTAGTATGTAGTGAAGAGTGAGGGAACACCGACCTGTTTTCATAAACCCTACGGCCATGAGTCGTGGTGGAGATGATGTTCACAGTGAACAAAGTCAATGCATCACCATTGGCTTCTCCAGTGTGACATCACACATCATCACCGCTTGGTACGGATTATAGAGAGAGGGACAGAGGCCTTCCGTCGGTCGGGGTCGACCGTGGATGTTGTGACCCAGCTGTCTAAATAACACGTAAGCCAGGGCTGTACGATAGCAGGCCGTTGCCCACGCAGCAAGCCCCCCCTCTCCACGCAGCTGATGAATCCAAAGGAATGGCAGACACCGATAAGCCCCATCTGTCCAAAGCAACTGGTTTTAAGGCACCAGTAATCCGCCTTTGCCTCTACTCCTGTCAGTAGAAATGGTTCTGCAGGGCTTAGTGGCTAAACCACATTTGAAGGCCAGGAGCTGCACTTGGTTGTCAGAGGCTATTTGAGGTGCACACCATTGGGAACATTTAGTAAGTAGTGAGAGCTGGTCCCCATTACCAGCCCCCAGCTATAATAACCTTAAAGAACCATACTGTAGAACGTAGATCAATACAACACAATACAGGCCCTTTAGCTTACAATGTTGTGCCAACTATTTATGCTACTCCAAGAGCCAATCTAACCCTTCCCTTCCATTTTTCTATCATCCATGTGTCTAGCTACAAGTTTCTTAACTGTCCCTAATGTCTCTGCCTCTACGACCACCCCTGGCAGGGTGTTCCACACACCCACCACTCTCTGTGTAAAAAAAAACTACCTCCGACAACTCCCCCTACACTTTCCTCCAAACACCTTCAAATTATCCCCCCTTGTAGTAGCCATTTCTGCCCTGGGGAAAAGTCTCTGGCTACCCACTTTACCCATGCCTCATACACCTCTATTGAGTCAGCTCTCAGCCTTCTACACTCCAAAGGGAAAAGCCCTAGCTCACTCAACCTATCCTCATAAGACATGCTCTCTGATCCAGGCAGCATCCTGGTAAATCTTCTCTGTACTCTCTCTCGAAAGCTTCCATATCCTTCCTATAATGGGGCGACTAGAATTGAACACAATGCTCCAAGTGTGGTCTATCTAGAGTTGTATTGAGCTAACCAGGGATTTAGAGAGTTGCAACATTACCTCTTGAATTCAGTACCCCGACTAATGAAGGCCAACACACCACATGCCTTCTTAATCTTACATTGCCTTGAGTGTTAAGCTTTTGGACCTCCTGTCTTTAATTGGAAGAGGTGATTTCCATTTCCTCACTCCTGCCACTTTCTCCCAAACCCTTTTATTATCTCTGGGACCACCAGTTCTCCCAGCTGGGGCAGGATCTGAGCCGTACAATTCCCCACAGTTATCGATGTTCTAGTAAGCAGCAAATGGACACATCCAACAAGGGTCATCTTGGGAATGAAAAGGTTAACACATGAAGAGCGTTTGATAGGTTTGGGCGTATATTTGCTGGAGTTTAGAAGAAAGCAGTGGAATTTCATTGAAACCTATCGAATATAGTGTGGAAGTGGAGAGGATGTTTGCTGTAGTGAGGGAGTCTCGGATCAGAGGGCACAGCCTGAGAATACAAGAATTTCCCTTCAGAACAGAGATGAGGAGGAATTTCTTTTGCTACAGGGTGATGAATCTGTGGAATTCATTCCGCAGGTGGCTGTGGAAGCCAAATCATTGAGTATGTTTAAAGCAGATGTTAATAGATTCTTGATTAGTCAGGATGTTAAAGGTTACGTGGAGAAGGTAGGAGAATGGGGTTGAGAGAGATACTAAATCAGCCATGGTGGAATGGCAGAGCAGACTCAATGGGCTGAATGGCCTAATTCTGCTCCTATGTCTTATTTATCAGGGTCACCACCTCCACATGGACCAGCCTCCCATTGTCCTTTTCCTCACTGGCCCACCATTGGTTGCCTGAGGCTCCATGCCACCCCACCTCCCAGGCTTCTACCATTGGCTCCTCTACAGCCAACTGGAAAACCAGCTTCCTTCATCGTTATCCAATTATACGACAGCTGTCATTTTATGCTGTTTTCCATTTGTTTCCCCAAATATATTTTACTAGTAACTTTCAAACTAATGAATATTTTAAAAGCCCTAATAAATGTTCTGCAGTCTTAGCTCTTGACTGTGATTACTCCCAGACTTGACTAAAGTTGAAGGACAATCGAGGCCATTCAGCCCATCAAATCAATGCCAACCAAAAAAATTAACTCTTGGTTTGAAGCCTGTAGTCCACAGCTCAGCAGCTTCCCACCTGGGTTCCTTTAATGTATTGAATGGGCTTCTCCAACACTTTCTCAGTCTGTGAGCCCCAGATCTGCCTGGAATAATGGGAAATCCTTACACACCCGTTCCCCTGCCCCTCACTCGTCCAGCACTCACATTAAATCTCTGCTCCCTGCACAGGAGTTGCGAACTCCCAGAGAGCAGGTCGGTTCAGTGGGGAGTTTCAGATGGTTCAGTTTAATCTCAGGGAATGTATACAGTATGCACCCTGAAATTCTTACTCCTCGCAGACATCCACGAAACAAAAAAAAAACAAAGAATGAATGACGGAAACATCAGAACCCCAAAGGACCGCTCCCCGCACACAAGTGGCATCAAAGTTCCCCTTCCCCTCCTCCCACTTGAACCCAGCAAAAGCACCGACCCCCCCCACTCCATGCAAGCAATAGCAAAAGCCCCCCAAAGAGTCCTAGATCTCATTCACCAAAAACTACACTCCACAAACCAAAACCAGGATCCCAGACAAGCTCTCTCTCTCCTTCATCAGAGAGGGGTCGCTCCTGCAACAACAAGAGCAGAGGCCAGCAGCCCACTGCTCCAATGTTCCAATCTTCCGCATCCCTTCTCCGGACCCCCGCCCGCCGCCAGCCACAGGATTTAAGGAGAATGACGAGTAAAATGTAAATAGTAAATGTTGTGCCAAGCAGTCCGACTATTCTTCCTCTTCCCCGGCCCATCGGCCCTACCGGGACGTAGGCTGCCGACAAGCAGCTCACCGGCGTCCTCTGTGCTGGGCCGAGAGAAGACTTCAGCTTTCGCCACATGACTTCATCTGTCTTCCAGGCGAAGATCCTTCCTCTCCCAGGAGAGGAGGTCTTCGGAGCTTCTGTCGGCAGTGCTGTAGTCCCACTGTTAGGGAGCGCTAATGTTTAACAGTCCAGTTTATCTTATAGTCAGTAAAGTATATTTCACCGAGTAATGGCAACATTTCACCCTCTGTGCACAGGATGATGAACACTCGCTCTGTCTTTGTGTTATAAGATTTTTTACTCATTGGATATTCTGCCTGATCTGATTTATAGTTTTATTACAATGTATCTTACGTAATTGGATTCTGAAATAAAACAAGCCTTGTTCAACAGCTCTGCGCTCACCGCACTTTTTTTTCCACATAGAACAGTACAATAGGATCAGAGGTTGAGAGGGTCAGCAACTTTAAATTCCTGAGTGTTGCTATTTCAGAGGACCTGTCCCGGACCCAGCTCGTAAATGCGATTGTGAAGAATGCACGCTAGCACCCCTGCTTCCTGAGGCGTCGACGTAGGTTCAGCGTGACATCTAAAACTTTGACAAACTTCTATAGATGTGTAGTGGAGAGTATACTGAGTAGTTGCATTGTCGTCTGGGTATGGAAACACCAATGCCCTTGAACAGAAAATCCTACAAAAAGTAGTGGATATGGTCAAGTACATGCAGGGTAAAGACAACAATGTTGCAGGAAAGAAACATCCATCATCAGGGACCCCCTCCAAGCAGGCCTTGCTCTCTTCTCACTGCTGCCATCAGGAAGAAGGTACAGGAGCCTCAGGGTCACACCACCAGGTTCAGAAAACAATTACTACCCCTCAGCCATCAGGCTCTTGAACCAGTGGGGATAACTTCACTCCACTTACCCCATCATCGAAGTGTTTCCACAACCTATGGACTCACTTTTGAGGACTGTTCATCTCACGTTCTTGATGCTTATTGCTTATTTATTTATTACATCTTTGAATGGAAAAAAGGTAGGTGGGTTCAGCCCAGCCCATCACGAGTAAAGCCCTCCCAACCACTGAGCACACCTACATGAAACGCTGTCACTGGAAAGCAGCATCCATCGTCAGAGATCCCCACCACCCAGGCCATGCTCTCTTCTTGCTGCTGCCATCAGTTACAAAGTACTGAAGTCTCAGGACTCACACCACAGGGTTCATCAACAGCTACTACCCCTCAACCATCAGGCTCCTGAACAAAGGGGATAACTACACTCACTTGCCCATCCATTGAGATGTTCCCACAACCAATGATCTCACTTTAAGGACTCTTTATCTCATTATCTCATGTTCTTGTTCTTTATTGCTATTTATTTATATTTGCATTTGCACAGTTTCTATCTTCTGCACTCTGGTTGATCTTTCATTGATCCTGTTACAGCTATTGTTCTATAGATTTATTGAGTATGCCCACAGGAAAATTAATCTCACTGTTGTTTATGGTGACATATATGAACTATGATAACAAAATGTATTTTGAACTTTGTAGCACAAAACGGAAGCTATCGCCATGATGGTGTTTTCTTCTTCTTAAGCCCAACACACTTACCGGGCGATGGCAGCTCACCAGAGACCTCTGTCCTGGGCCTCAGTCTTTCATGTTATCCCCAGGTGTAGACCATCTTCTTGGTGTACCCTTCCTCTCCCAGGAATGAGATCTTCGGAGCTTCTCTTGGTGTTTCTGTAGCTCCAGGATTTTACGGGATGGGTTTGCTAGCCCTATGCCCAACCCTCCTCCGTTCACAGTTGGGCTTGGGACCATCTATGACAGAGTTTCATGATGTTGTGACAACCTTTTAATCTTCTCTAAGATCAATCTAACCCTTCTTCGGCCACATAACTCTCCAGAGCAACACACACAAAATGCTGGAGGAACTCAGCAGATCAGGCAACATCTATGCAAATGAATAAACAGAATTAGAATCAGGATTAATATCACCGACATTTGTCATGAAATTTCTTGTAATGCAGCAGCTGTTGTGCCATATTTAAAAAAACAGAATTAAGTAATTATATATGTGGAAGCATTGGAAAGGGTACAGAGGAGATTTACCAGGATGCTGCCTGGTTTAGAAAGTATGCATTATGATCAGAGATTAAGGGAGCTAGGGCTTTACTCTTTGGAGAGAAGGAGGATGAGAGGAGACTTGATAGAGGTGTACAAGGTAATAAGAGGAATAGATAGAGTGGACAGCCAGCGCCTCTTCCCCAGGGCACCACTGCTCAATACAAGAGGACATGGCTTTAAGGTAAGGGGTGGGAAGTTCAAGGGGGATATTAGAGGAAGGTTTTTCACTCAGAGAGTGGTTGGTGCGTGGAATGCACTGCCTGAGTCAGTGGTGGAGGCAGATACACTAGTGAAGTTTAAGAGACTACTAGACAGGTATATGGAGGAATCTAAGGTGGGGGGTTATATGGGAGGCAGGGTTTGAGGGTTGGCACAACATTGTGGGCCGAAGGGCCTGTACTGTGCTGCACTATTCTATGTTCTATATATGTAATAACTAAGTTAAATTAGTAGTGCAAAAACAGAAATTAAAAAAAGTAGTGGGGTAGTGTTCATGGGTTCAATGTCCATTCAGAAAACTGATGGCAGAGGGGAAGAAGCTGTTCCTGAATCGTTGAGTGTGTGCCTCAGGCTCCTGTACCTCCTCCCTGATGGTAACAATGAAAAGAGGGGTGGTGGGGGTCCTTAAGGATGGACATCACCTTCCTGTGACATCGCTCCTTGAAGATGTCCTGGACACTATGGAGTCTGGTACCCATGATGGAGCTGACTGAGTTTACAACTCTCTGCAGCTTACTTCGATCCTGAGCAGTAGCCCCCCCACCCATGCCGTACCAGACGGTGATGCAGCCTGTCAGAATGCTCTCCACGGTACATCTGTAGAAATTTTCTAGTGCTTTAGGTGACAAATCAAATCGCCTCACACTCTAGGGAAATACCGCTGCTGTCTTGCCTTCTTTGTAGCTGTATCGAAGTGTTGAGTCCAGGTTATTGACACTGAGGAACTTGTAATTGCTCACTCTCTCCATTTCTGATCCCTCTATGAGGACTAATGTGTGTTCCCTCATCTTACCCTTTCTGAAGTCCACAATTAGCTCAATGGACTTGCTAACGTTGAGTTCAAGGTTGTTGCTACAACACTACTCAACTAGCTGTCAAGTCAGCATTTCAGGCCAAGCCCCTCCATCAGAATTGTGTTTATAATTTACCAAATAGCCCTCCAATTTTCTTTCATCCATGTCATAGAGCCATAGAGAAGTACAACACAGGAACAGGCCTTTTGGCCCATCTAGTCCATGCTGAACCATTTAAACTGCTTTCTCCCATCGACCCACATCAGGACCATAGTCCTCCATACCCCTGCCATCCATGTACCTATCCAAACTTCACTTAAACATTGAAATCAAGCTCGTATGCACCACTTGTACTGGCAGTTCATTCCACAGTTTTCCCATCAACCTGCACCCAGACCGTATCTCTCTGTGCCTCTCCCATCCATGTAACCATCCAAATTTCAAATGTCCAAATGTTGAAATCGAACCTGCAACCATCACTTGTGCTGGCAGCTCATTTCACATTCTCACCACCCTCGGAGTGAAGAAGTTTCCCCTCAGGTTCCCCTTAAACTTTTCACCTTTTACCTTTAACCCATGACCTCTGGTTGTAGCCCCACCCAACCACAGTGGAAAAAGGCTGCATGCATTTACCCTGTCTATACCCCTCATAATTTTGTATACCTCTATCAAATCTCCTCTCAATCTTCTACATTTCAAGGAATGAAGTCCTAATCTATTCAATCTTTCCTTATAGCTCAGGTCCTGCAGACCCGACAACATCCTTGTAAATTTTCTCTGTACTCTTTCAAACTTATTTACATCCTTTCTGTAGGTAGGTGGCCAAAACTGCACACAATACTCCAAATTTGGCCTCACCAACGTCTTATACAACTTCAACATAACATACCATCTCCTGTACTCAGTGCTTTGATTTATGCAGGCCAATGGGCCAAAAACTTTCCTTAGGACCCCATCTATCAATGACGCCACTTTCAATGAATCACAGATCTGTGTTCTCAGATCGCGTTGTTCCACCACACTTCTCGGTGCCCTACCATTCAGTGTGTAAAGAGCTACCCTGGTTGGTCCTGCTGATGTGCAAAACCTCACACTTGTCTGCATTAAATTCCACCTGCCATTTTTCCAGCCGGTCCAGATCCCACTGCAAGCTCTGATGGACTTCCTCACTGTCCACTACACCCTGAATCTTGGTGTCATACTCAAGTTTGCTGATCCAATTAATCACATTACATGACCATAAAAGATGGGAGCAGAATTAGGCCATTTGGCCCATCGAGTCTGCTCTGCCATTTCATCATGGCTGATCCAATTTTCCTCTCAGCCCAATTTCCTGCCTTCTCCCTGTATCCCTTCATGCACTGACCAATCAAGAATCTATCAACCTGTGCCTTAAATATACAAGAAGACTTGGTCTCCACAGCTGCCTGTGGCAAAGAATCCCACAGATTCACCACACTTTGGCTAAAGAAATTCCTTCTCATCTCCATTTTAAAAGGGCACTCGTTTATTCTGAGGTTGTGTCCTCTGATCTTAGACTCTCCCACCATTGGAAACATCCTCTGCACATCCACTCTATCAAGGCCTTTCACCACTTGTAGTTTTGAATGAGGTCACCCCTCATTCTTCTGAATTCTAGTGAATACAGGCCCAGAGCCATCAAACACTCTTCATATGATAAGCCATTCAATCCTGGAATCACTTTTCATGAACCTTCAATGAACCATCTGCAGTTTCAGCACATCCTTTCTAAGATAAGGGGCCCAAAACTGCTCTCAATACTCTGTGAGGCCTCACCCATGCTTCATAATGTCTCAACGTTACATCCTTTCTCTTATTCTAGTCTAGATCATTCATATAGATGATGAAGAGCAATGAACCCAGCACCAATCCGTACGGCACCCCACTAGTCACAGGTCTCCAGTCAGAGAGGCAACCATCTACTACCACTCTCTGGCTTCTCCCACTAAGCCAATGTCTAATCCAATTTACTACCTCATCTTGAATACCGAACGACTGAACCTCCTTGTCCAACATCCCATGTGGGACCTTGTCAAATGCCTAGCTAAAGTCCATGTAGACAACATCCACTGCTTTGCCTTCATCGACTAACTTCCATGTACCTATCTAAAAGTTTATTGAATACCCCTCTCTCACAACCTCGGCAGTGCATTCCACACACACTCACCAACCTCTGTGTCACCATTGACATCCTCCTGTGCTTTCCTCCAATCACCTTAAAATTATGGAAGTTGTCTGTTCCCAAGTCTGGACTTCCCTGCTGATGATGAGTGATGTTGTCCTAAACCCTGGGGGTTTTTGGCTTGCTGTGAATCTCAGGACACTGGGTGGAGGTGGGATAATTGATTGCAAAATCTTCATGGACAAGGGTCTCCTCATTTGGGATCTGTATGTCCATCTGGGAGGAGGATTGTGGGGCCAGGGCCATCAGAAAGGCAGGAACACCAGCTGGCTTCTGCCCCAGTGGAATTTGGATTCCACTGTACAGTCTCTTGGATGTCCAATCCGATGAAGTGCCACAGCAGCGCCGTTGCCCACTGTCTATGTGGAGTTGGCACGCTCCCTCATTTTCCTCTGGATATTCCGGTTTCCTCCCGGATCCCAAACCGTGGGTTGGTGGGTTACTTGGTGCACACGGTAGCATGGTAGTTAGCGCAATGCTTTACGTCGCCATCGATCTGGGTTCATAAGCACACACATAGGAGCATAATGAGGCCATCCGGCCCATCAAGACTGTTCCACCATTCCATCATGGATGATTTATTATCCCCCTCAGCCCCATTCTCCTCCCTTCTCTCGACTTCCTTCGGAGCTTACAGAGATTCAGCATGATGTCTAAAACTTTGGCAAACTTCTATAGGTGTGTTGTGGAGAGTGTATTGACTGGTTGCCTCATGGCCTGGTATGGAAACGCCAGTGCCCTTGAATGGAAGAAGTGGTTTGCCATTGCCTCCTTCTGAACAGTGTCTTTAGAAGTCAGGTGACCCCAGCCTTTATCAATACTCTGCAGAGATTGTCTGCCTGGGGTCAGTGGTCACATAACCAGGACTTGTGATCTGCACCGGCTGCTCATACGACCAGCCACCACCTGCTCCCATGGCTTCATGTGACCCTGATCGGGGTGGGGTGGTGCTAAGGGTGACCTGCAGGCTATCAGAGGGAAGGAGCACCTGACACCTTCTTTGCCCAAGACATACCTCTTGAGTTCCTCCAACACATTGTGCATTTTTAAAGATGTTGCCTGACCTGCTTGGTTCATCCAACATTTGGTGTGTGTGTTGCTCTGGATTTCCAGACTATCATGTGACTCAAATGGGTCAGTGTAATATATTCAGAGGATATATGCAGTATAAAACCTGGAATTCTTGCTCTTCACAGACATCCACGAAACAAGAAACCCCATGGAATGAATGATCCCAAAGCTCCCCTCCCTCTCCCCCACTTGCGGTAGGAGAAGCACAGTCCCCACCACCCACCCCCATGGAAGGAATAGCAAAGCCCCCAAAGAAACCTTGATCTAGAGTCCATCAAAAACTACAATCCATCCCAGCACTTCGATATCTCAGACAGGCTCGAGAGAGAGAGGTCGCCCTCCTGCAAAAACGAGAACAGAGACCAGCAATGCGCTGTTCCAACGTTACAATCTTCCCCACTGTTTCTTCAAGCTCCCTGACTTGAGAACCGACAGGCTCTTACTCTCCATCAAAAGAGAGAGGGGGATTGCTCGAGGGGCCTTCTCCCGATAGCAACACACGCCGCCTGCTGTCCCGATGTTTCGGTCTCCCACGACGCATCAGTAGGTGAAGTCAGCGAGGAACCGGGTCATCTACAGGGATGCTCCCCAAAGGAGCTTGTCTTCCAGGCCGTTCCTGGAGATATGGAAACGCTTGGCCGTAGGGAGAACCATGTTTATGATTTGCTTCTCCACCCCGCCACCATGCTGTCCCTGAGTAGAAGTGTCAAATATTAGAGAGCGCAGCTTCAAGGTGAGTGGGAGGAAGGTTAAAAGTGACCCGTGTTTTGTTGCTCTGAGAACGTTGGGTACATGGAATGTGCTGGGCTGATGGTGGAGATGGAATTATCAGAGGTGTTCAAGAGGCTGTTAGATAGACAGGGATCGGAATGATGCAAATTATGAGCAGGCAGAAGGGATGTTTAATTAGGCATCACGTACAGCACAGAGGTGATGGGCTGAAGGGCCTTTTCCTGGGCTTTCCTGTTTCATATCCCATGACCTTGGCTCACTGCAGCTTTGAGGTAGTGACTTCATTTGCATTTCACAAACTGTGGGGAATTCTGTGTCTTCCAGAGATGAGGAAAAGTGCCGGAGAAACGCAGGTCTGTCTTTTGAACCTCTGCCGAGGTCTGTACAAATGATTAACGCCGTACACAGATTATATCACCCTGGTTAAACCCTCAGTCCTATTTCCTGCTATTGTGCCTTGCATTCCTTTCCAGTCACAACATTTCCGGGGATAAAGATTCCAGATTTAAAAGGGCATTGTCACTATATTTGGTCTGCTTTTTGCTCTGGGATTTCAACTGTTCAACCAAACCGTTGAAGGTTCTCTGATACTGTTTCACGTTGATAAATCCTGCCATCTGCCAAGGGCTGGACCCCCAACACCAACCTAGGTTAGGGAGTCCTCGTCAGTGTTCTGGGCAGGAGGCATGAGGGCCGGTGACCCCCTTGCCATGCAAGTCGATGTGATTGAAGTTCGAAGCCTAGTGTTTGGAGTCCCATCATCAGCAAGTCCATATTTTGAGGCCTAGTGTTCAGGGTCTCATCATCGGCAAATCTGGATTTTGAGGCCTAGTTTTCAGGGTCCCATCTTCCGCGAGTCCAGAGTGTGAGGCCTAGTTTTCAGGGTCCCATCTTCCGCGAGTCCAGAGTGTGAGGCCTAGTGTTCGGGGTCTCATCATTGGCAAGTCTGGATTTTGAGGTATAGTGTTTGGGGTCCCATCATCAGTGATTCTGGAATTAGAGGCCCAATGTTTGAGGTCCCATCAACGGTGAGCCTGGAGTTTGAGGCCTAGTGCTTGGGGTCCTATCATCGACGAGTCCAGAGTTCGAGGACTAGTGTTCAGGATTCCCTCATTGGCGAGTCTGGAGTTTGAGGCCTAGTGTTTGGGGTCCTATCATCGATGAGTCCAGAGTTTGAGATCTAGTGCTGGCATCCTCGTCCAAGGCTGTCATTTGTCGACATTGGTGAGTTCAAGGTCAATTCTAAAGATCAAAGCTCAGAGGTCAATCGGCAGTCTAGAAGTCAAGGCCTAATGACAAGAGTCTGGTATCTCCGAGTCCACTGCAGGCAGATGTTGAAGGGCTAATGTCTGCAAGTCCAAGTCTGCTGGAGGCTGGAGCCTGGAGACAGACTGCCCTGGGGATTGGAGGACTGTAAGTGTGCATGGATGGGAGGCAAGAACTGTGGCTGCTTGTGTTGTTCTACCAAACGTCGTGGGTATGCCATGTTGGTGCTGGAATGTGTGGCGACACTTGCAGGCTGCCCCCAGCACATGGTAGGCTGTGCTAGCTGTTAGTGCAAACAGTACATTTCATTGCATGGTTATGTGCATGTGATAAAGCTCGAAGACACCAAATACAACCCTGCGATTCATTTCTTGTAGGCATACTTAATAAATCCATAATAGCATAGTAACCTTGCTGCCTCTATTCAACCTGTACACACCATGCCACAACCATCCTGCACCTTCGAGACTTAATTTCACACCACAAAAACGCCAAGTCCTACAGGTAGTTCGAAAGCACACCTCTGAAAGGGGAGTTACAGGCGCTTGACTGCAGTGTTTGTTTTCCAGAAAACGTGAAATTAATAGAGTAGTTAGTAGTTGTGTTTGCTGCCAATAAGCCGTCGCTGTGTTTCACCAGCGCCATCTTAAACCGGAAGATTTACTAAACCAACTAAGTTTCGTACCATCAGCGTACACGGGAATGAGGAGTACTCCCTATTCAGAGGATTATGTCACACTGCAGTGAGAGCCTCCGTCCACGGTCTTCCCTCAGGCAAGGAGTTTCATTCTCCTAGCTCTCCTGGGTGAACGAAAATCACAGTGTTGTTCATTGCTGTACATGATCTCCCATGAGTAGTATGGACAGTGTAAATGCAAGCAGACTTTTTCCACTGAGGTTGGGAGAGGTCATGGGTGAAAGGTGAAATATTTAAGGGGAACCTGAGCTCTGGTGCTTGAGTGGAATATTCTGCCAGGGGAGGTGGTAGAGGCAGATACATTAGGGACATTTAAGAAACCCTTAGATAGACACATGGATGGTAGAGAACTATGTGTAAGGGAAAGGTAAGATTGATCTTAGAGGAGGTTAAAATGCTAGCACAACATTGTGTGCTGAAGGGCCCGTACTGTGCTGTCACGTTCTATGTTCTATGTTCTAAAAATCCAGGGAGTGAGGAAAGGGTTTAAGGATGAGATGATGACTGGCTGCAGCTGGGAATTCTGCAGGGTGAAGTCTTTCCTATAAATATTTTTGTTAAGCTGCCATAGTTGCAGCTGAAAGACAAAGAGATAAAGAACAGCTTTCTGCACTCCCAGTCATTGCACACATTTTCCTAATAACGTTGCTGGTCTTGAAGTGACAGGAATTTGGAAAGTTCTGGTGGGCGAACTGAGTCACGCACTGACTCAGAACAGCCAACCACGAGGAGGTCCAGTTGCTCCTTGCCAACGTCTGTTAGCTTCGGCTGTGACGTTATGGGGTGAATCCATCCACACTTGAAACCTTCCAGGGTTGAATAACCACCAGGCAGTTACTGTACACGTTGCAAACGGAGAGACACAGTCCCCTTGGAAAGGAAACTGAGGCTCGTGCTGCCCTCTGCTGAACATGGGAATAAATACCACTGACACACGAGATCTGCAGATTTTGGAAATCCAGGAACTCAGCTGGTCGGCAGCATCGATGGAGAAGAATAAACAGACGACGTTTCGGGCTGAGACCCTTCGTCAGGAATCATGAATATTGCATCCAGTTTGGCCTAGCCCAAGAGAGGGCATCCCTCTGTTAGGTTTATAATCCTCTACTTATATGACATGAAATCAGAATCAGGTTTAATATCACTGGCATACGTCGTGAAATTTGTTAACTTGGCATCAGCAGTACATTGCAATACATGATAATAGAAAAATATGAATATATACATATATGAAGTAGTTAAATTAAATAAGTAATGCAAAAATAGAAATAAAACTATATTGAAGTATTGTTCATGGGTTCAAAGTCCATTCAGAACTCGGATGGCAGAGGGGAAGAATTTGTTCCTGAATCGCTGAGTGTGTGTCTTCGGGCTTCTGTACCTCCTCCCTGATGGTAACAGTGAGAAAAGGGCATGCCCTGGGTGATGGGGGTCATTAATGGTGGGTGCCGGCTTAATGAGGCATCGCTCCTTGAAGTTTCCCTGGATACAACGGAGGCTCATGCCCATGATGGAGCTGATTGAGTTCACGACTGTCTGCAGCTTATTTTGATCCTGTGCAGTATCACCCCCCCCCACCCCCGCCGACAAGACATTGATGCAGCCAGTTAGAATGCTCTCCACAGTACGACTTTTATGCTCTTTCGCTGTCAGGTTCTGAGGCCTATCTGTCTCGATAGACAGGCCTGGGCAGTACGATATAGAGAGCATGTAGCAGGCTCCCCCTCCCCACGCATCTGATGAACCCAAAGGAACGGCAGAGACCAATACGGTTTGGTACCAGCAGCGTCACAGGAGTTGCCGGTCGGTGTTGAACTCAACGTAGGACTGCCTTAAGGATTTTCCCTTAGGGTTTTCTCCCGAAGCCTTCTCCATGAGTGGATGTAGCAGAAGTTTGAGATCAGAGTTTTCCTTCTCCTAGATGAGCTGCCAACCACGGCTGATGAGCCTTGTCTGCCGAAAGTGACTGGTTTTAAGGTGCCAATAACCCACCTTTGCCCCTTCTCCTGTCAGTAGAATTGGTTCCATTGGGCTTAGTAGTTAGGCCATATGAGGAGGCCAGGAGCTGGACCTGATTGTCAGAGGCTACTTGAGGTGTACATCATTGGGAGCATTTAATAGGTAGTGGGAGGTTATCCCTGTTACCACTCCCAGCTATAACAACCATAAAAAACCTCTCTCACTGTGGCTCCATGTTATACTCCACATTCTTCAGTGTAACACCAGAGAGAATCAGAATTAGAATAGGGTTTATTATCAGACGTACTGTATGTCATGAGATTTGTTGTTTTGTGGCAGCAGTACAGTTTATTTGTTATGTGTCACGTCAGATGACATGGGTGATCATGGTCTTTCCGTGACCAATGTTTCCACTCAGTGATATCCTGCTGGGAAGACCTTTAGGTTAATTATTCCGATGTCCATCTGCAGAGGGCCAGCCAGCTACTGAGAAATAAGAGATAAGAGCTCTTTTGGTAAAATACATCTACCAGCCTCTCGCTCGGCTGCTGCCAGAGGACAGTGTCTGCGTACGAACGATCTCTGTCTTTCATTCTCACTCGAACCTGCTGGAGGAAGGTGTCTGCATACGAACGGTCTCTCTCTCATTCTCACTCGAACCCGCCAGAGGACAGCGTCTGTGTATGAACGATCTCTCATTCTCACTCCAACCTGCTAGAGGAAGGTGTCTGCGTACGAACGGTCTCTCTCTCTCATTCTCACTGGATGCTGGGGCAGTCCTGGGCCTTGTGCAAGGTTTAATCAATGGAGTTTGTAAGTTGGACTCTGTAGTTCGTGTTACGATGTTTTTCTGATTTCTGGTTGTTCCTTTCTCTATTGCTATTTTAGGTGATTTCAATCGAGGCGCCCGCTGAAAACAAACATTGAGCTGAACTGAATATGCCTGGACTCTTTCGATGACTTTGTGGTTTGGTGTTTTAGACCATAAGACCATAACATATAGGAGCAGAATTAGGCCATTCAGCCCATTCAGTCTGCTCTGCCATTCCATCATGACTGATCCCATATCCCACTCAACCCCATAGCCTTGCCTTCTTGCCCTGACAAATCAAGAAACGATCAACTTCCACCTTAACTGTAACCACGGACCTAGCCTCCACCACAGTCTGTGGCAGAGAATTCCACAGATTCACTACTCCTTACCTCCATGCTAAAGGATTGCCCCTCGACTTTGAGGCTGGATATCCGCACCATAGGAAACTCTCCACATCCACCCTATCCTGTCCTTTCAACATTCGATATGTTTGAATGAGATCCCCCCACATTCTTCCAAATTCTAGTGAGTACAGGCCTAAAGCTCCCAAACGCTTCTCATATATTAACCCCTTCATTCCTGGAATCATCCTTGTGAACCTCCTCTGGACTTTCTTCAATGCCAACACATCCTTTCTGAGATATGGGGTCCAAAACGGTTGACAATTTTTTTATATGCTGTGTTTTTTGCTTATATTTTTTTTGCACGTTGGGGGGGTTTGATGTTTTTCTTTGAATGGGTTCCATGGTTTTTTTTGTTTCGTGGCTGTCACAAATCTCTGCAGGTCAGGCAGCCTGCATTGGAATGGACAGTCGATGTTTCTGGCCGAGGCCCTTCATCAGGACTGGCCAGGAAGGGGGTAGTTGCCAGAATAAAAAGTTGTGGGGAGGGGAAGGAGGATAGCTGAAAGGTGATAGGTGGGTGGGAAGATGAAGGACAGGAGAGGAAGGAATCTGAGAGTGGGCCATGGGAGAAACATACCGTCTGACCTGCTGAGTTCCTCCAGCATTTTGTGTGTGTTGCTCTGGATTTCCAGCATCTGCAGACTTCCTTGTGTATATGGTCTAATGATTGTTCTTGGCCATTGCCTTCTTCTGGGCAGTGACTTCAGAAGGCAGGTGACCCCAGCATTATCAATACCCTTCAGAGATTGTCTGCTTGGTGTCAGTCTGTTGGTCACACAACCAGGTGACCAGGACTTGTGATGTGCACCAGCTGCTCATATGACCAACCACCACCTGGTCCCAGGGCTTCATGTGACCCTGATCGGGGAGTGGGAGGGGTGAGGGGGTCTAAGCAGGTGCTACACCTTGCCCAAGGGTGATCTGCATGCTAGCGGAGGAAAGGAGCGCCCTACACCTCCTGTGGTGGAGACGTATCTCCACCCTGCCACCCAATATTGACAAGCCCATAAGGACATGTTATGTAGATGGATCAAAGCTTGGATGAAGAGAAATATTTTAAGGTTAATCTTGCAGTTGGAAATTAACCCAAAAGGTTAATTTGCAGGTTGAGTCTTTAGAGAGGAAGGCAAATGCAATGTTAGTATTTTGAGAGGACTAGAATATAAACGCCAGGATGTAATTTTGAGCCTTTATAAAGCTCTGGTGGGGCCTCACAGGGAGTACTGTGAGCAGTTTTGGGCTCCGTATCTAAGGGAGTAGGTGTGCTGACATTGGCAAACGTTCAAAGGAGGTTCATGAAAATGATTCTGGATCTGAAAGGCTCATCATATGTTGGATGGCTCTGGGCCGTACTCACTGGAATTCAGAGGAATGAGGAGGGGATCTCATTGAAACCTATCGAATGTTGAATGGCCTCAACAGAGTGGAAGTGGAGAGGGTGTCTTCAATGGTGTAGAGTCTGAGGCCAGAGGACACAGCCTCAGAATAGAGGGGCCTCCTTTTAGAGTGGAGATGAGGAGGAATTTGTTTAATCAGAGAGTGGTGAATCTGTGGAATTTATTGCCACAGGTGGTTGTGGAGGCCAAGTCATTGGCAGAAGTTGATAGATTCTTGACTGGTCAGGGCATGAAGGGATACAGGCAGAAGGCAGAAGATTGGAGCTGACAGGGAAAATAGATCAGCCATGATGAAATGGTGGAGCAAATGGCCTAATTCTGCTCCTATATCTTAGGGTCTTATTATTTTTCTTTCACCCACGTGCCTAACTAAGCCCCTAATGTATCTCCTAGGCTGTGTATTCCAGGCATCCACCATTCCCGTGTTAAAAAAAAACTGACCCCTGACATCTTCCGAAAACTTTCCCAAAGACACCATAAGAGACGTCTTCTGGATTGTCTAAAGTCGAGAACTCCAGGACATATTTGGTCGGAACACAAGGAGTCTAGCAGAAGGCGGTAATGCACTGAAAACTGGTTGCCAACCGCCGTAAAACAAAAAAGAAGAAGAAGAAGACGTCTTCTGACATTAGCAATTGCTGCCATAGGAAGATGCTGGCGGCCCACTTGATGCCTCTTACCACCCGACCTGTCTTACATTGCAGCAACTGAAGTTCTTTTTGTTGTGGTCTGGAGAGTTTGCTTTCTGAGGATAGGTTGAGTGAGCTTGGGCTTTTCCCTTTGGAGCAAAGGAGGATGAGAGGTGACTTTGTAGTGGTGTACGAGATGATAAGACCTATAGGTCAGTAATAGAGACTTTTTCCGGGGTGGAAATGGCTAATACGAGGGGGTTTAATGTTAGGGCGATTGGAGAATAGTATGGGGGGCTATTAGAGGTAAGTATTTTACACAAAGAGTGGCGAGTGCCTGGAACTGCTGGGAATGGCGGTAGAAGCAGATACATCGGTGACATTTGTGAAATTCTTAGCCAGGCAGGCGGAAGATAGTGTGGAGGAAAGGGTTAAATTGATATCGGAGTATGTTAAAAGATAGCACATAATCGTGGGCCGAAAGGCCTGTACAGTTCTATGTCCTTTGTTAACAGAAGTTATAAGGAGCCAATTCAAATGGGTTGGCGTTTTTCTTGAATGTTGTCGACGGAGCGGGCGGACATTTGGGAGATTTGCGGCGAACCGGATCCTCCACGCGAAAGTGCGGGTCAAACTCTAAAATTCAAAAGCTTAAATCTAAATGTAAAATATAAAAGTGAGAGCCTGATGAGAAAAGAACATATAGCTAAGTTTGCTACCGTGGAGAGGCTGCGCTGACGTCGTTCTCACTCCCAGACAGCAGGGGGCGGAAGTTTGGGAGGTTTGACGGCGTCTCGGGTCCTCCAAGCGAAAGTGCGGACTGTAAATATAAAACTCAAGACTTAAGCCTAAATATAAATTAAAAATGATATTCTGATGATAAAAATATATATTTAATATTTATTGGAGGCTGGCGTGGATTGGCTATGCTGAGGAAGAACGTGTCGAATGTGCTGACGCCGTTCTCCCTTTCTTTTTCTCTCTCGGACATGGCGGCCATCAGCCAGCAGCCGCCTGGCTTCGTCTCACTCCGTTCCGAGTCCGGATCTCTCGGTCCTGCCGTTCCGCCCCACCGTCGCCGGCGCCTCAACAAGAACAAGAAGAAGAACTGGACCAAGCACAGCGATGTGAAGGAAGTGGAGGAGTTCTTGGAGGACGTGCGGCTCCAGGAGAGGACGGTGGGGTGAGTGCACGGGGAGGGGGTGGCGAAGGTAATGATGGGAGCGTGAACAGTGCAGGCTCTTCGGCCCACATTGTTGTGTTGATCCTTTAACGTACTTTAGCTGCATTCTAATCCATCCCTCCTACATAACCCACCATTTCTTCTTTCATTCATGTGCCTATATTAAGAGTTTATTAAATGTCCCCATTGAATCTGCCCAGAGTCAAAAGTAAATTTTATTATCAAACTACATGTATGTCACCACATACAACCCTGGCATTCATCTTCCTGCGGGCATACTCAGCAAATCTGTATAATAGTAACTATAGCAGGATCAATGAAATATTAACCAGAGTGCAGAAGACAACAAACTGTGTATATGCAAATATAAATAATAGGAGGCAGAGATTGTAGATGGAGAATATTCTGCCTGGAAGTTGGTGACCAGTGGTCAGGGGTCAGAGCTTAGTCTTTCCCCCAATTAGTGGCCTTTTGTCCTATGTTAGCCCCTGACCTCCCTTCACCCTACCATTCCCGGTCCTCACCAATCCTTGTCCTCCTCTTCACCCTCTCTAGTCCCCCGTTATCCATCCTCTTCCTCCCTCTTGACTAGCTTAACCACCATATTCTGTCCTCCTTTTCCAGCATCTACACTCCCAGCTACCCTGTCTACCCTCCATATCTCCTACTTTCCCCTTTCCCTCACCTGTATTTCTCAATTCCTCTTTGCCTCTGCCTCAACTCCACACTTACAAGAATAATTAAATTGACTTTATTTTTTACACCCTTCACATACATGAGGAGTAAAAATCTTTACATTACATCTCTGTCTAAATGTACAATGTGCAACCATAGTAATTTATACTAATTTATGATAAATAGAACAGTTAATGTAACATGGAAATACACTCAAATCAGCGTGACTCAAATCAGCATCAGTCTGATAGCCTGGTGGAAGAAGCTGTCCTGGAGCCTGTTGGTCCTGGCTTTTATGCTGCAGTACCGTTTCCCAGATGGTAGCAGCTGGAATAGACTGTGATTGGGCTGACTCGGGTCCCTAATAATCCTTCGGGCCCTTTTTTCCATAGCTGTCTTTGTAAACGTCCTGAATCATGGGAAGTTCATAATTACAGATGCGCAGGGCTGTCCGCACCACTCTCTGCAGAATCTTGCGATTAAGGAGGGTACAGTTCCCACACCAGGCAGTGATGCAGCCAGTCAGGATGCTCTCAATTGCGCCCCTGTAGAAAGTTCTTAGGATTTGGGGGCCATACCAAACTTCCTCAACTGTCTGAGGTGAAAGAGGCGCTGTTGTGCCTTTTTCACCACACAGCTGGTGTGTACAGACCACGTGAAGTGACATGGATGCCGAGGAACTTAAAGCTATTCACCCTCTCAACCCCAGATCTATTGATGTCAACAGGGGTTAGCCCGTCTCCATTCCTCCTGTAATCCACAACTAGCTCCTTTGTTTTTGCGACATTGAGGGAGTGGTTGTTTTCTTGACACCACTGGTCAGAGAGATGACTTCTTCCCTGTAGGCCACCTTGTTATTGTTTGAGATTAGACCAATCAATGTAGTGTCATCAGCAAATTTAATTAGCAGATCGGAGCTCTGTGTGGCAACACAGTCATGGGTAAGCAGGGAGTAAAGGAGGGGACTTAGTACACAGCCCTGAGGGGCTCCTGTGTTGAGAGTCAGAGGGCTGGAGGTGAGGAAGCCCACTTTCACCTGCTGGCGATCTGACAGGAAGTCCAGGATCCAGCTGCACAAGGCAGGGTGAAGGCCGAGGTCTCTGAGCTTCTTGTCAAGCCTGAATGGAATTATGGTGTTGAATGCTGAACTGTAGTCCAAGAACAGCATTCTCACATGAGCATCCTTCTTCCCCTGATTTGTAAGGACGGTATGTAGAGCAATGGCTATTGCGTCATTTGTCAATCATTTGTGACGATAGGCGAATTGTATTGGGTCCAGTCTGGGTGGCAGCAAGCTGCAGATGTAATCCTTGATCAGCCTCTCAAAGCATTTACTTATTATTGAGGTGAGTGTGACAGGATGCCGGTCGTTCAGACATGTTGGTCATTTTTGGTACAGGGACAATGGTGGATAATTTGAAGCAGGAGGGCACTCTACACTGGGAGGGGGAGAGATTAAAAATGTCTGTAAGCACACCTGCCAGTTGTGCCACGCACATCCTGAGTACTCTCCCTGGGATGCTGTCCAGTCACACAGCCTTGCGACTGGAAGGTACATAGGTACGTAAGGTACATCTATTGGAAACATATGTGTACCTCAGCCTCAGCGATGAGCAGGTTGCAGGTTGTAGCGGTGGCTTTCCTCGGAGTCTCAGAGTAGGTACTGGAATCTGGAACGGCAAAGAATCTGCTGGAGGAACTCAGGGAGGAGAAGCATTGTCTGAGAAGCCTCCCATCTGTCCCACAATCTCTTTGACTCCTTACCATCAGGCAGGAGGTACTGTAGGGCAAGGATGGTTAGTATGAGAAACAGCTTCTTCCTCCAGGCTTTGAGACTACTGAATTCCCTGCCACCACCCAGGACTCATCGCATATGAAGCACCGGTAACATTATGCTGTTTATGTTTTAACTTGTTGCTTTAATACTCCTTACTATTTGTTGATTTGTTTGTGGTAATTTTTCTTTGAGTTGTGTGTGAATTATGTACCACGTTGTGCACCTTGGTTAGGAGGAACATTGTTTCATCTGGTGGTATACATGTGCACAGTTGCATGACAATAAACTTGAATTTGAGGAATTGACCATGAGGTATAGGTGCAGAATTAGGCCATTTTGGCCCATTGAGTCTGTTCACCCATTTCATCATGTTGACGTCTCAGGTTGAAACTCTGAATCAGGGCTGGAAACCCAGAGGAACACACACACCATACTGGAAGATCTCAGCAGGTCAGGCAGCTTCTAAGGAGGGGAAGAAACAGTTGACATTTTGGGCCAAGTCCTGATAAAGGGTCCTACCAAGAATGCATAGCCTCAAAATGTGTCAATTTGGAACATAGATGAGGAGGAATTTCTTTAGCCAGAGGGTGGTGAATGTGTTGGAATTCATTGCCACAGACAGCTGTGGAGGGGTATATTTAAAGTGAGGGATGATAGGTTCTTGACTAGCTGGGGTGTCAAAGTTGTGAGGAGAAAGCAGAGGAATGGGGTTGAGAAGGATAATGAATCAGCCATGATGGAATGGTGAAGCAGACTCAATGGGCTGAATGGCCTAATTCTGCTCCAATGTCTTCTGATGTCTGACTTGCCAGGTTCCTCCAGCAGTTTGTCACTGTGTAACACTGGGGTGCCAGATGCTAGCGCATTACTGTGTAACATGATTCTGGACTTGAATAGATTTGTCAGTGTACCACATAGGTATGGGATTGAGTGGAGGTCTCTTGCGGTTCAATGTGGTTAACGTACTGCTGGTAATATGTGATGGGGTGGAGAGACATCTCTACCAGAGGTGTAAGCTGCTCCTTCCCTGCTCAAGCCTGCAGGTCACCCTTGGATCTCACTGTAGATCTCCGCTGGAGCTGAGACATTCACCTTTCTATCTCACTGGGGGTATGAGGCCGGCCCGCCAGTCACCCTCACCTGGTTTAGCCCACTGTCAAAGTGGTGTACCAGGGTGTGGCCTCTGTCACATGCAGACAGCTACTTGGAGCCACAGGTGAGAGCTGAGTGTCCAGTAGAGACCAAAAGTGAGTGAGCTGCCCCAGAATGGACAGGACGAGCCCCTTCACCAGAAGTGCTTCCCCTCCTTGGACACCCCATACACACCTGTACATCCAAACAAAACGATGTTCCTCCGGACCACAATGCATCTACGGAACATGCATCACACACAGCACATAAAACAATACATTACCACAAATAATTTAACAAATATAATTCAAAATGTATGTGGTGCGCAGCACAGGGAAACAGTAAGCAACTTGCTGTCTCAAGAGATGAGACCTCAGTGATGGCAGGGTATTCGTTAGTCTCACAGCCTGGGGGTAGAAGCTGTTTCCCAGTCTGGCGGTACTAGTACTGATGCACTTGTATCTTCTTCTTTATGTTAGTGGGTCACAGAGATTCAAAATATATTTATTATCAACGTCCATGCAATTTACAACCCTGAGATTCGCCTCTCCCACAGACTGCCATGAAACAAAGAAAACCATGGAACTTATTTTTAAAAAATCAAACCCCTAACATGCAAAAAAAAGAACAAATTGCACAAACAAAAAAAAACTGGACTGGTGAAAAACACAGAACATATAAGGTCAGACAGTTCAGGAATGTTCAGTTGAATCTTAATGCTGTGCTGTTTGTTGACTGCAGGCTGCGGAGCCTGTCTGCCCCCATCAAAAGCACAAAATAGCAACAAAGAAGGGGCAACCAGAAACACATCAAACCGTAAACTACAGAGTCCGATCCACAAACCATGTCAATTAAACCTTGTTCAAGACACAAGACTCCAGCACTTCCCTTGGACAGCGAGTGAGAGGGGGAGAGACAGAGAGAGATCATAGAAACTTAGAAAACCTACAGCACAGTACAGGCCCTTTGGCCCACAAAGCTGTGCCAAACAAGTCCTTACCTCAGAAATTACCTAGGGTTACCCATAGCCCTCTGTTTTTCTAAGGTCAGCATTGTTTCCTTAAGGAAAACTTGCCTGACAAATCTGTTGGTATTCTTGGAAGAAGTAATAAGCAGGGTCGACAAAGGAGAATTGGTTTCCTTAAGTGAAACTCGAGCTGGAAAAGCAACCCAAATGATAGAAAAAGATGTTGTGTACTTGGATTTTCAGAAGGCCTTTGATAAGGTGCCACACTCTAGGTTGCTTAATAAGCCCTTGGCTTATTATTACAGGGATGGATGGATTAAACAGTGGCTGATTGGTGAGGGCCAAAGGGTGGGAGTAAGGGGAGCCATTTCGGTTTGGCTGCCAGTGACTAGTGGTGTTCCTCAGGAGTCTTCGGACTGGTGCTTTTTGTGTTATATTCCAGTAATTTGGATGACGGAATTGATGGCTTTGTTACAAAGTTTGCAGACAATATGAAGACATGAGGAGGGGCAGGTAGTTTTAAGTAGAGAGGCTCCAG
The DNA here is from genome assembly GCF_963921235.1 of Mobula hypostoma. Taxonomy (NCBI): domain Eukaryota; kingdom Metazoa; phylum Chordata; class Chondrichthyes; order Myliobatiformes; family Myliobatidae; genus Mobula; species Mobula hypostoma. The sequence continues at coordinate 8,916,308 of NC_086108.1, read as the reverse complement.
AAGGACTTAGACAGATTGAGAGCTCAATTGTAACAAAATCTGTTTCTAAACTCCAACCCTCTTGTACTAAAGAGAAACATGCCTCTTGCCTTCCTAACTACTTGCATCTGACTGCTAATGTTATATCATTTCTTCAGAAGGTGTAGTATTGATTGAGACAGGTTTAACTCAAGCATCCACCTGTGATGGTCCTAGCCAGGTACGAACTCTCCCTCTACATACGTATGCACGTGTAATTTCTGTCATTGTATTGGAGTTTTAATGTACATACCACCAGTGGCTAATTATAAGCAAGCATTCGCGAAACTGCAGAATGTTGCCTGCTGGCAAGAAACAGTCCATCCCAGCACGTCAAATTATAGTTGCAAACATAAGGAAATCTGCAGATGCTGGAAATTCAAGCAACACACACAAAAAATGCTGGTGAGCACAGCAGGCCAGGCAGCATCTATAGGAAGAGGTACAGTCGACGTTTCGGGCCGAGGCGCTTTGTCAGGACGAAGAGTCTCGGCCCGAAACGTCGACTGTACCTCTTCCTATAGATGCAGCCTGGCCTGCTGTGTTCACCAGCATTTTTTGTGTGTGTTGCTCAAATTATAGTCAGTGACTTCAAACCAGACCTGTTTGAAGAAAACCCTGCCCAATTATCACCAGCACGTAACCTGTTGCACCAGAGGTCCCAACTCTTCGCTGCACTGTAATAAGGAATGCCTGTGATTCCTTCCCGAGACCGCATTTTGGCAAGTCAGATCATTTGGCTGTACTCCTACCGCTGGCATTCAGACAGCCTAAAGAGCAAGGTTCCAGAGATCAAGACAACTAAGAGGTGGTTGTGGAAGGCAGAGGAACGATTACAGGATTGCCTTCAGTCAGTGGGCTAGGCTGAGTTCAAGAACTCATCTGAGGACCTGAATGACTACAACAATTACAAATAACAGACTTTATTAAAACAGCTGTGGATAAGTGTGTCCCCACAAAATCGTTCAGGGTTTACCCCAATCAAAAGTGCTGGTTGAACATTGAAATCTGGAATTTGCTGAGAGCCAGATCAGAGGCATTCAAGTCTGGAGATCAGGAATGAGGTGCAGGTATGATCTCTGGAAAGCCATCTCACAAGTGAGGTAGAGATTCCAGACCTACTGGAGTCGATGAGGACAGCCTGTGGCAGGGTTTGAATGCCATAACCTCCTACAAAGTTAAATCTCTTGCAACATAGGGGACAGCAGAGCTTTACTGCCAGATGAGCTCAATGCCTTCTATACTCACTTTGACCCCTGGAATAGTGAGGAATTATCACGTATCCTTACGTCTCCTGATGATCCTTTGGTCTCAGTATCTGAAGATGACGTGCAGGCTGCCTTCAAGAGAGCGAATCCAAGGAAAGAATCTGATCTGGATGGAGTCCCTAGCCGAGTACTGAAGACCTGTGCCGACCAGCTGGCTGGTGTTTTCACAGATATCTTCAACCTCTGGCTCCAGCAGTGTGTTGTATCCACCTGCTTCAAGCAGGCTTCAATTATACTGGTGCCCAAGAAGAGCATGGTAACCTGTCTCAAAGACTACCGTCCTGTGATGAAGTGTTTTAATGGCTGGTGTTGAAGCATATCAGCTCCTGTCTGAGTGGCAGCTTGGATCGGTTTCAATTTGCCTACTGAAGCGACAGGTCTACAGCAGATGCTATTTTGTTGACTCTTCACACAACCCTGGAACATCTGGACAGCAAAGATGTCCAGATGTGGAAGTGAAGCTGTTTATTGACTGTAGCTCAGCATTTAATATCATCGTCCCCTCAAAACTAATCAGTTAACTAGACCGGGGTCTCAATACCCCAGTCAGTTCTGATTGGCAAAAACATCTCCACAATCTCCATCAGCACAGTGCACCACAGGGATGTGTACTTAGCCCTCTGCTCTACTCGCTTTACACCTATGACTGTGTGGCTAAGTACAGCTCCAACACCATATACTAGTTTGCTGATGACACCACCGTTGTGGGCTGTATCAAAGGTGGTGATGAATCAGCATACAGGAGGGAGATTGAAATCTTGCTGAGTGGTGTAATAACAACAACCTCTCACTCAATGTCATTAAGACCAAGGAACTGATTGTAAACCTCAGGAGAGGGAAATCAGAAGTCCATGAACCAGTAATCATCAGAAGATCAGAAGTGGAGCGGATCAGTAACTTTGAACTTCTGGGTGTCACTATCTCAGAAGACCTGTCCTGGACCCGTCATATAAATACAATTGCGAAGAAAGCACAGTAGTGCCTCTACTCAGGAATCTGTGGAGATTCAGCATGTCATCAGAAATGCTGGCAATTTCCTGTAGGTGTATCGTGGGAAGTGTGCTGACTGACTGCACCATGGCCTGTTATGGGAACACCAATACCTTTGAGTGGATTTGGCCGGTATATCACAGGTAAATCCCACTGAACCATTGAGCACACCTACATGAAATGTTGCTGTAAAAAAGCAGCACCCATCATCAAAGGTCCTCACCTCTCTTCTCACTGCTGCCATCAGGTAAAGTGTACAAGTGCCTCGGGACTTGCATCACCAGGTTCAGTTACAGTTACTACCCCTCAACCATCAGACTCTTGAACAAAAGGTTATAACTACACTCATTCTATTTCTGGTGTTCCCACAACCAATAGTCTCACTTTAAGGAATCTGTATCCTGTTGTTTCCTGCTCGTTATTTATTGCTATTTATGTATATCTGTATTTGAACACATTGTTTTCCCTTGATCCAGTTTACATTTACTGTTCTATAGATTTGCTAAGTATGCTTGCAAAAAAAGCATCTGGGGACATGTATGTACTCTGATAGTAAATTTTACTTAGAACTTTGAACTGCAAGACCCATTGTGAAGCCTTTAGTGGTGATTGCAGCCCTCAACAAATTGTAAATAATGACATAGGTGTGTAACTTACTGTTCAGTCTTTGTGTTGCAGTGTATGAAATAGCTTTCTTGTACTCTGGTTTTGGATTGTCTAATGGAGTGAACTCTGCTTATTTCCAGAGGTCTTGTGTCTGAAAAGACAGATGACAGCCTGTACTTCGTTGACACAGGAAATGAAAAGAAAGGTGAGAAATGTCTTCTGTCAGACAGAGAAATGCCCTGCACATCAGGCTGAATCTTCACTGCCTGAAGCCAATACTGAATTTATCCTTCTCCGTCTCTTTGTCCCTTTTGCCAATCAGCTTCCCAGCTCTTTACGTCACCCTTTCCACCCTCTCCCGGTTTGACCTATCACCTACCATTTTGTACTTCTTCCTCCCCTCCCCCCACCTTCTTAGTCTGACCTCTCCTTCTCTCTTTCCAGTCCTGATGAAGGGTCTCTGCCTGAAATGTTGACTTTTTCCCATTGATGCTGCCTGTCCTGCTGAGTTCCTCCAGCATTTTGTGTGTATTGCTCTGGATTTCCAGCATCTGCAGAATCTCTTGTGTTTCTGAATTTATTCTATTTTTGAGAGCTACATGGGTGATGGGGTGAAGATGTGTGTCTACCAAAGGAGGTATAAGGTGCTCCTTTCCTCTGCTTGGCAGATCTTAAGTGCCCCTAATGTATCTACCTCCATCACCACCTCTGGCAGGCTTTACCACTCTCTGACATCCTTCTTATACTTTCCTCCAATCACCTTAAAATTATGATTATAAAGACACGCAGTCCTCTTTTATTGTCATTTAGTAATGTATGCATTAAGAAATGATACATTATTTCCTCCGGTGTGATATCACAAAACACAGGACAGACCAAGACTGAAAAAACTGACAAAACCACATAATTATAACATATCGTTACGAACAGTGTAACAATACCATAACTTGATGAAGAACAGTCCATCAGCACAGTAAAGTTCAAAGTCTCTCAAATGTTCCACATCTCACGCAGACGGGAGAAGGAAGAAAAGCTCTCCCTGCCATGCCGACCACAATCCGACTCTGAGTCATCCGAAAACTTCGAGCTTTGATCAGCTCTCCGACACCGAGTACTGAGCGCCATCTCTGTCCGAACGATTCAACCTTCTTCTCAGTCGCCAAAAGCAGGCAAGGCCGGGGATTTTGAGGCCTACCCTCCGAAAGATTCACGACCACACAGTAACGACAGCAGCGAACGGGCGTTTCAGAAATTTCTCCAGATGTTCCTCTGTGCTTTCACGTCCATTCTCCATCAAATCAGAATTGTCCACGGCCCCTATTTAACGGATACGATATCATTTTTCACCGGAGAGCTGCACACGCTCAGCGCGCTGCTTTCTCTCCTGCCTTCTGCCTAAATTATGCCTTTATTTATATATTTACTTACTTACTTACTGACTGACTTACATACGTGTATTAGAAATACATGGTGGAGATACACCTCTACCAAAGGAGGTGTAAGGCGCTCCTTCCCTCCGCTGACCTGCAAGTCACCCTTGAGCAAGGTGTAGCACCTGCTTAGCCCCCTCTCCTCCCCCCCTCCCCCCCCCAATCACAGTCATGTAAAGCCATGGGAGCAGGTAGTGGATGGCCATATGAGCAGCCGGTGCAGATCACAAGTTCTGGTTATGTGACCACTGACACCAGGCAGACAATCTTTGAAGAGTATTGATAATGGCTGGGGTCACCCCTCTTGTAAAGACACTGCCCAGAAGAAAAATTTGCCCAGAACAATCATGGTCTTGGAGAGACCACGATCGCCCAAGTCATATGACATGGTACATAATGAATTAACATATTAGCCATTTTTGGCTTTGGAAAAAGTCTGGCTATCTAACCTATCATGTTGTCCCTCAGCTACATTGCTTCAGAGCGGACAATCCAAACTTGTCCAATCTCTCCCTGTAGCGAGTACTCTAATCCAGGCAGCATCCTGGTGAACCTTTCCTATACCCTCTCCAAAGCCCCCAATATTTAAATTGAGTTAGTAGTGCAAAGAAGTAGTGAGGTAATGTTCATGGGTTCAGTGTCCATTCAGAAATTGGATGGCAGAAGCTGTTCCTGCATCATTGAGTGTGTGCATTCACGCTTCTGTACTTCCTTCCTGATGGTAGCAATGAGAAGAGGGCATATCCTGGGTGATGGAGTCCTTGATGATAAATGCCACCTTTTAGAGGCATCGCTTCTTGAAGATGCCCTGGATACTACAGAGGCTAGTGTCCACGATGGAGCTGACTTTGAGTTTAGAACTTCCTGCAGCTTCAATCCTATGCAGTAGCCCCACCCTATACCAGACAGTGATGCAGCCAGTTAGTGTCAAAGTTTCGTACAGCTGAAACTTGACTTCCCAACTTCTATATTCACTGCCCTGACTCATAAAGGATAAAGACTGGGTGCCACCCAAAGCAGTTGCCTCTTTCAGAGAGCTATGGACTTGCAGAGAACATGGCTTCAGACCCCAAAAGGCTTGCCTCCCTCCGCCCCGGATTCTAAACTCGTGGCCCAATGAAGCGCTGATGTGCATGAAGCCACTGAAGGACACCACCAAGGCAACGATAGGCCGAAAGGGCCTATTTCTCCTATGTCTGATGGTGGTGGGTCATTAAATCCTGGCTTTGCTCCCTCAAAGGAAACATGTATGGGAGAGAAAAAATCCAGGTTTAAGAGAGGAATTAGGTTGACTCTTGGGGAAACTGGGTTGATACTTTTGGCAAGTTTTTTTTATATAAACGTGATTCTGCGGGTGCTGGAGGTCGGGGATAACACACAAAATCCTGGAGGAACTCAGCAGGTCAGGCAGCGTCTGTGGAGGAGAATAAACATAGAAACATAGAAACATAGAAAATAGGTGCAGGAGTAGGCCATTCGGCCCTTCGAGCCTGCACCGCCATTTATTATGATCATGGCTGATCATCCAACTCAGAACCCAGCCTTCCCTCCATACCCCCTGACCCCTGTAGCCACAAGGGCCATATCTAACTTCCTTTTAAACATAGCTAATGAACTGGCCTCAACAGTTTGCTGTGGCAGAGAATTCCACAGATTCACCACTCTCTGTGTGAAGAAGTTTTTCCTAACCTCGGTCCTAAAAGGCTTCCCCTCTATCCTCAAACTGTGACCCCTCGTTCTAGACCTCCCCAACATCGGGAACAATCTTCCCGCATCTAGCCTGTCCAATCCCTTTAGGATCTTATACGTTTCAATCAGATCCCCCCTCAATCTTCTAAATTCCAACGAGTACAAGCCCAGTTCATCCAGTCTTTCTTCATATGAAAGACCTGCCATCCCAGGAATCAATCTGGTGAACCTTCTTTGTACTCCCTCTATGGCAAAGATGTCTTTCCTCAGATTAGGGGACCAAAACTGCACACAATACTCCAGGTGTGGTCTCACCAAGGCCTTGTACAACTGCAGTAGTACCTCCCTGCTCCTGTACTCGAATCCTCTCGCTATAAATGCCAGCATACCGTTCGCCTTTTTCACCGCCTGCTGTACCTGCATGCCCACTTTCAATGACTGGTGTATAATGACACCCAGGTCTCGTTGCACCTCCCCTTTTCCTAATCGGCCACCATTCAGATAATAATCTGTTTTCCTATTTTTGCCACCAAAGTGGATAACTTCACATTTATCCACATTAAATTGCATCTGCCATGAGTTTGCCCACTCACCCAACCTATCCAAGTCACCCTGCATCCTCTTAGCATCCTCCTCACTGCTAACACTGCCACCCAGCTTTGTGTCATCCGCAAACTTGGAGATGATAAGACTCTTCATCAGGACTGGAAAGGAAGGGGGAAAATGTCAGAATAAGAAGAAGGGAAGGAGTACAAGCCAGCAGGTGATGGGTGAAGGCAGGTGAGCAGGAAGGTGGTGAAGTAAGAAGCTGAGAGGTGATGGATGGAAGAGGTAAAGGGCTGAAGAATGAATCTGATAGGAGAGTTCACCATGGGAGAAAGGGAACGAGGAGGGGAACTAGAGGGAAGTGATGGACAGAAGGAGAAGGGAAGGGAGCCAGACACGAGACTGGAGATAGGCACATGATAAATACAAGAGATTCTGCAGATGCTGGAAATCTAGGGCAACACACACAAAGTGCTGTAGGAACTCTGCAGATCAGGCAGCATCTGTGGAGGGGAATAAACAGTTGATATTTTGGGCCAAGATTCTTCATTGGGACTGGAAAGGAAGAGGGGGAAGGATTTTTTAAAAACTTTATGCATGGTCAATAATGCTTTATTTTTGTTTAATAGATCTCATTCACAATAAAGGAAAACTGAAACCCCTGTGGGTTGACCTCGTTCTACAATCAGACTCCAAAGTAGCACCTCCGAAAGAGTGAGTTTCTGACACGTTCCGCTATTCAAATTCCACAAACGCGGTTCTCTACTGTGGAAGTGAAACAGAAAAAATCCATGCAGAGTCATGAGGCATTCTAGACACAAGAAATTCTGCAGATGCTGGAAATGCAGAAAATGCTGGGGATCTCAGCAGGTCAGGTAGCGTCTGTGGAGAGGAATGATGCGGCTGTGTTTAGCACAACGCTTTAGCAGTACAGGCGACCCAGGTTCAACTCCCTCCACTCTTGTAAGAAGTTTGTATGTTCTTCCCGTGACCGTGTGGGTTTCCTCCAGGTGCTCTGGTTTCTTCCCACAGTCCAAAGACGTATGGGTTGGTAGGTTGATTGGTCATTGTAAATTGTCCCATAATAAGGCTGGGATTAAGTGGAGGGATTGCTGGGCAGTGCGTCTTGAATGGCTGATTCTGCGCTGTAGCTCAATAAACAAACAAATCAATAACACAAACAAACGTCAACATTTTGGGCTGAAACCCTTCATTAGGACTGGAAAGGAAGGGGGCAGAAGGCGGGGAGAGGGAGAGGAGTACAAGATGGCAGCAGATAGGTGAGAGCAGGTGAGGGGGAAGGTGGGTGGGTGGGGAGGGGGATTAAGTAAGAAGCTGGGAAGTGATAGGTGGAAGAGGTAAAGGCCTGAAGAAGAAGAAATCTGATAGGAAAGGAGAGTGGATCATGGGAGAAAGGGAAGGAGGAGGGGGACCAGAGGGAGGTGATGGGCAGCAGAGGAGAAGAGAAGAGGGTAGGGGAGTGTAGGGAGAGAAATTACCAGATGTTAGAGGAATGAATGTTCAAGTTAGAGGATACCCAGATGAAATATGAGGCATGGCCTCCAACCTAAGTTTTGCTCCCAGTTTCCCAGTGGCTGCAGGCTTGTGTAGAACACTAGGGGTACACTGCCTTCATTCTGTAACAGTGAGTTACAGTTCTAGTGGATAAGGATCTCCCTGTATGACAATGAGATGGTTGTGGGTGAGACTGCCTATTCCTGTGAAGCCCTGGTGTACATCACTAGAGGGGGCAGATCTGTCACTGCTGTAAGAAGGCCATTTGTCCTATTGAACCTGCTTCACCATTCAGTAAGGAAACAATCTTGAATCTCATCCAGTCTCTTCTCCACAGCCCCCAGTTCCCATATTTTTTCTTTATGTTTCAGTTTCCTTAATACATCAGAATCAAGTTTAATATAACTGGAATGTACTATGTTGTTTTTGCAGCAGCAATACATAATTTAAAAATTATCGGATTATCGGATGCAATAAGAAGTATATTTAAAAAAGTGCAAAAAACAGATAATGTTTATGGGTTCACTGTCCATTCAGAAATCTGATGGCAGAGGGGAGAAAACTCTTCCTAAAATGTTGAATGTGTGTCTTCACGCTCCTGTGACCCCTCCCTGATGGTAGCAATGGGAAGAGGGCATGTTCTGTGTGATTGGAGTCCTTAATGATGGACGCCACCTTTTTGCGGCATCGCCTTTTGAAGATGTCGATGCTGGATGGGCTAGTTCCCATGATGGAGCTGGCTGAGTTTACAACTTTCTGCAGCTTTTTCCGATCCTGTGCATCAACCCCCTGTGTACCTGACGGTGATGCAACCAGTTCGAATGCTCTCCACGGTACGTCTGTGGACATTTGATCGAGTATTCTGTAGCTGAGGAACACTGGGTTTAGGATTGGTGGTGGTGTTATTAAGCAGGGGTACAATATTGATCAGCACAGGCTCGACAAAGTATAACCCCTGAAGATCTTATTGCTGTTAACTATTGATATGCATGGGTTATATTCCTGTAATGGTGATTATATCTTGAAACCTGATGATATATAGAAATAATAAAATACTTGAGTCAGCTAATCACTTTGGCTTTCACTACTTGGTATGGAGGCTCCAATGCACAGGATCAGAAAAAGCTGTATAGCGTTGTAAACTCAGCCAGCTCCATCGTGGGCACTAGTCGCCATCAAGGTCACCTTCAAGAGGTGATGCCTGAAATAGGTGTCCATCATTCAGACCCCCATCACCCTGGACATGCCCTCTTCTCATTGCTACCATCAGGGAGGAGGTACAGAAGCCTGAAGACACACACTCAATGATTCAGGAACAGCTTCTTCCCCTCCGCCATCAGATTTCTGAATGGACATTGAACCCATGAACACTACCTCACTACTGTTTTTTTCTTTTTTTGCACTACTTATTTAAATTTTGAAATATATGTGTGTGTTCATGTATAAATGTATGTGTGTATGTTTATATATACGTATACTTAAACTAATTTACAGTTATGTACTGCTGCTGCAAAACAACTAATTTCACTACACACAGCATGTCAGGGACAGTAAACCTGATTCTTCTCTAAGCACTTCGCCAGGTATAAGTAGAATAAGCAGCTTGCCTGAGATGTGATGCAAAGTAATTCTCTCCACTGTGCTTTTATAAGAATGTACAATATTTGTTGAGGTGTAGAATTATCAGAGTTTTGGCGCTTTTGTGCGCAGGTCCAGTCCTTCGCTAATTTGTTCCCAAGTTAGGGGCTGGAATTATCTTCTCTCCTGCTTTATTCTGTTTAAAACTGAGTATTTATTTTATCACAAACAACAGGAATTCTGCAGATGCTGGAAATTCAAGCAACATACATCAAAGTTGCTGGTGAACGCAGCAGGCCAAGCAGCATCTATAGGAAGAGGCGCAGTCGACGTTTCAGGCCGAGACCCTTCGTCAGGACTAACTGAAGGAAGAGTGAGTAAGGGATTTGAAAGCTGGAGGGGGAGGGGGAGATGCAAAATGATAGGAGAAGACAGGAGGGGGAGGGATAGAGCCGAGAGCTGGACAGGTGATAGGTAAAAGGGGATACGAGAGGATCATGGGACAGGAGGTCTGGGAAGAAAGACAAGGGGGGGGGTGACCCAGAGGATGGGCAAGAGGTATATTCAGAGGGACAGAGGGAGAAAAAGGAGAGTGAGAGAAAGAATGTGTGCATAAAAATGAGTAACAGATGGGGTACGAGGGGGAGGTGGGGCCTTAGCGGAAGTTAGAGAAGTCGATGTTCATGCCATCAGGTTGGAGGCTACCCAGACGGAATATAAGGTGTTGTTCCTCCAACCTGAGTGTGGCTTCATCTTTACAGTAGAGGAGGCCGTGGATAGACATATCAGAATGGGAATGGGATGTGGAATTAAAATGTGTGGCCACTGGGAGATCCTGCTTTCTCTGGCGGACAGAGCGTAGATGTTCAGCAAAGCGGTCTCCCAGTCTGCGTCGGGTCTCACCAATATATAAAAGGCCACATCGGGAGCACCGGACGCAGTATATCACCCCAGTCGACTCACAGGTGAAGTGATGCCTCACCTGGAAGGACTGTTTGGGGCCCTGAATGGTGGTGAGAGAGGAAGTGTAAGGGCATGTGTAGCACTTGTTCCGCTTACACGGATAAGTGCCAGGAGGGAGATCAGTGGGGAGGGATGGGGGGGACGAATGGACAAGGGAGTTGTGTAGGGAGCGATCCCTGCGGAATGCAGAGAGGGGGGAGGGAAAGATGTGCTTAGTGGTGGGATCCCGTTGGAGGTGGCGGAAGTTACGGAGAATAATATGTTGGACCCGGAGGCTGGTGGGGTGGTAGGTGAGGACCAGGGGAACCCTATTCCTAGTGGGGTGGTGGGAGGATGGAGTGAGAGCAGATATACGTGAAATGGGGGAGATGCGTTTAAGAGCAGAGTTGATAGTGGAGGAAGGGAAGCCCCTTTCTTTAAAAAATGAAGACATCTCCCTCGTCCTAGAATGAAAAGCCTCATCCTGACAGCAGATGCGGCGGAGACGGAGGAATTGCGAGAAGGGGATGGCGTTTTTGCAAGAGACAGGGTGAGAAGAGGAATAGTCCAGATAGCTGTGAGAGTCAGTAGGCTTATAGTAGACATCAGTGGATAAGCTGTCTCCAGAGACAGAGACAGAAAGATCTAGAAAGGGGAGGGAGGCGTCGGAAATTACCAGGTAAACTTGAGGGCAGGGTGAAATTTGGAGGCAAAGTTAATAAAGTCAACGAGTTCTGCATGCTTGCAGGAAGCAGCGCCAATGCAGTCGTCGATGTAGCGAAGGAAAAGTGGGGGACAGATACCAGAATAGGCACGGAACATAGATTGTTCCACAAACCCAACAAAAAGGCAGGCATAGCTAGGACCCATACGGGTGCCCATAGCTACACCTTTAGTTTGGAGGAAATGGGAGGAGCAAAAGGAGAAATTATTAAGAGTAAGGACTAATTCCGCTAGACGGAGCAGAGTGGTGGTAGAGGGGAACTGATTAGGTCTGGAATCCAAAAAGAAGCGTAGAACTTTGAGAAAGCTTTGTTCCCCTCTACCACCACTCTGCTCCGTCTAGTGGAATTAGTCCTTACTCTTAATTTCTCCTTTTGCTCCTCCCATTTCCTCCAAACTAAAGGTGTAGCTATGGGCACCCGTATGGGTCCTAGCTATGCCTGCCTTTTTGTTGGGTTTGTGGAACAATCTATGTTCCGTGCCTATTCTGGTATCTGTCCCCCACTTTTCCTTCGCTACATCGACGACTGCATTGGCGCTGCTTCCTGCAAGCATGCAGAACTCGTTGACTTTATTAACTTTGCCTCCAAATTTCACCCTGCCCTCAAGTTTACCTGGTAATTTCCGACGCCTCCCTCCCCTTTCTAGATCTTTCTGTCTCTGTCTCTGGAGACAACTTATCCACTGATGTCTACTATAAGCCTACTGACTCTCACAGCTATCTGGACTATTCCTCTTCTCACCCTGTCTCTTGCAAAAACGCCATCCCCTTCTCGCAATTCCTCCGTCTCCGCCGCATCTGCTGTCAGGATGAGGCTTTTCATTCTAGGACGAGGGAGATGTCTTCATTTTTTAAAGAAAGGGGCTTCCCTTCCTCCACTATCAACTCTGCTCTTAAACGCATCTCCCCCATTTCACGTATATCTGCTCTCACTCCATCCTCCCACCACCCCACTAGGAATAGGGTTCCCCTGGTCCTCACCTACCACCCCACCAGCCTCCGGGTCCAACATATTATTCTCCGTAACTTCCGCCACCTCCAACGGGATCCCACCACTAAGCACATCTTTCCCTCCCCCCCTCTCTCTGCATTCCGCAGGGATCGCTCCCTACACAACTCCCTTGTCCATTCGTCCCCCCCATCCCTCCCCACTGATCTCCCTCCTGGCACTTATCCGTGTAAGCGGAACAAGTGCTACACCTGCTCTTACACTTCCTCCCTTACCACCATTCAGGGCCCCAAACAGTCCTTCCAGGTGAGGCATCACTTCACCTGTGAGTCGACTGGGGTGATATACTGCGTCCGGTGCTCCCGATGTGGCCTTTTATATATTGGTGAGACCCGACGCAGACTGGGAGACCGCTTTGCTGAACATCTACGCTCTGTCCGCCAGAGAAAGCAGGATCTCCCAGTGGTCACACATTTTAATTCCACATCCCATTCCCATTCTGACATGTCTATCCACGGCCTCCTCTACTGTAAAGATGAAGCTACACTCAGGTTAGAGGAACAACACCTTATATTCCGTCTGGGTAGCCTCCAACCTGATGGCATGAACATCGACTTCTCTAACTTCCGCTAAAGCTCCACCTCCCCCTCGTACCCCATCTGTTACTCATTTTTATGCACACATTCTTTCTCTCACTCTCCTTTTTCTCCCTCTGTCCCTCTGAATATACCTCTTGCCCATCCTCTGGGTCACCCCCCCCCTTGTCTTTCTTCCCAGACCTCCTGTCCCATGATCCTCTCGTATCCCCTTTTGCCTATCACCTGTCCAGCTCTCGGCTCTATCCCTCCCCCTCCTGTCTTCTCCTATCATTTTGCATCTCCCCCTCCCCCTCCAGCTTTCAAATCCCTTACTCACTCTTCCTTCAGTTAGTCCTGACGAAGGGTCTCGGCCTGAAACGTCGACTGCGCCTCTTCCTATAGTTGCTGCTTGGCCTGCTGCGTTCACCAGCAACTTTGATGTATGTTGCATTTATTTTATCAAATGTTTTATTGTAATCTTCAGCCTAACATTCCTTTTTCAAGAGAGGTGTAATTTTTTTGTATATCCTATCCTCACCAGTATTTTAGCGCATCAGATTCCCAACAGTCGGAAGCTGAGGAAGAAAGCGGACCAGGAGAAGCGTTTTGGGATTGTCCGTCGGAAAGAACGGCTGCTGTTCGCCAGGCTGAAGAAGCCTGCAGTGATAGCAAAGCCCAGCGCCAACAATGACCCCACTCGAGGCTTCTATGACCTTTGGTCAAACACAAGTAAGAGAGAGTTTCACAATTTTGTGTGAGCGTGTTCATTGTCTGCTACATGCACCTTGCAAGGTTTGATCTGTAGGGTGTATTTTGGTAGATACTGTATGTAGCGAACATTAACTTTAGCAACCGACCTGCAGATCTGAATATGGATTGCAGATTAAATTTAAAATGCAGCTTGGAACTAGGAAACAGGCACTTATCTGATATTCAAAAAATGCTGGTGAACGCAGCAGACCAGGCAGCATCTATAGGAAGAGGTATAGTCGACGTTTCGGGCTGGGACCCTTCGTCAGAGCTAACTGAGAGAAGAGATAGTAAGAGAATAAGAGATAGTAAGGGGATTGGCCTGTATGGCTTCACCAGAGCCCTGTAAGCCGGCCGTACCCATTTCCACCTCTCAGTGACGGGGACATAGGGTAGGACTTCGAGATACAGTACTGTAACAGGCCTTCCCCAACCCAGTGAGCTGGAATGCGGGAGGAAACCCACACTCTCAAGGGGTACAAATGCCTTACAGTCAGTGGAATTGAAACTGGCACTGAAATACCATTATGCTACCGCGCTCTCCAAAGTTTGTGCTAAGTATCAGAATCCACCTGGTTTGGAAGCTTCCTTGATCTCAGTCATAATAACTTGGTGTTGCCTGGCTTGATCTAGGCAGGTTAACATAACCCACATTGTCTTGTGTTTGGCTGACGCAATGAGAACATCTCACGGCAGTTTACAGACCGGGCCAGTGCTTTGTAGACATCTCCGGTTGAGGGGTGGAGGGCATCTCATTGAAACCTATCGAATATTGAAAGGCCATGGTAGAGTGGATGCGGTGAGGATGTTTCCTATAGTAGGGGAGTGTAGGACCAGAGAGCATGGCCTCAGACTGGAGGGGCATTCAGTTAGAACAAAGATGGTGCTGCGTCTGTGGAATTCATTGCCACAAATGGTAGTGGAGGCCAGTTCATTGGGTATATTTAAAGCAGAGGTTGATAGGTTCTTGATTAGTAGGAGTGCCAAAGGTTAAGGAGAGAAGGCAGGAAAATGGGCTTGAGAGGGATAATAAATCAGCCATGATAGAATGGCGGAGCGGGCTTGATGGCCTAATTCTGCTCCTATGTCTTATGGTCTTTTTCCCAGCATTTACTGTTTTTCCTTATGGCTGATTTTTTTGTGTATTTTTTATATCATTGCAAGTAGCTTCACTCAGCTGTGTTTACTTGTGTCTTTTGAGGTCCCCTTGACAAAGAGCTTGAAGGCAAGGAGGAATGGTTCCTGGAACAGACCAAGCGGAAAAGGCAAAAGGCAAGTGTGTGAAAGAGTTACGAAAGCTGTTTTAATGGACCAAGTTTCTACCGTAGTGACAGGAGCACCTGCTGCCTCTGTCACTCTGTAAAGAGCAAGTCAGTCATTCAGTTGGAGGTCCTATCCTTCCAATCTATTTCCTGCCTCCAGTGCAGTCGGCAGGATTAGAACATGGAACTTTACAGCATCATATAGGCCCTTCAGCTCATGATTTGTGCTGACCTTTCAACCCTTCTCTTCTACATCAGGGACCATGGATCAGTTTAATATTGACAATATTCTTGCGGACTGGGGAGGGGGTGTTCAAGTAGGGTTGCCAACTTTCTCGCTCCCAAATAAGGGACAAAAGTAGCAGTCAAATATGGGACACTTGTGTTTACTCTGTGAAAGACTTCCATGACCATGAAGCCTTGCATGGGCACCTGTGTGTGCACGCGTGACGTGCCGATTTTTTTTCTACAAATCGGTTTTGGCTTAATCTTCCCGATTCTGTTAAGTGAAACTACACTGTACATACATTATTTCTACTTTATATAGGCTGTGTATTTATCATATCATTCCTGCTTTTACTATATGTTAGTGTTATCTTAGGTTTTATGTGTTATTTGGTATGATTTGGTAGGTTATTTTTTGGGTCTGGGAACGCTCAAAGATTTTTCCCATATAAATTAATGGTAATTGCTTCTTCGCTTTACGCCATTTCGGCTTATGAACGGTTTCATAGGAACGCTGTACCTTAGCGGGGGAAATATGGGACAGTTGGCAACCCTATGTTCAAGTCAAACAGTGCATGACAGGGAATGAGGAAAGGTGCAGCTGACTCGTGTCGTTTCATATCGCCAAATCATATCATTTCCTTGTGGCCTGGTAGCACATGCTTTACGGCCCGGTGGTTGGGGACCACTGTTCTACATAACCCTCCATTTTTCATCAATTGTAGAAAGAATATTGCGACACTGTACAGGTCCTTTGGCTCATGATATTGTGCTGATATTAACTTACCCCAAGGTCAATCTAGTGCATGCCATTGGGAGCACTTAATAGGTAGTGGGAGCTTGTCCCATTACCACCCCCGGCTATAACAACAAACTCTAGCTCCTGGCCTTCATGTGTGGCTGAGCTACTAAGCCCGATGGAACTGTTTCTACTGACAGGAGAAGGGGCAAAGGCAGGTTACTGGCACCTTAAAACCAGTTGCTTTGGGCAGATGGGGCTCATCAGCCATGGTTAGCAGCTCATCTTGGAGAAGGAAAACTCTGATCTCAAACCTTCAAACCCTGCGGCTATACCCACTCATGGGGAAGGCTTTGGGAGTAAGCTTCGAAGGAAAAATTCTGGAGCTGGCGTCTCGTAAGGCAGTTCTACATTGAGTTTAATGCTGACTGGCAGCTCCTGTGATGCTGTTGGTACCAAACTAAATTAGTTTCTGCTGTGCCTTCGGGCTCATCAGGTGTGTGGAGAGGGGGAGCTTGCTTCATGGGCAACAGCTTGCTGTCCATATCGTACTGCCCAGGCTTGCATATCTAGGTAGCTGGGTCAACTCTGACCATTGGAGGCCTCAGACAGAAGGTCAATCTAACCCTTCCCTCCTCTGTAGGCCTCCATTATCCTATCGCTCACCCACCGCTCTGGGCAAAAAAACTTAACCCTGACATTCCCTACCCCCATACTTTCCTCCAATCACCTTTAAATTATGCTCCCTGCCGTTAGCCAATTCCATCCTGGGGGAAGGTAAGTCCCTGGCTCTCCATTCAATCTGTGCCTCTTCTATACCTCTATCGAGTCATCCCTCATCTTCTCGCTCCAAAGAGAAAAGTCCCAGCTTGCTCAGCCTATCCTCATAAGACGGGCTCTCTAATCCAAGCAACATTGTGGTACATCTTCTCTACACGCTCTCTAAAACTGCTACATCCTTGCTATAATAAGGCAACCAGAACTGAACACCATATTCCAAGTGTGGTCTAACCAGGGTTTTATAGAGCTGCAACATTATCTCATAGATCTTGGGGTCCGAGTCCATCGGACACTGGAAGCTGCTGTGCAGGTTCACTCTGTGGTTAAGAAAGCATATGGTGTATTGGCCTTCAGCAATCGTGGGACTGAGTTTAAGAGCTGAGAGGTAATGTTGCAGCTATATAGGACGCTGGTCAGACCCCACTTGGAGTACTGTGCTCAGTTCTGGTCACCTCACCACAGGAAGGATGTGGAAACCATAGACAGGGTGCAGAGGAGCTCCCCTCGATTGGGGAGCATGCCTTATGAGAATAGGTTGAGTGAACTCAGCCTTTTTTCCTTAGGAAATTCAAGTACGTACAGGAGACGTCAATCGCTCCTCATATGATAACCCTTTCATTCCTGTAATCATTCTTGTGAACCTCCTCTGAATCATAGAATGTAGAACATAGAATAGTACAGCACATTACAGGCCCCTCAGCCCACAGAGTTGTGCCGACCCTCAAACCCTGCCTCCCATATAACCCCCCACCTTAAATTCCTCCATATACCTGTCTGGTAGTCTCTCAAACTTCACGAGTGTATCTGCCTCCACCACTGACTCAGGCAGTGCATTCCACGCACCAACCACTCTCTGAGTAAAAAACCTTTCTCTAATATCCCCCTTGAACTTTCCACCCCTTACCTTAAGCAGTGGTGCCCTGGGGAAGAGGCGCTGGCTATCCACTCTATCTATTCTCTTATTATCTTGTACACCTCTATCATGTCTCCTCTCATCCTCCTTCTCTCCAAAGAGTAAAGCCCTAGCTCCCTTAATCTCTGATCATAATCCATACTCTCTAAACCAGGCAGCATCCTGGTAAATCTCCTCTGTACCCTTTCCAATGCTTCCACATCCTTTCTATAGAGTTTCATTACATCGCCACTCTTAAACTCTATCCCTCGACTTATGAAAGCTAACACCCCATAAGCTTTCTTAACTACCCCATCCACCTGTGAGGCAACTTTCAGGGATCTATGGACATGTACCCCCAGATCCCTCTGCTCCTCCACACTACCAAGTATCCTGCCATTTACTTTGTATCTCTCCAATGTCAGCACATCCTTTCTTAGATAAGGGGTACAAAACTGCTCACAATACTCTCAAGTGAGGCCCCGCCAGTGCTTTATAAAGCCTCAACATTATATCCTTGCTTTTATACACTGTCTTTTACACTGAATGAGGTAGGACAATAATCTAGTCACAGTTCTTTCTTCTGCAGTGAGCAAAGAGTGTTTTTTTCATATCTTGAAATGTTTTCAGTCTGGATATGAATAAATATGATTTTTTTGTTGCATCACAGGATACAAACTCCTTTAATTTTTGTTCTTTCTCTTACACAGCGCCCAGAGAAACTGAACCAGAGACCCTCGCAAGTGTCTGCGATAGAAGTGATTGCCCCAGGCGGTTCGTACAACCCAACATTTGAAGCTCATCAGGTATGCTGATGAAAGGCTGTGTTGTGTCCTGGCAACACAGCTTACAGTGACATGGAAGACTATGTCTGTTGCCTGGAAAAAATATTCCTGCACACGGGCAGAGGCTATCATGGCTTGGAGAGGGATCTGCATCAGCTGGAAAAATGGGCTGAGGAAAGGCAGATGGAATTTAATACAGACAAGTGTGAGGTTTTGCACTTTGGTATGCCAACCAGGGTAGGTTTTACACAGTGAACAGTAGAGCATTGAGGAGTGTGGTCGAACAAAAGGGATCTGGGGATACAGGTCCATAATTTGTTGAATGTTGCGACACGGGTAGGGTTGTAAAGAAAGCTTTTGCCACATTGACCTTCATAAATCAAAGTATTGAGTACTGGAGATGGGATGTTATGTTAAAGTTGTAGAAGACAATGGTGAGGCCTAATTTGGAGTGTTGTGTGCAGTTTTGGTCACTTAACTACAGGAAAGATATAAACAAGATTGAAAGAGTACAGAGAAAATTTACAGGGATGTTGCTGGGATTGGAGGACCTGAGTTATAAGGAAAGATTTTAGATTTAGATTATGAGGACACTTAGTCCTCATTTATTGTCATTTAGAAATGCATGCATTTAAAAATGATACAGTGTTCCTCCGGAATGATATCACAAGAAAACACAGGACAAACCAAGACTAAAACCGACAAAACCACATAATTATAACATATAGTTACAACAGTGCAAAGCAATACCATAATTTGATAAAGAGCAGACCATGGGCACGGTAAAAAAAAGTCTCAAAGTCCCGATAACCTCATCATCTCACGCAGACGGTAGAAGGGAGAAACTCTCCCTGCCATGAACCTCCAAGCACCGCAAACTTGCCGATGCAGCACCATTAGAAGCACCCGACCGCAGCAGACTCTTGAGTCCGTCCGAAAACTTTGAGCCTCCAACCAGCCCTTCGACACCGAGCACTGAGCACCATCTCCTGCCCAGCGCTTCGACCCCGCCCCAGCTGTGGAGCAGCAAGCGAAGCCGAGGACTCGGGGCCTTCCCCTCTGGAGATTCTGGACCACACAGTAGTAGCAGCAGCGAAGCAGGCATTTCAGAAGTTTCACCAGATGTTCCTCCGTGCTTTCACGTCGGTCTCCATCAAATCAGGATTGTGCACGGCACCCTACTTGACAAATAACAGACATCACCACCAGAGTGGCCACTGCGAGCTGCGTCACGCTGCCATCTTCTCCTATCCTTAATTATTGAATAGGTTCGGGCTTTATTCCTTGGAATGTAGAAGATTGAGGGGATATTTAATAGAGATGTACAAAATTATGAGGGGTATAGATAGGGTAAATGTAAGCAGGCTGATTTCACTGAGGTTAGGTGGGACTACAACCAGGGGTCATAGGTTAAGGGTGAAAGGGAAAAGTTTAAGGGGAACATGAGGAGAGATTTCTTCACTCAGAGGGCGGTGAGAGTGTGGAACGAGCTGCCAGTACAAGTGGTGCATGTGAGCTTGATTTCAATGTTTAAGTGAAGTTTGTAAGGTGCATAAATAGAGATATGGAGATCTATGGTCCTGATGTGGATTGATGGAAGTAGGCAGTTTAAATGGGTAGGCATGGGCTAGATAGACTGAAGGGCCTTTATTTTATGGTATTATTTATTTATTTTGCAGATAGAGCGTGGTAATGCCCTACCAACCCAGCGAGACCATGCTGCCAAATTGTGCCCATATGACCAATTAACCTTCCAACCCAGCATGCTAATTAGATGATACCATTGTACCTGCCTCAACCACTTCCTCTGGCAGCATGTTCCATGCACTCTTCAGTTTCTGCACGGAAAGATTTGCCCCTCAGTTTCCTTTTAAATCTTACCCCTTTCACCCTAAACCTATGCCACCCCTAGCTTTGGTCTCTTCCACTCTTGGGAAAAGACAGTTAGCATCCACCTTATCTAGTCCTTACAGAATTTTAGAGACCTTTATAATGTTGCCCTCTCATTTACTTGAATGGTCAAGGCTTTTTAATCAAAGTACATAAGAGTCATGGAAAAGTACAGCATGGTTACAGAATCTTTGGCTCATCTAGTCTGTGCCAAACCATTTAAACTGCCTTCTCCCATCGACCTGCACCGGACCAAAAAGATGAGTGAGTTAGAAGGTAGGGGGAGGAGAGGGAGAAACAGAAGGTGATGGTTGAAACCAGGCGAGGGGTGAAGGGTTGGGAAGCTGATTGGTACAGGGCTGGAGATGGGGGAATCTAATAGGAGAGGACAGAAGGCCATAGAAGAAAGGAAAGAGGGAGGAGCACCAGAGGGGGGTGATGGGCAAGCAGGGAGATAGGCGAGAGAGGGAAAAGGGGATGGGAAATGGGGAAGGAGAGGTGGGGGCATTACCGGAAGTCCGAGAAATCGATGTTCATGCCGTCAGGTTAGAGACTGCCCAGGCGGAATATAAAGTGTTGCTTCTCCAACCTGAGTGTGGCCTCATCGCGACAGTAGAGGGGGCCGTGGATTGACATGTTGGAATGGGAAGCGAAATTCAAATGGTTGGCCACTGGGAGATCCCGCTTTTCCTGGCGGACGGAGCACAGCTGCTCGGTGAAGTGGTCTCCCACTCTATTTCGGGTCTCACCAGTATACAGGAGGCCACACCAGGAGCACCAGATACAGTAAATGACACCAACAGACTCGTAGGTGAAGTGTCTACTGTATCTGTGTACATAAAATAATATGTCATATACTTGGGTTTGATTTTTTTTATAGACCACATATCCATTTACGTAATGTCATAATGACCCTGCATAAGTCTGATTTACACACTGCTCCACGTCCAAGCATTGTATCCTCAGCGTTAAGTGCAGTCTGAGTGTAATAACAAATAATAAATTACAATCAGAAATATATTTATTTGAAAAGTTTGATTAAATAAGTAATGCAAAAAGAGAGCAAAAAAAAAGTTTAATTATAAACAGCAGAAATTCTTCCAATGCTGGAAATCCAAAGCAACACGCACAAAATGCTGGAGGACCTCAGCAGGTCAGGCAGCATCAATGGAAACATATAAACAGTCAATGTTATGGGCTGAGACCCTTCTTCAGGACTGGAAAGGAAGGGGGAAGATGCCAGAATAAGATGGTGGGGGGAAGGGAAGGAGGTTAGCTGGATGGTGATAGGAGAAGCCAGGTGGGAGGGAAGGATCAAGGGCTGGAGAAGAACAAAGAGGAGAGTGGACCATAGGAGAAAGGGAAGGAGGAAGGGCACCAGGAGAAGGATATAGGAAGGTGAGAAGAGGGGAATAGAAGAGGGGAGAGGGGTAATTTGTTTTTACCAGAAGGAGAAATCGACATTCATGCCATCAGGTTGGAGGCTACCCAGACAGAATATGTTTACTTGGACTACTCTGTTGTTTTTCTTGCTCTGTGCATAAGTAATACACAGAGTTCAGTGTTGGACAGTACATTTACTTAATAGCATTTTTGTTGCAGTTTAATTCTGTTCTAAAAGACCTCTTGTTCCCACAGGCTCTGCTCCTCACTGCTCATGAAGTGGAAGTTAAGAAACTGAGAGCTGAGGAGAAAATTGATCGTCAGTTATCTTTACCATCTTCAACTGAACTTGCAACAAAGGTGAGAGTGGTTTCAGATTTATTAACCACATGTACATTAAAACATACGGTGAAATGTTAACAGCCAATACCACTTAAGGATGTGCTGGGGGTAACAAGTGATCATTTGAAGCACTTTTAAAAAAATATATTTTTATACTTTCTGATTCCTTTGAAGTGCTTGTTATGTTATGGTGAAATTGTATAAGATGTTGGTGAGGCCTAATTTGGAGTATTGCATGCAGTTTTGGTCACCAACTTACAGTAAAGATGTAAATAAGATTGAAAGAGTGCAGAGAAAATTTACAAGGATGTTGCCAGGACTGGAGGGCCTGATGTGTCCTCCAGTTATAAGAAAAGGTTGAATAGGTTAGGACTTTATTCTTTGGAATGTAGAAGATTGAGGGGAGATTTGATAGGGTATACAAAACTATGAGGAGTTTAGTTAGGGTAAATGCAAGCACGTTTTTTCCACTGAGGTTGGGTGGGACTACAACTATAGTTCATGGTTAAGGGTGAAAGTTTGAAAGTTTAAGGGGAACATGAGGGAAAACTTGACTCAGCGTCCTGAGTGTGTGGAAAGGTAAAGGGCTGGAGAGGAAAGAATCTAATGAGTGGAGGGTGAACCGTGGGAGAAAGGGAAGGAGGAAGGGCACCAGGGGGAGTTGATAGGCAGGGATCTGGGCCTCCACACCCCCGGACTATCAGACATTCAGACGTCAGGCCTCCAGCCTCCAGTGATTGTTGTTTTTATTCTGTTTGGCCCTTTCCTTGTCTACCCTCTGAGAGATTAAGTTTCACAGGTTTGCTCTGCCAGGTGCAGATGGATCTATATTTCCCACCTAATTCACCAAAAGGATTAGCTTTATCTGTTGTGTCTACATCGAAATGTCAAAGCATACGGCGAAATGTAATCTGCTCTGGGTCCTGGCTCCTGGCTCAGAACTACTGTAGGAATCTGTACTAGTCCTAACTAGAATTGGCCCAATGTGTCTGCAGGAAACTGTCCTTGAGGAACTGTGCCAGGGTCTGTTAGAAGATTCCGAAGGCGAGGAACACGAGGGCACTGTGCCGGCCGGTGACCACACGGAAACGGGAGACGGGCACGTGTGGAATGCTGCCTCTTCTGAGAAGAAAACTGAAAGAGATCGGAAAAAGGAAAAGCAACTCAAAATACAGGTTGGTGTAAAATACTTTCTCCTCAATAGAGCCCTCATCTCCATTGAGCACATCTACATGATGCATCGTAGGAAAGCAGTATCCATCACCCAGGTCATGCTCTCTTCTCGCTGCTGCCATCCAGGAGAAGGTACAGCCGCCTCAGAACCTTGCCACTAGGTTCAGGAACAGTTATTACCAGCAGGCTCTTGAACCAAAGGAGATAACTTTACATGCCCATCATTGAAATGTTCCCACAACCTATGGACTCCCTTGCAAGGTCTCTTCAATAGGTTTCAACAGGTACATCTATTGTCACAAAAATGTATACAATATACATCCTGAAATTCTTTTTCTTCGCAAACATCCGCAAAAACAAAGGAGTGTCTGAAGAATGAATGATAGTTAACGGTTAGAACCCCAAAGCTCCCCCCCCATGCAGCAAAGCAAAGACCCCCCCCACCCACCAGCAAAAACACCGAGCACTCATGCGCAACAAAGCATCAGTAAAGGCACAGACTTACAATACCCCAAAGACTACTGATTCACCTGGTAATTCGACATATTACAGGCTCTCTCTCCCTAATAAGGAAAAAAGAGTTGTCCTCGTTTCACAGCGAGAGGGGAGACACCTCACTGATTTATGGTGTTTGCATCACTTTTTCTGAGCTCTGTGCCCAAAGAACACGGGTCTCTGGGCACACAGCCAGGAGACTCCTTGTTGCTTTTGATCTTCCGTGTACTGCCACGACACATCAGGTGGCGGCACCGGCCCTGAATCCACCTGCCTCCAGAGCCACGAAAATCTGGCACCCTGGAGGCACGCTAGACTTCCAGGCCTCGTGCTTGGCATATCAAAAAGCGGCTGGTCATGAGGCCCCAAGAGCAGGTCCCATTTCCACAAAGAACTGAAGTCAGCGTGTAACTCCAGGTCATGTCTTCAAAAGAACCTTGAAAGGAAAAAAAGAGAGATATCAAAGATAGAAATAGAGCTGTTTCCGAAGATGTAACCAAAGGAGTCGCCATTAGGTGCCATCATCTTCCTAAGCTCCATCATCTCATGTTCTTGATATTTATTGCTTATTTATTTATTATTATTTCTTTATTTTTGTATTTGCACAATTTGTGCAATCTTTTGCAATCTGGTTGAATGCCCAAGTGGGTACAATCTTTCACTGATTTTATTATGGTTACTATTTTACTTTGGAATTATTGAATATGCCTGCAAGAAAATGAATTTCAGGATTGTACATGGTGACATATATGTACTTTGATAATAAATTCACTTTGAACTCCATAAAAGCAAAATTCAGACTGACTTTCCAGTGATAACGAAGAATGCTGGATGAGATGTTACACCTAGGTCCTATCTAATCATTCAGTAGATGTTAAACCAAAATTTGCTAGTGTTATTTTGGAGAGGAGGAGAGTTTTGAATCTTATCGAGTGCTAAGCATCATCACTAGCCCATGCTAGAAGCACAGAATACAAGAGTCAGGAAGTCATGTTGCAGGTGTGGTTAGAGTGCTCTTTTGTTGTGTGCTATTCTGCCCAGCCCATTATAGGAAGGGTGTGACTTGGAGAGGGTACAGAAGAGGTTCTCCGGACTTCTGCCTGGATTGGAGGGTAATAGCTATAAGGAGAGGTTCGGCAAGCTAAGATTGTTTTCTTTTCTC
Source organism: Mobula hypostoma (assembly GCF_963921235.1). Classification (NCBI taxonomy): domain Eukaryota; kingdom Metazoa; phylum Chordata; class Chondrichthyes; order Myliobatiformes; family Myliobatidae; genus Mobula; species Mobula hypostoma. The sequence continues at coordinate 8,891,597 of NC_086108.1, read as the reverse complement.
TGGAGTGTTGCAGGCTGAGGGGAGAACTAACAGGTTTTTAAAAAATTGAGATAAATTGTATCTACAAGAATAAGCTGTTCGATACCTTTTCATTCTTGCATTCATAGTCTTTCAAATTTCTTAAAACTGATAGGACTGTTGCCACTTGTGTAGCTCCCTGGGCTAGTACGTTACTACAATAATTGAGGGGAAGTTTGCAGAATTATGAAAGCCACAGAGAGGGCAGACAGCGAGAATTTTAAATCTGTGGAAGATATGTTGAATGTATGTAGACATAGCTTTAAAGTGCATTCAAGATTCAATTTAATATCAGAGAATGTACAGTATACAACCTGAAATTCTTAGTTTTCACAGACATCCATGAAACAGAAAAATACAAAGAATGAATGACAGAAAATGTTAGAACCCCGAAGCCACCTCCCCCTCCCAATCACCAACTTGCTTCAGAGAAAGCTTCAAACCCCCACCACCCACCATACAAGCAATAGCAAAGCTCCCAAAGGGACCATGATCTAGATTCCATAAAAAACTACTGTCCAATCCAACACAGACAGACTCTCTCTCATGAGGGAGAGAGAGAGATAATGCTCCTGCAATATCAGGCTAAAATTACATTTATTATCTAAGTATGTATACCGTATAAATCCTTGAGATTTGTCTCCTTGCAGGCAACCACAAAACAAAGAAACACAATAGAATCCATTTAACAAAACCCCCACACAATAAATACCATAAGGTACAGGAACAGAATTAGGCTATTTAGCCCATCAAGTCTGCTCTGCCATTTTCATCACGGCTGATCCATTTCCCTCTCAACCCCAATCTCCTGCCTTCTCCCCGTATCCCTTCATGCCCTGACCAACCAAGAATCTATCAACCTCTGCCTTAAATACACCCAGTGACAGCCTCAACAGCTGCCTGTGGCGATGAATTCCACAGATTCACCACTATCTGTCTATAGAAATTCCTCCTCATTGCTGTACAAAATGGAAGTCCCTCTATTGTGAGGCTGTGTTCTCTGGTCTCAGACCCCCGGCCCCCCCCCCCGCCCACATCCTCTCCACATCCACTCTATCAAGGCCTTTCAACATTGAGTGAGTTCCCACACCCTCATTCTCAAAACTGCTTGTAGTTCTCCAAGTGAAACATGTAATAATGACCAATTAGCAGGAAAAAAAACAAATTGTGCAAATAAAAAAGTAAACAAGTAACATAGAACATGAAACCCAGAGTCCCAGAACATGGGTCCAGAGCCACTGAGTCAGTTCAGCACTGAGACAAGTGACGGTGGCCGCAGGTCACAGCTGTGAGTCAGTTCAGTGCTGAGGAGCGACGATGGCCGCAGGTCATAGCTGTGAGTCAGTTCAGTGCTGAGGAGTGACGGTGGCCGCAGGTCACAGCTGTGAGTCAGTTCAGTGCTGAGGAGTGACGGTGGCCGCAGGTCACAGCTGTGAGTCAGTTCAGTGCTGAGGAGCGACGATGGCCGCAGGTCATAGCTGTGAGTCAGTTCAGTGCTGAGGAGTGACGGTGGCCGCAGGTCACAGCTGTGAGTCAGTTCAGTGCTGAGGAGCGACGATGGCCGCAGGTCATAGCTGTGAGTCAGTTCAGCGCTGAGACAAGTGACGATGGCCGCAGGTCACAGCTGTGAGTCAGTTCAGTGCTGAGGAGTGACGATGGCCGCAGGTCACAGCTGTGAGTCAGTTCAGTGCTGAGGAGTGACGGTGGCCGCAGGTTACAGCTGTGAGTCAGTTCAGCGCTGAGACAAGTGACGATGGCCGCAGGTCACAGCTGTGAGTCAGTTCAGCGCTGAGACAAGTGACGATGGCCGCAGGTCACAGCTGTGAGTCAGTTCAGCGCTGAGGAGTGACGGTGGCCGCAGGTCACAGCTGTGAGTCAGTTCAGTGCTGAGACAAGTGACGATGGCCGCAGGTCACAGCTGTGAGTCAGTTCAGCGCTGAGACAAGTGACGATGGCCGCAGGTCACAGCTGTGAGTCAGTTCAGTGCTGAGACAAGTGACGATGGCCGCAGGTCACAGCTGTGAGTCAGTTCAGTGCTGAGGAGTGACGATGGCCGCAGGTCACAGCTGTGAGTCAGTTCAGTGCTGAGGAGTGACGGTGGCCGCAGGTCACAGCTGTGAGTCAGTTCAGCGCTGAGACAAGTGACGGTGGCCGCAGGTTACAGCTGTGAGTCAGTTCAGTGCTGAGGAGTGACGGTGGCCGCAGGTCACAGCTGTGAGTCAGTTCAGCGCTGAGACAAGTGACGGTGGCCGCAGGTCACAGCTGTGAGTCAGTTCAGTGCTGAGGAGTGACGGTGGCCGCAGGTCACAGCTGTGAGTCAGTTCAGTGCTGAGGAGTGACGGTGGCCGCAGGTCACAGCTGTGAGTCAGTTCAGTGCTGAGGAGTGACGGTGGCCGCAGGTCACAGCTGTGAGTCAGTTCAGTGCTGAGGAGTGACGGTGGCCGCAGGTCACAGCTGTGAGTCAGTTCAGTGCTGAGGAGTGACGGTGGCCGCAGGTTACAGCTGTGAGTCAGTTCAGTGCTGAGGAGTGACGGTGGCCGCAGGTCACAGCTGTGAGTCAGTTCAGTGCTGAGGAGTGACGGTGGCCGCAGGTTACAGCTGTGAGTCAGTTCAGTGCTGAGGAGCGACGGTGGCCGCAGGTCATAGCTGTGAGTCAGTTCAGTGCTGAGGAGTGACGGTGGCCGCAGGTCACAGCTGTGAGTCAGTTCAGTGCTGAGGAGTGACGGTGGCCGCAGGTCACAGCTGTGAGTCAGTTCAGTGCTGAGGAGTGACGGTGGCCGCAGGTCACAGCTGTGAGTCAGTTCAGTGCTGAGGAGTGACGGTGGCCGCAGGTTACAGCTGTGAGTCAGTTCAGTGCTGAGGAGTGACGGTGGCCGCAGGTCACAGCTGTGACTCAGTTCAGCACTGAGACAAGTGACGATGGCCGCAGGTCACAGCTGTGAGTCAGTTCAGTGCTGAGGAGTGACGGTGGCCGCAGGTCACAGCTGTGAGTCAGTTCAGTGCTGAGGAGTGACGATGGCCGCAGGTCACAGCTGTGAGTCAGTTCAGCACTGAGACAAGTGACGATGGCCGCAGGTCACAGCTGTTGTGAGTCAGTTCAGTGCTGAGGAGTGACGGTGGCCGCAGGTCACAGCTGTGAGTCAGTTCAGTGCTGAGGAGTGACGGTGGCCGCAGGTCACAGCTGTGAGTCAGTTCAGTGCTGAGGAGTGACGGTGGCCGCAGGTCACAGCTGTGAGTCAGTTCAGTGCTGAGGAGTGACGGTGGCCGCAGGTCACAGCTGTGAGTCAGTTCAGTGCTGAGGAGCGTGACGATGGCCGCAGGTCACAGCTGTGAGTCAGTTCAGTGCTGAGGACAGTGACGGTGGCCGCAGGTCACAGCTGTGAGTCAGTTCAGTGCTGAGACAAGTGACGATGGCCGCAGGTCACAGCTGTGAGTCAGTTCAGCGCTGAGACAAGTGACGATGGCCGCAGGTCACAGCTGTGAGTCAGTTCAGCGCTGAGACAAGTGACGATGGCCGCAGGTCACAGCTGTGAGTCAGTTCAGTGCTGAGGAGTGACGGTGGCCGCAGGTCACAGCTGTGAGTCAGTTCAGTGCTGAGGAGTGACGGTGGCCGCAGGTCACAGCTGTGAGTCAGTTCAGTGCTGAGGAGTGACGGTGGCCGCAGGTCACAGCTGTGAGTCAGTTCAGTGCTGAGACAAGTGACGGTGGCCGCAGGTCACAGCTGTGAGTCAGTTCAGTGCTGAGGAGTGACGGTGGCCGCAGGTCACAGCTGTGAGTCAGTTCAGTGCTGAGGAGTGACGGTGGCCGCAGGTCACAGCTGTGAGTCAGTTCAGTGCTGAGGAGTGACGGTGGCCGCAGGTCACAGCTGTGAGTCAGTTCAGTGCTGAGGAGTGACGGTGGCCGCAGGTCACAGCTGTGAGTCAGTTCAGCGCTGAGACAAGTGACGGTGGCCGCAGGTCACAGCTGTGAGTCAGTTCAGTGCTGAGGAGTGACGGTGGCCGCAGGTCACAGCTGTGAGTCAGTTCAGTGCTGAGGAGTGACGGTGGCCGCAGGTCACAGCTGTGAGTCAGTTCAGTGCTGAGGAGTGACGATGGCCGCAGGTCACAGCTGTGAGGCAGTTCAGTGCTGAGGAGTGACGGTGGCCGCAGGTCACAGCTGTGAGTCAGTTCAGCGCTGAGGAGTGACGGTGGCCGCAGGTCACAGCTGTGAGTCAGTTCAGTGCTGAGGAGTGACGGTGGCCGCAGGTCACAGCTGTGAGTCAGTTCAGTGCTGAGGAGTGACGGTGGCCGCAGGTCACAGCTGTGAGTCAGTTCAGTGCTGAGGAGTGACGGTGGCCGCAGGTCACAGCTGTGAGTCAGTTCAGTGCTGAGGAGTGACGGTGGCCGCAGGTCACAGCTGTGAGTCAGTTCAGTGCTGAGGAGTGACGGTGGCCGCAGGTCACAGCTGTGAGTCAGTTCAGTGCTGAGGAGTGACGGTGGCCGCAGGTCACAGCTGTGAGTCAGTTCAGTGCTGAGGAGTGACGGTGGCCGCAGGTCACAGCTGTGAGTCAGTTCAGTGCTGAGGAGTGACGGTGGCCGCAGGTCACAGCTGTGAGTCAGTTCAGTGCTGAGGAGTGACGGTGGCCGCAGGTCACAGCTGTGAGTCAGTTCAGTGCTGAGGAGTGACGGTGGCCGCAGGTCACAGCTGTGAGTCAGTTCAGTGCTGAGGAGTGACGGTGGCCGCAGGTCACAGCTGTGAGTCAGTTCAGTGCTGAGGAGTGACGGTGGCCGCAGGTCACAGCTGTGAGTCAGTTCAGTGCTGAGGAGTGACGGTGGCCGCAGGTCACAGCTGTGAGTCAGTTCAGTGCTGAGGAGGACGATGGCCGCAGGTCATAGCTGTGAGTCAGTTCAGTGCTGAGACAAGTGACGATGGCCGCAGGTTACAGCTGTGAGTCAGTTCAGCGCTGAGACAAGTGACGGTGGCCGCAGGTCACAGCTGTGAGGCAGTTCAGTGCTGAGCCGCAGGTCACAGCTGTGAGGCAGTTCAGTGCTGAGGAGTGACGGTGGCCGCAGGTCACAGCTGTGAGTCAGTTCAGTGCTGAGGAGTGACGGTGGCCGCAGGTCACAGCTGTGAGTCAGTTCAGTGCTGAGGAGTGACGGTGGCCGCAGGTCACAGCTGTGAGTCAGTTCAGTGCTGAGGAGTGACGGTGGCCGCAGGTCACAGCTGTGAGTCAGTTCAGTGCTGAGGAGTGACGGTGGCCGCAGGTCACAGCTGTGAGTCAGTTCAGTGCTGAGGAGTGACGGTGGCCGCAGGTCACAGCTGTGAGTCAGTTCAGTGCTGAGGAGTGACGGTGGCCGCAGGTCACAGCTGTGAGTCAGTTCAGTGCTGAGGAGTGACGGTGGCCGCAGGTCACAGCTGTGAGTCAGTTCAGTGCTGAGGAGTGACGGTGGCCGCAGGTCACAGCTGTGAGTCAGTTCAGTGCTGAGGAGTGACGGTGGCCGCAGGTCACAGCTGTGAGTCAGTTCAGTGCTGAGGAGTGACGGTGGCCGCAGGTCACAGCTGTGAGTCAGTTCAGTGCTGAGGAGTGACGGTGGCCGCAGGTCACAGCTGTGAGTCAGTTCAGTGCTGAGGAGTGACGGTGGCCGCAGGTCACAGCTGTGAGTCAGTTCAGTGCTGAGGAGTGACGGTGGCCGCAGGTCACAGCTGTGAGTCAGTTCAGTGCTGAGGAGTGACGGTGGCCGCAGGTCACAGCTGTGAGTCAGTTCAGTGCTGAGGAGTGACGGTGGCCGCAGGTCACAGCTGTGAGTCAGTTCAGTGCTGAGGAGTGACGGTGGCCGCAGGTCACAGCTGTGACTCAGTTCAGCACTGAGACAAGTGACGATGGCCGCAGGTCACAGCTGTGAGTCAGTTCAGTGCTGAGGAGTGACGGTGGCCGCAGGTCACAGCTGTGAGTCAGTTCAGTGCTGAGGAGTGACGGTGGCCGCAGGTTACAGCTGTGAGTCAGTTCAGTGCTAAGGAGTGATGGTGGCCGCAGGTCACAGCTGTGAGTCAGTTCAGTGCTGAGGAGTGACGGTGGCCGCAGGTCACAGCTATGAGTCAGTTCAGTGCTGAGGAGTGACGGTGGCCGCAGGTCACAGCTATGAGTCAGTTCAGTGCTGAGGAGTGACGGTGGCCGCAGGTCACAGCTGTGAGTCAGTTCAGTGCTGAGGAGTGACGGTGGCCGCAGGTCACAGCTGTGAGTCAGTTCAGTGCTGAGACAAGTGACGGTGGCCGCAGGTCATAGCTGTGAGTCAGTTCAGTGCTGAGGAGTGACGGTGGCCGCAGGTCACAGCTGTGAGTCAGTTCAGTGCTGAGGAGTGACGGTGGCCGCAGGTCACAGCTGTGAGTCAGTTCAGTGCTGAGGAGTGACGGTGGCCGCAGGTCACAGCTGTGAGTCAGTTCAGTGCTGAGGAGTGACGGTGGCCGCCGGTCACAGCTGTGAGTCAGTTCAGTGCTGAGGAGTGACGATGGCCGCAGGTCACAGCTGTGAGTCAGTTCAGTGCTGAGGAGTGACGGTGGCCGCAGGTCACAGCTGTGACTCAGTTCAGCACTGAGACAAGTGACGATGGCCGCAGGTCACAGCTGTGAGTCAGTTCAGTGCTGAGGAGTGACGGTGGCCGCAGGTTACAGCTGTGAGTCAGTTCAGTGCTAAGGAGTGATGGTGGCCGCAGGTCACAGCTGTGAGTCAGTTCAGTGCTGAGGAGTGACGGTGGCCGCAGGTTACAGCTGTGAGTCAGTTCAGTGCTAAGGAGTGATGGTGGCCGCAGGTCACAGCTGTGAGTCAGTTCAGTGCTGAGGAGTGACGGTGGCCGCAGGTCACAGCTATGAGTCAGTTCAGTGCTGAGGAGTGACGGTGGCCGCAGGTCACAGCTATGAGTCAGTTCAGTGCTGAGGAGTGACGGTGGCCGCAGGTCACAGCTGTGAGTCAGTTCAGTGCTGAGGAGTGACGGTGGCCGCAGGTCACAGCTGTGAGTCAGTTCAGTGCTGAGACAAGTGACGGTGGCCGCAGGTCATAGCTGTGAGTCAGTTCAGTGCTGAGGAGTGACGGTGGCCGCAGGTCACAGCTGTGAGTCAGTTCAGTGCTGAGGAGTGACGGTGGCCGCAGGTCACAGCTGTGAGTCAGTTCAGTGCTGAGACAAGTGACGGTGGCCGCAGGTCAGCTGTGGCCGCAGGTCATAGCTGTGAGTCAGTTCAGTGCTGAGGAGTGACGATGGCCGCAGGTCACAGCTGTGACTCAGTTCAGCACTGAGACAAGTGACGATGGCCGCAGGTCACAGCTGTTGTGAGTCAGTTCAGTGCTGAGGAGTGACGGTGGCCGCAGGTCACAGCTGTGAGGCAGTTCAGTGCTGAGGAGTGACGGTGGCCGCAGGTCACAGCTGTGAGTCAGTTCAGTGCTGAGGAGTGACGGTGGCCGCAGGTCACAGCTGTGAGTCAGTTCAGTGCTGAGGAGTGACGGTGGCCGCAGGTTACAGCTGTGAGTCAGTTCAGTGCTGAGGAGTGACGGTGGCCGCAGGTCACAGCTGTGAGTCAGTTCAGTGCTGAGGAGTGACGGTGGCCGCAGGTCATAGCTGTGAGTCAGTTCAGCGCTGAGGAGTGACGGTGGCCGCAGGTCACAGCTGTGAGTCAGTTCAGTGCTGAGGAGTGACGGTGGCCGCAGGTCACAGCTGTGAGTCAGTTCAGTGCTGAGGAGTGACGGTGGCCGCAGGTCACAGCTGTGAGTCAGTTCAGTGCTGAGCGAGTGACGATGGCTGTAGGTCACAGTCACAGACAATTCAGTGTTGAGGGAGTGACGATAGCTGTAGGTTAGTCACAGAGTCAGTTCAGTGCTGGGGGGAGTGACGATGGTTGTAGGTCACAGTCACAGAGTCAGTTCAGTGCTGGGGGGAGTGACGATGGTTGTAGGTCACAGTCACAGAGTCAGTTCCTGAATTGAGTAAAGCCTTAATGGAGTATTGGGCTGAGAGGGGGGTAGTTTAAAAGTGGTGTGTAGGGCAGTTTTTTTTTTGCAGAGTGATGGGTGAATGGAACAAGCTGCCACTGGGTAGTGGTGAAAGCGGATACGATTGTGGTGTTCAAGAGGCTGTTAGATGGATAAATGGAATATGCAAGGAATGGGAGAGATATGGATCATGTGAAGGCAAAAGGTATTAGTTTAATTTGAAATCATGATTAGTCCCAGTCATCGTAGACCGAAAGGCTTGTTCCTATGTTGTACTGTTCTACTTAACCCAGTATCACTATAACAGGCCGTCATCGCATTACTGTCTGTCTGTTATCTGCCATGTTTCCATAAGACCATAAGCCCTAGGAGGAGAAGAGGTAGACTATTCAGTCTCTCGAATCGTCATTCCACCGCAGCGGCATGATAGCATGGTGGTTAGAGCAACACTTTTATAGTACAGGCAGCTCGGGCTCAGTTCCTGCTGCTGTCTGTAAGGAGTCTGTATGTTTGCTCTGTGGATGCGTAGGTTTCCTCCGGGAGTGCCAGTTTCCTCCACAGTCCAAAGGCATTCCGGTTGGTAGGTTAATTGGTCATTGTAAATTGTCCTGTGGTTCGGCTAGGATTAAACTGGAGAAATGCTGGATGGCAGGGCTGGAAGGGCCTATTCCATACTCTATCTTAATCAATTAATCAATTGTATATCTTTGTATTTATTTTTATTTCATTTTATTTCTCTCTATCTCTGTCTCCTTTTTCTTTCTCGCTCTTTCTCTCCCTCTCTCCCTCCTCTTAACCCCATTCTTTGGCCTTCACCCTATAACCTTTGACACTCTAACTTACCAAGAAACTATCAACCTCTGCCTTAAGTATACCCAATGACCTGACCTCCATGGCCACCTGTGGTGACAGATTCCACAGATTCACCTCCCTCTGGCTGTTCCTGCAACACATTTCCAAAACATAATTCCTTCCTAGGCTTCAGGATACCTTCCTAGGCTTCAGGATCTGAATACAGTAGAATATAGTTATATTGAACAATAAAATAAAACTGGAAAAAGTTTGGGAGCCCCTGATATAGAGCTTTGTGTTTAAACTCTTGACAGAAAACTGGAATTATTTCACTGCCTGATGATGAGAGACATCCTTGCGCACAAAGAATTCCTGCGGCTGTGCCGTCTGGGAATGTGAGGACAGCACAGGGATTCCTGGGCTTTGCCAAGTGGGCGGCCTGGGAACTGAGGGCAGTGCAAATAATACTATCTCATTCAGAGCTGCAGCAGCTCATATGCCTTCACGCGATTTCCAGCAACTGCGTTGTGTGGAAGACAACTGGAAGTTTTTGCACACGGGTGGACGTTATAACCCAACCAGTGGTCTGTTTGGGTTTTACAGAAGGTGTGACACTGTTTTAAAGCTGTAAGTGTGATTTCCTAGGTCATTGTCCTTGCTGGCATTCAGATAGAATCATTCTGAACTCTGAGTGCGGCTTGGGTTGGACTCTCACACCAACTGTTTCCCTGCCCTCTCCACCTTCCTCCTTCATGTAGTGGTGTGACAATTCAGTGACTTTTGCTTGCAAGTTACATCTTCTGTTACCAATGTGCTAGAAGACCTAAGACGTGGGTACAAATTTACACAATTTGGCCCACTGAGTCTGTTCCGCCATTCCATCATGTATTACCCCTCTCAAACCCATTGTCCGCTTTCTCTCTGTAACCCTTGGCACCCTGACTAATCAAGAACCTGCCAGCCTCTGCTTTAAATATATCCAATGACTTTGCCTCCATAGCTGTCTTTGGCAATGAATTCCACAGATTCACCACCCCCTGGCTAAAGAAATTCCTGTTCATCTCTACTAAAGGGATGTCTTTGTATTTTGACCTTGACTCCCCCACTATAGGAAGGAGCCTCTCTATCTAGGCCTTCCAATATTTGATAGATTCCAATGAGATCTCCCCCTCCCACCCCAATGAGTACAGGCCCAGAGCTCCTTGTACGTTAACTCTGTCATTCCCGGAATCATTCTCTCGAACCTCCTCCGGGCCCTCTCCAATGCCAGAACATCCTTTCTTAAATATGGGGCCCAGAAACTGCTCATAATGTTGCGAGGAGATCACTCTCCCTGAGATGGGAGAACAGAGAGGTTATTCTTGCTGAAAGATCATGACTTTCAAACTTAACTTGGGAATGCCATGCCCCTGCTCAACCAGTTTGACTGCAGCTCCGTGTACTCTCCTTGTTCTTTTCAGGACCAGAAGCTGAAGCAGCTGAAGCAGGCACAGGAGAGGCAGCAGCAGCTCTTCCGCCTCCGCTCCATCAAGGGCGAGGTGAGGCAGCTGGAGGTTGAGCTGGCAAAGAGGAAAGCCGGGCGTGCGGAGAAACGGAGGGCGGAAGCCAGCAAGCCCCGAAGACTGGGCCGGTTGAAGTAAGCATTCTGGCATTTCCTCTGTGTATGGTCTGTCTGCTAGGAGTATGATCGTTGGAGTGCTGGGCGGAGTCTGTCCCCCAGTGCTCAGGATGACCCCGCTGGTCAGTCTCAATTCTTTTACTTTGAAAATATTTAACCTAACACGAAAAGCCCCTTGAGTCTGCTCCCCCGGTTACAAATCCTTCGTGACCAAATATCCACCCCTCTCGGCTTTGAACACACTCAGTGCTCTGTGATTTTGCTGATTGATAGGTCACTTGATGCGTTATGGTCATTGTTGAAAGCATAGTGGTTAGCGTAATGCTTTATAACGCCAGTGACCCGGATTCAATACCTGCCGCTGTCTGCAAGGAGTTCGTAAGTTCTCCCTGTGACCTCTATTGTGGCTGTGAATGAAGTCACCGGAGAGACACTAAAGCTGGTGAATATAGAAGTCTTTATTCAGCACAAGAAGCGGGCATCATATTGGAGATTCTCTTGGATAGAGGCTTCCTAACCCAATATTACATGACATTTTTATATGTTAAAGATAAAAGGTAACAGCAGGACAATGTATCTACAATGCTTCCTTTGAATTACATACAGTTTTTAAACACTTAGATCTTCACATCAACACTCCGGACACCCAAAATGAATGTAGATCACTGCTGTATCTAAGCTGCATTCATGCATATGCAGACATCTCAGGTCAATGGGGTGTTTCCTGGTTTGCAATCAACCGCAGTCTGCAGCTCCAGGAACATCATTGTTCTGGGCAGCATTTTAAATTCAATCTGCAGACTGGTTGCTGTTGAAATCAAATTTGCTATATTCCATGTCTCCAGAATACACCCCAACAACTGTGTGGGTTTCCTGTGTGTACTCCAGTTTTCTCCCACATTCCAAACGTACCGGTTGGTAGGTTAATGGTTACATGGGTGTAATTAAGTGGCTTGGGCTTGTTGGGCCAGAGGGGCATGTTACAGTGCTCTATTTCTAAATCATTAAACAATATTTTTAAAAAATACTATTATTTTCTTTGGATCCAACGATAAGTAGTAACCATTAATGTAACCCTGACTAAGACACCCATTCAATAGTAATTTTCTTAACTGCTTATAGTTTGTCCCTCTATATGCATGTCTCTCCAGGTGTAAGTTGGTTTCTGTGTTAGGGTTAGAGTCTGTGTCGCCCCACTATAGGAAGCATGCTGAGGCTTTAGCGAGATATGGACATTGTGTAGGTAGGAGGGAATAGTGTCTGGGTGTTTGATTTGCTTTTTAGCTGGTTTTGCACAACACTGGGGCAAATGGCCTGTTCCTGTGCTGTTCTAGTCCATGTTCTAAGTAAACAAGATCTCAGAGACTCCTTCCTAGGACGGTCAAGGATGTGTCTCACTGGGAGGGAAGCCCCACAATCCAGGGAGATAATGGTCTCTACACAGCTTGTTACCATATCGTATCTGAGGAGGGGAAAACTGAATGTAAAACTTTACTTCATTTTTGGTAGCTGTATGAAAATTGTAGTGAGTGATTTCCAAGGTGGTATTCCAATTTGTCATCGTTATGTGCTGAGGGAGGGGTGGAGCCTCTACCCCATTATACTAGTTGCCCCTTTATATGTTCTGGTCTCCCCACTGTAGGAAGGACGTTGAGGCTTTGGAGAGGGGACAGAAGAGGTTTACCAGGGTGCTGCCTGGATTCGAGGGCTTGTGTTATCACAAGAGGCTGGATAAAATTGGGTGGTTTTCTCTGGAGTCACGGAGTCTGAGGAGAGAACTGATAAGAGGTTTATAAGATTATGAGGGGCATAGATAGAGTAGACAGGGAGTATCTGTTTCCAAGGGTTGAAATGTCTAAATACCAGAGGTTTAAGGTAGGCGTTCCCAACCTTTTTTGTACCGTGGAACCTTACCTTTAACCAAGGGGTCTGTGGACCTCGGATTGGGACGCCTCGGTTTAAGGTGAGAGAGCGTAATTTCAAAGGAGCTATGGGGCAAGTTTGTTACACAGAGAGTCTGGAATGTGTTACCTGAAGTAGTGGTAAAGGCAGATATGTTAGAAAATTTTAAGAGACTTTTAGATAGGCACATGGATGTGAGGAACATTGGAGTGATATGGACATTGAGTAGGCAGAAGAGATTGGCCACTTGTTCACTATTTGGTTAGACACAGCATTGTGGGCTGAAGAGCCTCTTCCTGTGCTGTGTACTGTTCCGCGTTCTCTGTTCTACTGCTGTGTGCAGTCTTGTCACGAGCTGGAGACTGGAAACTGACTAAACAGCTTACACGCTGAGAATGAACAAACAAGGTTCCTGGCAACTAATGTGGGAAATGCTTGTCAAGACAATAATCGGAACTAATCCCTTTTGATGAAGCGAGTAGCACATGTTCAGAGGAAGTGAGAGAGCTTTGAGACCGAGCTCACTTCTCAGTGCCTGGGAGGTCATAAACTGCAGTGTAAAATGGCATCACTGCTGTTCAGTAAAGAAAATTTATTATCAGAGTACATACAATAATGGCACCACATACCACCCCGAGATTCATTTTCCTGTAGGCATACTCAGCAAATCCATGGAATAGTAACTACATATAATGAGAGACTACCCAATGAGGGCATTGGACCAGAATGCAGAGGACAAAAAACTGCAAGTACAAAAAGAACAATCAGAATTAGGCTAAATATCACGGGCCTATATTGTAAAATTTGTTACCTTTAGGTCAGGAGTACAATGCAGTGTTTAATAATAGAGAAACAAAACATGAATTACAGTAGGTTTGTGTGTGTGTGTGTGTATATATATATATATATATATATATATGTAATTAAAAATGCAGTGAGGTAGTGTTCAAGGGTTCTATGTCCATTCAGAAATCTGATGACAGCGGGGAAGAAGCTGTTCCTGAATCATTGAGTGTGCGTCTTCACACTTCTGTACCTCCTCCCTGATGGTAGCAATGAAACGAGGACATGTCCTGGGGTATGGGGGTCCTTAATGATGGACGCCGCCTTCTTGAGGCACTGCAATAAATATGAGATGAAATATCCATTGGTTGTGGGAACATTTCAGTGATGGGTTAAATGAAGTTGAGTTAAGTTATTCCCTGTGGTTCAGGAGCCTGATGATTGTGGGGTAATAACTGTTCCTGAACCTGGTGGTGTGACTCCTGAAGCTCCTGTACCTTCTTCCTGGTGGCACAGTGAGAAGGGAGCACGTCCTGGGTGGTGGAGGTCCCTGATGATGGATACTGCTTTCCTGCAAGGGGGAGAGACCACTGGCTACGGAGGTAGTTCTGCGGTGGAATACATGAAGGAATATTAAACCAGGTGTTTTAAGGGAGTATTGACCTCTCAGCATCTTCAAAAGGCAATGCCACAACAAAGTAGCCTTCTTCATTAATGACCCGGGACATGCCCTCTTCTCATCGTTACCTCACGGAGGAGGTACAGGAGCCTGAGGAACATTCTTTCCCTGCACCATTCATTTTCTGACTAGACAGTGAACTCGTACACTCACTCACTTTTTTTGCTTTCTTTTTGCATTACTAATATAATTTGTATATATTTCTTTGTGTAATTTACATTTTTAATATTGTGTACTGCATTGTACCGCTGCCACAAAACAACAAATTTCATGACATATGCCAGTGATACTAAACCTTATTCTGATTCTGACCATTCTGTCGGTGCTATCCGTGTGGGATCTACTAATTGGATTAGGATCTTGTATTTTTTTAAATTCTGGTTTTTAGCATCTAGCACTACAACACAGTCACAGGCCCTTCAGCCCATCTAGTCCATGCTGAACTATTATTCTATCTACTTCTACCCCTCCTCCTGTCCAAACTTCTCTTAAATGTTGCAATTGAACCCGTATCCACAACTTCCACTAGCAGCTCGTTCCACACTCTCACCACCCTCTGAGGGAAGAAGTTCATGTTCCCTTAAGCATTTCACCTTTCACCCTTAGCCTATGACTTCTCATTCTAGTCTCACTGAAACTCAGAGGAAAAAATCCTGCTTGTATTTGCCCTGTCTGTACCTCTGTAGCAGGGGTTCCCAACCTTTCTATGTCATGGACCCTGCCCTAGACTCTAATTACAGTATTTAGCTTACTGAGTGTACTTGCTTTCCTTCCAGATATGAGGACCCTGACCTTGAAGTGAAACTCAGTGATGAGCTTGTTGGTTCACTCCGGGCTTTAAAGGTTAGTATTACAGCATTGTTCAGAACAAGATTTAGAGCTTGTGTTATGGGCTTGTCACACCTATCCCCTTCCTGTGCTATTTCCTCCTTTTCAATGTGTATTCCCTTCATGTCCTGCTCTCTGTTCCACCTACCAACACATCTCCTTCCCCCCCCACCTTCCCTCCCCCTCACTCTCCCTTTCCTCCTCACCCTCCCTTTCCTCCTCACCCTCCCTTTCCTCCTCTCCCTCCCTTTCCTCCCCCACTCCCCCTTCACTCCCCCCCACCTTCACTCCCCCTTCACCCTTTCCTTCCCTCCCCTTCCCCCTCTTTCCCCACTTCCCTTCCACCCCTAGCTCTCTCCCTCTGTTCCTGCATTAATCTTACAAGCTGTAGCTTCTCTCCTTTTACCTTCTATTGCCCCCCACCCACTTACCTGCCTCCTCAGCGTTTCTGTCCCACTGGATAACTTCCCCTTTCCATTCTTGTCTCTCCTCCCTGCACAGGGGGTGGGGGTACCAGGGGGAAGTGGGTGATGATGTGTTCAAGTCCTTTGTGTAAAGCTATTAATCAGGGCTGTATATGATGAAATGCATGTACTTTGATAATAAATTATACTTTAAACTTTGAATTTTAATGGTGTTGAAAATTGATGAAGACAAGAGATTCTGCAGATGCTGGAAATGCAGAGCAACACACACAAAATGCTGGAAGAACTCCGCAGGTCAGGCAGCATTTATGGAGAGGAATAACCGGATGGCACTTTGGGCTAGACCCTTCATCAGGATTTTAAATTTCTCTACATGCCTATGTTGTGTCTACACTGAAGGGAAGCAGTGACTGAATCTTTAATCTGTAACATGAATTTTGTTTCCAACAGCCAGAGGGAAGCATCCTTGGCGACCGCTTTAAGAGCTTGCAGAAGAGGAATCTGATTGAACCCAGACTGAGAGCGAAGTAAGTGGATGTGAACGGTGTGGATTTCTGTGAATATGCAGTTACACACGGCAGCAGCTTGCCCTCTAACAAGGTTTTTATAGCTGAGTCGGGTATGGTGGAGTTGGAGGCAGAATCATGCCAGTCCCTCCCCTCCAGCTATCCCAACGCTGATTCAGAGTCAGAGTACTGAGCACAGAAACAGGCCCTCTGACCTATTCCAAACCGACTAGTCCATCAACTACACCTGGAGACTATCCCTCCAAACCCACCCCCATCCATATACCTATCCAAACGTCTCTGAAATAAATTAATATTTATTTGGAGATACATAGGGAAGAGGCCCTTCTGGCTCAGCAAGCTGCACCCGCCCAGCCACCCACGTACTTAATGCTGGTCTAATCGCAGGACAACTTACAGTGACCAATTCACCTAAATGGTTTCCATATCTGGTAGTTGAAACCCAGTGATGTTCTCTGGTGTCCTGATCACCCGCTGAAGTGCTTTCTGATCGATCTTGTTGCAGCAATGTACCATAATGTCATGCAGTAGGTCAGTATGCTTACAGTTACGTATTCGCCATCAGCTTTTGGGGCAGATTATAAACTCGTAAAATAGTATAGGTGCTGCTGAGCCTCCCTAAGATCGAGGAAGTTTTGGTGGTCCAAGAGGGCGTGTTCACTCCCAAGAACTTCCCACTGCTTCGCTGTTTATGAGCAGTGGAGCTTGTTCATACCATCTTGGTTTCCTGAAATCGATTCTTTGGCTTATTATTTTTTACTTATTGAGATACTTCCAGCCCTTTGAACTGCACTGCCCAGCAATACCTGATTTAACCCTAGCCTAATTTACAATGACCGGTTAACCTACTAACTGGTACGTTTTTGGACTGTGGAGGAAACCCAAGTGGTAACAGGGAGAAGGTACTTGTGATTGGAACTGGAGCACCTGTACTGTAAAGTGCTGTGCTAACCACTACGCTACTGTGATGCCCAACAAAATGTTAATATGTTGAGTGAAAAGTTATGGTTATTGCACCAGTACAACAGTTTCTGTACCTCCTCTCTGCTGTTTTGCAATTATTTGTAATTAATCGAATCTTTGCCGTGATTGATGATTGAGTTGGTGGTGTAGGCAGGGGCAGACACAGTCATGGGTGAAGAGGGTGCTCATTCCACACTGGGATATTTTATATCCACCTGAGAGGGGTTTGATCTGTACCTGTTTTTTTGTTTACCTGTTTGTTATTTTTCTTCCTTAGGTTCAAGAGGAAGTACAAGCTAAAATATGTTGAGAAGCGGGCGTTCCGAGAAGTTACGTAAGTGTCCAGTCTGTCCACAGCTCAAATGGTTCAGTTTGATATCAGAGAATGTATACAGTATACAACCTAAAATTCTTACTCTTCACAGACACCCATGAAACAAAGAGCTCCAAAGAATGAACGATAGAAACGTCAGAGCCCCCACAACCTCCCCCACCACACATGAGCAGCAGCAAAATTATGGACCCTCCCCCCACTTGCACCATCAACAATACCTCCCCCAGAACACCTTGACTGTATGTCGGATAGGTTTTCACCCACTAGCGAGGGAGTGAGACCAGCAGTTCTCTGTTCTGATGTTGCAATCTTTCATATTGCTTCTGGAGGTCCCTCCCACACCCCAACTTGAGGACCGACAGGATCTCACTCACCATCAAAAAGAGAGCGAGAGAGAGAGAGGATCACTCGAGTAGAGGGTCCTCCTTCTGACAGCAGTGCGCACCGCCTGCTGTCTTGATGCTTTAGTCTTCAGTCAGCGACATCAGCAAGGAACTGGTCATCTACGGGGCAGCACCCCAAAGGCACACGTTTTACAGGCTGCACCTGCGGGTATCAAAACACCAAGCTGCACGGCTGGTGTGGAAACCCACCACTTGTGGAGAACCGTAGTACAGCTGTAAATCATGGGCTCCGACAGGACCCCAGCTGTCTTGAAAAGAGAGTCGTGAGAAAAGAAGAATAAGCTGTCTCGCAGACGAACTGGGAGAAGTCCCCTGGATCTATAAAAACCTGCAGCCATCCTTTTTTTTTCAGAATGAGCACTTGGTAGTTCCTCATCCAAGAGAGTGTAGTTTGGCCAATTATTGAGGCTAGTTCAAAAATATGTTTTTTTGAAGAATGATGGTGGGATGTCAGGGAGAGATGATGTGATGTGATGTTTCTGAGACAGACTGCAGTTGAAGTGATTTGGAATTCAAGATTGTTTCTTGTCATTTTTCAATACAGAAGTGTAAATGGTAGTGGGGTGGAGATGTGTCTATCAGAGGAGATGTAAGGTGCTTCTTCCCTCTGCCAGCCTGCAGGTCTCCCTTGAGCAAGGTGTAGCACCTGCATAGTGCTGTCCCCCCCCCCGCCAAGATCAAGGTCACGTGAAGCCACGGGAGCAGCTGGTGCAGATCACAAGTCCTGGTTACGTGACCACTGACGCCAGGCAGACAATCTCTGAAGAGTATTGATAATGGCTGGGGTCACCTGACTTGTAAAGACACTGCCCAGAAGAAGGCAATGGCAAACCACTTTGGTAGAAAAATTTGCCAAAAACAATCAAGGTCATGGAAAGACCACGATTGCCCTCATATGACACAGCACATGATGATGTCATGACACAGCACATGATGATGATGTCATATGACACAGCACATAATGATGTCATAACACAACATATAATGATGGTATCATATGACACAGCATATGATGATATGACGTGTCAAAGAGAACAACGTGATTGTTATTGTGGATCCAAGGCAACACAAAAGAAACAATAAACATTAAAAAAAAACACAGGAAAACACAAACATAATTATAACAGCAATCCTATAAAACTTAATGTGTACTGTATATGTAGACTTAGCCAGCCGGTGGTGCAGTGACATTCACACTGGACGTGGAGGCGCCTGGTCCTGTGTTCGAATCCGGCTGGCTCCTTGTGCGCTTTCCGTCTGTGCTGTGTTGAGCATCGAGCTAGCAACTCAGCCTCTTAAAACAGACAAATGCTAAGTAAACGGCAAGGTAGCAGCCGGATGTGCCGCGAGGCGCAGAGAGGAACAACAACGTATACGTAGACCGAGTGTACGGACGTAAAGTGACACTTGTTGATGTGGATGTAGTGGTGGTGCGGTTAGTGGGTGGGGGTGTTGATCAGTCTGATGGCATGAGGGAGGTAACTGTCTTTTTGAGTCTAGTGGTCCCGGTGTCAAAGTACCATTGATTGCAGCCCAGTAACGTGCACGTCTCCCATACAAGTGGTGTGCCCACACAGCAGTTCTCTGTTCTGCTTACACACTGCAATTGCTGCCCCCAGCCACCCCCTTGACTACAACTTTTTAGCAGGTCGATGGTATCCGCACTGGACTTCGAGGCGAGTGGTCCTGGGTTGGAGTCCGGTCAGTTCCTTGCATGCTTTCCATCCGTGCTGTGTTGAGCATCAAGCTAGCAATTCGACACAAATGCTTAGGAAACAGCAAGGTTGCTGCCTGATGCACCACAAGGCACGGAAAGAAACTACACAGCACAACTCTACTGGTCTTCCCAAACCTTCCCACAGCCCCACCCCCCACCCCCATCCATTTCACACCTTGAAGGAACTTACAAAGAGTTCCACTGGCTCCTGTTTTCTGTGCACAAGTGCTGCAAGCAAGCTCAATTTCAATGTTCAAACAAAGTTTGGATAGGTGCATGGATGGCAAGGGGAGCGATGGTCCCGATGCAGGTCAGTGGGAGTAGGCAGCTTAAACAGTTCGGCACAGACTAGATGAGTGGAAGGGCTTTCCTTTTAAAATATTCAACTGCTTCCAGTACCCTTTGAGGAAGAATTGCAAAGCCCCCCCCCCCCCGAGAGAGGAAATCTCTTTTAATTAGTTGGCCTTCATTAATTGGGGGATTGAGTTCAAAGGCTGTAAGGTAATATTGTAGCTCTGTAAAACTGGTTGGACCACACTTCGAATATTGTGTTCGGTTCTGGTTGCCTCATTATAGGAAGGATGTGGAAACTTCAGAGACGGTGCAGAGGAGATTTATTTATTTCAGGCCATGCTGCTCCAGCAACCTCTGACAAACCCATTTAAACCTAACCCAATCACAGGACAATTTACAATGACCAGGATGCTGCCTGGATTACAGAGCGTGCCTTATGAGGATAGGTTGAGTGAGCTAGGGCTTTTCTCTCTGGAGCGAAGGAGGATGAGAGGTGACTTGAAAGAGGTGTACAAGATGATAAGAGGCATAGATTGAGACTTTTTCCCAGGGAAAAATACTAGATGGCTAATACTAGAGGGCTTAATTTTAAGCTGATTGGAGGATAGTATAGGGGGGAACGTCAGAGGTAATATTTTTACACAGGGTGGTGGGTGTGAGGAATGTGCTACCAGGGAGGGGGTAGAGGCAGATATATTAGGGACATTTCTGACAGAAAAATGGAGGGCTGTGTGGGAGCGAAAGGTCATATTGATCTTAGAGTGGGTTCAAAGGTGGCTGCAACATCATGGGCAGAAGGGCCTGCACTGATCTATGTTAAATAAGCCCTTTATTTTCAAACACAGATCCCAGTGCTAGGTAGCAGGAGGAGACGGTCTCTCCAAGTCCACCCTACCCAGGCCCCTCAGGCTTCTTGTACAGCATTTGACTTCTCCATAAATTTGCAAGGAACACAATATCCATGTAAGGTAATCTATAAAAGAAAACATGCCACTTGCCCAATTGTTGAGCTGAGATTTGGAGTTGATTCTTTAAAACCTGAGCTCTGAAAGTCTGGCCTCTAGTTTCTGCCCAACTGCCTGGGGCTGCTTTTGCGTGAGTCTGTCTGTCTGTCTGTCTGTCTCTCTCTCTCCCTCTCTGTCTCTCTGTCTCTCTCTCTCTCTCCCCCCTCCCCCTCTCCCTCCCTCTCCCCCTCTCTCTCTCTGTCCCCCCCCACTTGTTTAATACCTTTGGATCAGCATGGCAAGCCAAATCCATTCCCTTGTGGTGGATGGACATCTGCAACATGTTAGGATCATTTTACAATCAGCCTGGAAATGGCAGTCTTTCTCTACACAGTAAATCCCTGTGGCTTCTACGTTCACAGCTCCCCCCCCCCGCCCCCCCTGTGCTACCCTCTCACCCTCATACTCCCCTCTCCCGCCTCCTCGCGCCCCCCCGCTCCCCTCCCTCCCTCCTTAGTTACTCCAGTATTTTGTGTGTGTTGTTTAATGATTACTAGGATGATTTCTGTGCTTCACCTTTATGATAATGTTTTAATTTTTTTAATTTTTCAGATTGTAACCGCTGGAGGTGGAGAAGAGAATCCTGTGGCTGGAGTTGATAGTAATTTTCATTTTTATTGGCTGCCAAATAAAATGTCAGAGACTTATTATGAACCACATTTTGATGGCTGGCTGTTTTTGCTGCACCATTATTTGGTTCAGTGTCGTGTTGCTGATAGAGAGTATAAGCTGGACCCTCCTGGATGGGAGTTCTCCAGTGCGGAGTTTGCAAACCAGACCAGGTCTGCTCTGGAAGCCCTGAACCCTAATGAATCGGTTCTCCAGTGTGGAGTTTGCAAACCAGACCAATGAATCGGTTCTCCAGTGCGGAGTTTGCAAACCAGACCAGGTCTGCTCTGGAAGCCCTGAACCCTAATGAATCGGTTCTCCAGTGCGGAGTTTGCAAACCAGACCAATGAATCGGTTCTCCAGTGCGGAGTTTGCAAACCAGACCAGGCTGCTCTGGAAGCCCTGAACCCCAGTGAATCGGTTCTCCAGTGTGTAGTTTGCAAACCAGACCAATGAATCAGTTCTCCAGTGTGGAGCTTGCAAACCAGACCAATGAATCGGTTCTCCAGTGTGGAGTTTGCAAACCTGACCAGGTCTGCTCTGGAAGCCCTGAACCCTAATGAATCGGTTCTCCAGTGTGGAGTTTGCAAACCAGACCAATGAATCGGTTCTCCAGTGTGGAGTTTGCAAACCAGACCAGGTCTGCTCTGGCAACACACATCAAAGTTGCTGGTGAAGCAGCAGGCCAGGCAGCATCTGTAGGAAGAGGTGCAGTCGACGTTTCAGGCCGAGACCCTTCGTTCAGCCTTTCACTGACACTTCTCCCTCTCTGATATCCTTGCAGTTTGAACACGCGAGAGTTCGGGCAAAGACCAATTAGATTCAGATACAGATTTACTTATCAGTTGAATGTGTCATTTGCATTAACAACCAACACCCCAAGGGTGGCCAGGGGAATGCGGGGCGCAGCACAGAACACATTCTGGTGCCAGCACAAAGCACCCACAATATTGACGGAGCAATGCAGAACACAACAAATCAAATATACCAAGCGACTGCAGAATAATCCCCATTCCTCCCTCTCTCCCACCCATGCACACACACAGACCCTCACCCCATCCCCCAGCAGACTAGTGGATCCGCAGGCGTTTGCAGGCTCAGGCTCCAGCCATCAGCCTTGGCGACTTCAGATCGACCTTCGGGCTTCAAGCCAGGCCATTTACTTGTGGGTGTTCATCCATTGGCAGGGTGTCCTTGCCTCCCCATCTCCTGCACAGCTGGTAATAAGGTCCTGTCTAGTTTCCATCTCCCTCAACCCCCTGAGGACACAAGCCAACTGCTGCTTCCCAACAGACAGTTCTGCTGTTCGCCTACCTTGGGGCAGCGGAGTAGAGATGCGTCTCTACCAAAGGAGGTGTAAGGTGCTTCTATCCTCCGATAGCCTCTAGGTCACCGTTGAGCAAGGTGTAGCACCTACTTAGCCTCTTCTCTCCCTCCCCCCCCAAAAAAAATCAGTGTACGGCGAGGCCATGGGAGCAGATGGTGGATGGTCGTATGAGCAGATAGTGCATATCACGTCCTGGTTATATGATGCCAGGTAGACAATATCTGAAGAGTATTGATAATGGCTGGGGTCACCCATCTTGTAAAGATACTGCCCAGAAGGCAGCAATGGCAAACCGCTTCTGTAGAAAAAGTTGTCAAGAACAATTGTATGGATAAACCACGATCACCTATGTTGTAGGGCATGGCACAGAACGATGACGACACCTAAGACTTGTGGATTACTTTTTCATTCTTTACAGCCAGCGAAGTACTTAAGAAGGTTTGTGATAGAGGAAACATAGTGACAGGCAAGGCGACCCTGCAGCTTCCCGGAACCAGCACTGTGCTAATGAGCAGAGAACTCCGAGGAGGAATCTGGCCTCCAGGATGCTGGGGAGAATTGTCTGGGGGTTGAGGTCTTTGGTTTGACATCGCACCTGGGCGGACAACCCCCTATTTGGTTCTAGGATGAGCTTTGAGTCCCATATCAGCAATCCCACCAAGGCTAAATTCTCAGCTCATTGTAACACTGCTCACTTTCGGTCCTCTTACGCCTTCCTGAAACCCTTGTATCTTTAATGTAAGCCTTCACTCTGTCCTGCCACAAAAGGCAGGATCTCCCATTGGCCAACCATTTCAAATCGACCTTCCATTCACATTCCAACATGTCTGTCTATGCTTCTGTACTGACACAATGAGACCACACTCAGGTTGGAGGAGCAACACCTCATGTTCTGTCTTGGTAGCCTTGAACCTGATGGCACAGACATTAATTTCTTCAACTTCTCATAATTTTTTGCTCTACTCTTTTTTTTCCATTCTAGGTGCCCTCACCTCATCTCATCTGCCTATCACCTCCCTCTGGTGCTCTTCCTCCTTCCCTTAATGGCCCACTGTCCTCTTTTATATTTCTTCTTCAGCCTTTGACCTCTACCACCTATCTCCCCACCCCCAGCTTCTCACTTCATCCTCCCTGCACTCCATTATCTGCCAGTTTGTACTCCCACTCCCTTGCACTTTAGCCTGGTTTCTGCCTCCTTCCTTCCCAGTTGTGATGAAGGGCCTTGGCTCAAAACGTTTTCAATTTATTCCCCTCCATAGATGCTGCCTGACTTGCTGAGCTCCTCCAGCATTTTGTGTGTGTTGCTTAAAATTCTTGTACTTGTTTACTAATACTTTCATGGTCTTATCCCACCCTTTCTCTGTCATCCCTCGCCCAATGACTCTTTGTGATATCAGCTCTTAAGTTCAAGTCTCATAATCAGCGCAGAATTTAATTATAAACCCCCACTCCACTACGCCTTCAGCAGCTTGAGTCCTAAACTCTGGTCTGGAATTCCAAAAGACTTTTGACAAGGTCCCACACAGGAGATCAGTGTGCAAACTTAAAGCACACGGTATTGGGGGTAAGGTATTGATGTGGATAGAGAATTGGTTGGCAGACAGGAAGCAAAGAGTGGGAATAAACGGGACCTTTTCAGAATGGCAGGCGGTGACTAGTGGGGTACTGCAAGGCTCAGTGCTGGGACCCCAGTTGTTTACAATATATATTAATGACTTAGATGAGGGAATTAAATGCAGCATCTCCAAGTTTGTGGATGACACGAAGCTGGGCGGCAGTGTTAGCTGTGAGGAGGATGCTAAGAGGATGCAGGGTGACTTGGATAGGTTGGGTGAGTGGGCAAATTCATGGCAGATGCAATTTAATGTGGATAAATGTGAGGTTATCCACTTTGGTGGCAAAAACAGGAAAACAGATTATTATTTGAATGGTGGCCGATTAGGAAAAGGGGAGGTGCAACGAGACCTGGGTGTCATTATACACCAGTCATTGAAAGTGGGCATGCAGGTACAGCAGGCGGTGAAAAAGGCGAATGGTATGCTGGCATTTATAGCGAGAGGATTCGAGTACAGGAGCAGGGAGGTACTACTGCAGTTGTACAAGGCCTTGGTGAGACCACACCTGGAGTATTGTGTGCAGTTTTGGTCCCCTAATCTGAGGAAAGACATCCTTGCCATAGAGGGAGTACAAAGAAGGTTCACCAGATTGATTCCTGGGATGGCAGGACTTTCATATGAAGAAAGACTGGATGAACTGGGCTTGTACTCGTTGGAATTTAGAAGATTGAGGGGGGATCTGATTGAAATGTATAAAATCCTAAAGGGATTGGACAGGCTAGATGCAGGAAGATTGTTCCCGATGTTGGGGAAGTCCAGAACAAGGGGTCACAGTTTGAGGATAGAGGGGAAGCCTTTTAGGACTGAGATTAGGAAAAACTTCTTCACACAGAGAGTGGTGAATCTGTGGAATTCTCTGCCACAGGAAACGGTTGAGGCCAGTTCATTGGCTATATTTAAGAGGGAGTTAGATATGGCCCTTGTGGCTACGGGGATCAGGGGGTATGGAGGGAAGGCTGGTGCAGGGTTCTGAGTTGGATGATCAGCCATGATCATAATAAATGGCGGTACAGGCTCGAAGGGCTGAATGGCCTACTCCTGTGCCTATTTTCTGTGTTTCTATGTTTCTATCATGGAACTTACTCAAAGTTGAAAGTAAATTTGTTATCAAAGTACATATATGTTACCATATACTGCCTTGAAAAACAATTTCTTGCAAGCCTTTACAGGAAAATGAAGAAATACAATAGGATTTTGTGGCCAAGTTTGCAGACAATATGAAGATGGATGGAGGGTCATGTAGTGTTGAGGAAGCAAAGAGTCTACAGAAGGACAGATAGATTAGGAGAATGGGCAAAGAAGTGGCAGATGCAATACAGAGTCGAGAAGTGTATGGTCCTGTACTTTGGTAGAAGAAATAAAAGCATATACAATTTTCTAAATGGAGAGAAAATTAAAAAATCTGAGGTGCAAAGGCACTTTGAAATCCTCATGCAGGATTCTCTGAAGGTTAATTTGCAGGGTGAGTCGGTGGTGAGGAAAACAAATACATTAATTTCAAGAGGATTAGAATGTAATGCTGAGGCTGTATAAGGTACTGGTGAGGCCAGGTTTTTGGGTATATTTAAGACAGAGGTTTGTATATTCTTGATTAGTCAGGGCACGAAGGGATACAGGGAGAAGGCAGGAGATTGTGTCTGGGAGGGAAAATGGATCAGTCATGATGAAACGGCAGAACAGCCTCGATAGGCCAGATGGCCTAATTCTGCTCCTGTATCTTGTAAAACTATATAACTACTTATATAAAAAGATTTATGTAAAACTATAAATAATGTGAGCAGAATACTGGAAGTGACAGTAAACAATCTTGAATCTTGACTGACAGTCAATGAACAAACGACAAATCATGCACATTATGAACAAACAGGCCTCTGTCGGTCAGGGTCGACCATGGATATTGGGTCCTGGCTCTCTCGATACTCAAGCCTGGGCAGTTCAATATGGTGAGCAAGCTGTTGTCCATGTAGCCTCTTTACACATCTGATGAACTCAAAGGAATGGCAGAGACCGGACACAATTTAGCACCAGCTGCATCGCGGGAGTTGTAGAAACATAGAAACATAGAAAATAGGTGCAGGAGTAGGCCGTTCGGCCCTTCGAGCCTGCACCACCATTTATTATGATCATGGCTGATCATCCAACTCGGAACCCCGCCCCAGCCTTCCCTCCATACCCCCTGACCCCCGTAGCCACAAGGGCCATATCTAACTCCCTCTTAAATATAGCCAATGAACTGGCCTCAACTGTTTCCTGTGGCAGAGAATTCCACAGATTCACCACTCTCTGTGTGAAGAAGTTTTTCCTAATCTCGGTCCTAAAAGGCTTCCCCTCTATCCTCAAACTGTGGCCCCTCATTCTGGACTTCCCCAACATCGGGAACAATCTTCCTGCATCTAGCCTGTCCAATCCCTTTAGGATTTTATACGTTTCAATCAGATCCCCCCTCAATCTTCTAAATTCCAACGAGTACAAGCCCAGTTCATCTAGTCTTTCTTCATATGAAAGTCCTGCCATCCCAGGAATCAATCTGGTGAACCTTCTTTGTACTCCCTCTATGGCAAGGATGTCTTTCCTCAGATTAGGGGACCAAAACTGCACACAATACTCCAGGTGTGGTCTCACCAAGGCCCTGTACAACTGCAGTAGTACCTCCCTGCTCCTGTACTCGAATCCTCAGTCAGCATTGAACTCAACGTAGACAGCCTTAGGGACTCCAGCTCTGGATTTTCCCCCCCGGTTTACTCCCGAAGCCTTCCCCTTGAGTGGGTTTAGCTGCAAAGGAGATTCGAGATCAGAGTTTCCCTTTTCTTAGGTGAGCTGCCAAACATAGGTAACACATCAGGCGGCGCGTCAGATGCCTTTGAGCAGAAAATCCTACAAAAGGTCGTGGATTTAGCCCAGTATATCATGGGTAAAGCCCTCCCTACCATCACAGAAAAGCAGCATCCATCATCAGATATACCCACCACCCAGGCCATGCTCTTTTCTCGCTGCTGCATCAGGTAGAAGGTACAAGAGCCTCAGGACTCGCACCACCAGGTCCAAGGACAGTTACGGCCCCTCAATTATCACGCTCTTGAAGAAAAGAGGGTAACTACACTCATTCTATTTCTGGTCTTCCAGACCCAATGATAGCACTTCAAGACCCTATCTTGTTATTTCATGCTCTTGCTATGTATGTGTGGATTTGCACAGATCCTCTTCGATGCTCTTGCTCTTTTATTGATCCTGTTTGCAATGACTATTCTATGGATTTGCTGAGTATGCTTGTGAGAAAAAGAATGTGGCGACATGCATGTACTCTGATAATAGATTTTACTTTGAGCTTTGAGCCTCATCTGCCTGAAGTGACTGGTTTTAAAGTGTCAATAACCCGCCTTTGCCCCTTCCCCTGTCAGTAGAAGCGATTTCGGTGGGCTTCGTAGCTAAGCCATGTTTGAAGGCCGGGAGTGGGCATGGTTGTCGGAGACCATTTGAGGTACACACCATTGGGAGCATTTAATAGTTAGTGGGAGCTTATCCCCATTACCACCCCCAGCTATAACAACCTGAAAGAACCAAGTAATAAATGACGTAGATAAATAATACTGAGTTGTAGAGCCTGCAAGAGGAAGTCTATAGGACTCTATTTCTTGCACTTTAAAAATTTCCTTATATCTGCTGCTGACCGAGATTTTAACCTCTACCTTAATGTGTCCCTGTGTGGCTTGGAATTGCATTTGAATTGGAACTGAATGTTGATGTGAAGTGGTTTGCATCTATAGGCACAGGTGGAAGTGGATGGGTTAATGTGTTGGGACATTGCTTTCTCCACCAGGTGGGGCTGTCCTCCTGTTCTCAGTCCCTCCACTAAAACCCAAGTCCTGGGAAAGAATCCTTATCCCCAGCCACATCCAGAACTCTTCTTAACAAGGCAAGTAACTGCACAGTGTAATCCACGGGTCGTAGATTGAGAGTATGGGGACATTGTGCTGTCTGTTTGCACACTGGTGTTGGAACAGTTTCTTCCCCTCTGCCTTCAGATCTCAGAATGGGCAATGAACTCTAACTCTGTTGTTTCTTTTTCTTGCTCTCTTTTCGCACTACTTAATTTTTATATATATTCCTCATTGTAATTTAGTTTTTAAAATTATATATTGCACTGTACAGCTGTCACAAAACAACACATTTCACGATGTACACTAGTACTGCGCAAAGGTTTCAATCTCATAGCAAGGATGAGCGTTTATAAGGCACTGGTGAGGCTTCACTTGGAGTACTGTGGGCAGTTTTGGGCCCCTTATTTAAGAAAGGATGTGCTGACATTGGAGAGCGCTCAAAGAAGGTTCACAGAAATGATTCCTGGATTGAACGACTTGTCATTTGAGGAGTGCCTGGCGGCTCTGGGCCTGTGCTCACTGGAATCCAGAGGAATGAGGGATCTCATTGAAATCTATTGAATGTTGCAAGGCCTTGACAGAGTGGGTGTGAAGAGGATACTTCCTATGGTGTGAGGAGTCTAAGATCAGAGTAGACAATCTCAGAATAGAGGAACGCCCATTTAGAATGAAGATTAGGAAGAACTTCTTTACCCAGGGGATGGTGAATCTGTGGAATTCGTTGCCACACACAGCTGTGGAGGCCAGGTCATTGGGTATATTTAAGGCAGGGGTTGATAGATTCTTGATTAGTCAGGGCATAAAGGGATACGGGGAGAAGGCAGGCAAATGGAGCTGCGAGGGAAATGGATCAGCCTTGATGAAATGATGAAGCAGACTTGATGGGCCAAATGGCCTAATTCTGCTCCTGGTCTTATATAAGACTTTTGCACAGTACTGTAGTCATTCTGTGTATTCCACTTCATTGCTACTGTGAAAAAAAGCAAATTTCATGACAGATGTGAGTGATGATAAACTTGATTCTGATACGGGTCTCGATTGTGGGCTGAGAGTGGGAAAGGGGGCAGGGAGAGAGGAATCATGGTTGGGAAAACGGGAAGGGAGAGGGGAGGGAGCAGGAAGCACCAGAGAGACATTCTGTAATGATTAATAAACCAATTGTTTGGAATGATCTATAGGAAGAGGTACAGTCGACGTTTCGGGCTGAAACCCTTTGTCAGGACTAACTGAAAGAAGAGATAGGAAGAGATCTCTTACTAACTCTTCCTTCAGTTAGTCCTGACGAAGGGTCTCGGCCCAAAACGTCGACTGTACCTCTTCCTATAGATGCTGCCTGGCCTGCTGTGTTCACCAGCAACTTTTATGTGTGTTGCTTGAAATTCCGGCATCTGCAGAATTCCTGGTGTTTGGAATGAAATGACCTTGCCTGGTGTCTCAGGGCTGGTGTGTCTGTAGCACCCCCCCACCAGAAGTCCTTCTCTGCCACCTGCCCCACACCCCTCCCGTGATGCTCCATCCCTCGCCATTCCCAATATCCTTTGCTCCAGGTTTACAAACTCGCTCTCTGCTCCACGTTGACAAATGCAGTACTGTGTAAAATCTTAGGCACTTTAGTTATAGATACGTGCCTTACACTTTTGCACAGGACCATGTGCAGTAATATTAAAACTGATTCTGATCCTCAATATTAATGTGACAGAAGGATAAGGAGGCTGTTATCACAGGCGATACTTAGTGGCTGACACTTGGAATTTAAGAGCAGGTGGGTCATGTTAGAACTGAATAGAGCATTAGCTAGCCCAGCCAGAGTACTGTGTGCATTTCTGATCCCTGCACTACAGGAACCACAGAGGAGTTAATTACTGTCCATCCTTAGTTGGGCAGTAAAGGTGCTCCCACTATGCTAATGGGGCGGGAGCTCTGGGATTCCCGCCCAGTCGCTGTGAACATAGCTACATGTGACTGTGGTTACACAGGGTGATTAGGAAGGCATATGCATGTTTGCCTTTATAAGACGTTCAGCTCAAAAGTCAGGAAGATACATTGCTACTTACTTGCTGTCTGCCGCAGGCCGCTGGCATTTAGGGCAACAATGAAGGTCCTCTATTTCTAGCGGTGTTTATGGCTTCCATCATTATGTCATTAGCTTCCTCTCAGTGTTCATGCAAGTCCCGGGTGGAGACTCAGGAACACAGTCACACTCAGATGTAGAAGGATTCTTCATTGCTGTTTGCATAACACTTTCGTTTGACCAGTCAGGGTTGTTAATCCTGAGCTGAACCCTTGAACCTGTGGGCCACTCTTAGTCTGGCCTCTACCCTTTGACCAGGTTGGCAATGGGTGACCCTACCAAGCCCTGACTCCAGCCAACGCAGCTCTCCAGGTCATTGAGGCTCGCAAGTCTCTAAACCAGGTTACGTTGCAGCTTTATAAACTTCTAGTTAGGCCACATCTGGAATACTGCATACAGTTTCGGTTGCCCCATTACAGGCAGCATTTCGAGACTTTAGAGGGCACAGAAGAGGTTTACCTGGGCATTGTCTGGATTGAGGGCATGTGCTATATCAAGAGGCTGGACAAACCTGGGGTGTTTTCTCTGGAGTAATGGAGGCCAAGGGGAGATCTAAAAGAGGTTCTTAAGATTGTGAGAGACAGAGATAGAGTAGACAGATAGTATCTTTTCCCAGGATTGAAATGTCTAATACCAGAGGGCATGCATTTAAAGATGCAAATACACTGATAGGATTGTACTACAGAACCCCAACTAGCCACCTGAACATTGAGGAACAAATATATCATCAGATTAAGGGAACGTGCAAAAATAATAGGGTTGTTGTCTCGGGGGATTTCAACTTCACCAATATAAACTGGGACCGTCTTGGTATAAGAGGTTTAAACGAGACAGAATTTAAGTGTATCCAGGAAGGTTTCTTAAGTCAATATGTGGCCAGTCCAATGAGAGGAGGGGCTGTACTGGACCTGGTGTTGGGTGATAACCCTGGGCAGGTAACTGACCTTTCAGTGGGTGGGCAGTTCAGGAACAGTGACCACAACTCCTTACCTTTAACTTTCAGGATAGCTATAGATAAGAATAGGTACGGTCCTTGAGGGAGTTTTAAATTGGATAGGGCTAAGTTCAAGGGTATGAGGCAGGAACTGAGGAGAGTTCATTGGGAACACCTATTTTTTCCTGCAAGTCCACATCAGACATTTAAAGATCAATTACACAGAGTGCAGGAAAGGCATGTTCAGAATCAGATTTAATGTCACTGGAAAATGTTGTGAAATTTGTTAATGCAGCAGTACAATGCAATACATGACAAATGTAGAGTGAATGAATGAATGAATCAATAAATAAATGGATTCCTGTGAGTATATGTAAGTTAAACAGTTAGTGCAAAAACATTAAAAAAGTGAAAGCAGTGTTCATGGGTTCAATATCCATTTAGAAATCGGATGGTAGAGGGAAAGAAGCTGTTCTTGAATCACTGAGTGTGTGTCTTCAGGCTTCTGTACCTCCTTCCTGGAGGTAATAATGAGAAGAGGGTATGTCCTGGGCGTTCCTGGTAGAGAGAAGGAGAAGGATGGATATAAATGGGTATAAACATGTTAGGCTGTTTGGAGGTCAAGGAGGAGGAAATATTGGGTCTCCTAATGAGGATTAGGGTGGTTAATTCCCCAGGGCCTGATGGGGTTTACCCTAGCTTATTGAAGGAGGCAAGAGACGAGATTTCTGGGGCCCAAATCTCAGAAAGGATGTGTTGTCATTGGAGAGAGTCCAGAGGAGGTTCACCAGGATGATTCTGGGAATGAATGAGGAGCATTTGGCAGCTTTAGCTCTGTGCTCACTAGTATCTAGAAGAATATGAGGGGATCTCATTGAGGTAAGGAGGAAATTTTTAGCCAGAGAGTAGTGAATCTGTGGAATGCCCTGCTAGGGACTGCGGTGGGGGCCAAGTCCATGGATATAATTAAGGCAGAAGCTGATCATTTCCTGTTCGGTCAGGACATCAAAGGATATGATAAGAAGGCACATGTGTGGGGTTGAGTGGGATCCAGGATCAGTCATGATGGAATGGCAGAGGAGACTTGATGGGCTGAATGGCCTAATTCTGCTCCTATGTCTTGACAAATATCTTTGTGTCCTCTCTAGCCATAGGCAAATTCCCGGAAGACTGACGAGTGGCTAATGTTGCACCTCTGTTTAAGAAAGGAACAAGGGAAAATCCTGGGAACTGTAGACCGTTGAGTCTCATGTCAGTTGTAGGGAAATTGCTGGAGAAAATTCTTATGGATAGGATAGATGAGCATTTGGAAAACTATGGTCTAATTAGGGAGAAACAGGATGGCTTTGTGTGGGGCAGGTCGTATTTTACCAACTTGATTGAGATTTTTGACAAGGTGATGAGAGAGGTTGATGAAGTGGATATTGTCCACATGGATTTTAGTAAGGCACTTGACAAAGTCCCTCATGGGAGGCTGATCCAGAAGATTAAAATGCATGGGATCTGCGGTGAACTGGCTGTTTGGATTCAGAACTGGCTTTGCATAGAAGACAGAGGGTAGTGGTTGAAAGGGCTTAACTGAGCTGGAGGTCTGTAATTAGTGGAGTTCTGCAGGGATCTGTGCTGGGACTTCTGCTCTTTGTGATGTATATAATGACCTGGATGAAACTGTAGATGGATGAGTTAGTAAGTTTGTGGATGGTACCAAGATTGGTGGAGTTGTGGGTAGTGTAGAAGACTGACAAAGAATATAGCACGATATAGATCAGTTGCAGATGTGGGCAGAGAAATGGCAGATGCAGTTTAACCCAGATAAATGTGAGGTGTTGCACCTTGGTAGGGCAAATTCAAGGAGACAGTACATTGTTAAGGGCAAGGTCCTTAACAGTGTTGATGAGTAGAGAGATCTTGGGATCCAAGTTCATAGCTCCTTGAAAATGGCTACACAGAATGCTTGGTTTGTATTAGTTGAGGCACTGAGTTCAAAAGCCAAGAGGTTATGTTGCGATTTATAAAATTCTGGTTAGGCCACATCTGGAGTGTTTCATACCGTTCTAGTTGCCCCACTATAGGAAAGATGTTGCGGCTTTGGAGAGGGTACGAAGAGGTTTACCAGGATGCTGCCTGGTTTAGAGGGCATGTGCTATCATGAGAGGCTGGATAAACTTGGGTTGTTTTCTCTGGAATGCCGGAGGCTGACGGGATATCTGATAGAGGTTTATAAGATTATGAGAGGCATAGATAGAGTGGACAGAGAGTATCTGTTTCCCAGGGTAGAAATGTCTAACACCAGAGGGCATGCATTGAAGGTGAGAGGGGGTAGATTCAAGGGGGATGTGAGGGGTAAGTTTTTTTACTCAGAGAGTGGTGGATGCCTGGAATGTGCTGCCTGATGTGGTGATAGAAGCAAATACATGAGAGGCTTTTAAGAGACATTTGGATAGGCGCACAGATGTGAGGAATATGGTGTAGGTCGGAGGGATTAGTTTCGGACTGAGATCAAATGCAGTGTGGAACACCTCTGCTGGGTCGCAGTATGAAGACTTTTCCTCTTCAGTTGCCAATAGTGGAAGATGTAACAAGCCATCAGCATTGCTGTGTTGTTTGGTACCGTTGAGTTATATGTCATAAGAGTGGGCTCCTCGGAATAGTGCCCAGCGTTGTAACTGCGTAGCAGTCGTTACTGGAATCCCGTTCTTGGGGTTGAAAATGGACACAAGAGGCTGGTGGTCAGTCACTAGAGTAAACTTTTGTCTGCAGAGGTATTGGTGGAACTAGACTCTGTCAATCTGTGCATAGTTGTGTTCTATGCTTGTCAGTGATCTTGAAGCAAACACAATCGGGCGTTCAGACCCACCTTTCATAATGTGTGCCAAAATGGCTCTAATGGCGTAAAGGCATGCATCACACGCCAGTCTGATGGGCAGGGATGGGTCATAATGGGTGAACAATTCATCTGATGTTACTAGACTCTGATTCCCTGAATGCTCTTTCACATCTTTCTGACCATTCCCACTTTGCTCCTGCCTGTAACAGTGTGTTCAATGGGTGCAGCACTGTAGCAATGTTTGGGAGAAACCGGTGGTAGAAGTTTACAAGGCCCAAGTATGACCTGAGTTGTGACACATTTCCCGGTTTGGGTGTCTATAGCACCGCTCCAGTCTTCACTTCTTACTTATGTAAGCTATGCTTGTCAATAACATCCACAATGTGAGATTTTATTGTTGAAAAACTCGCATTTCTCTCTCTTTGTGCACAGACCACACCCACCCAGTCTGGTAAGCACTCTACCAAGGTTCTGGAGGTGTGCTTCATCATTTTTGCCAGTCATGATGATGTTATCAAGGTAACACTATGTTCCAGGATACCTTGGAGCACTTGGGCTATTACTCTTTGCCAAGTTGCTGGAGCTGATATGTTGCCAAAGATGAGACGATTATACTGGAACAATCCCTTGTGAATGTCGACTCTGAGGAACATGATTCCTCTGTCTCCATTTGCAGATAAGCATGTAACAAATCAGTCTTTGAAAACCTCTTCCCACGTGCCAAGGATGCAAAAATCTATTCATGGCAGAGGAAACTGCTCGGTACACAGCACAGGGCTGATGCTCACATTGAAGTCCCCATGAACGCGAACAGCTCGGACCTTCCTGTTCTTGATCACTGGGACAAAGGGCGTGACCCAATCACTCCACTCAACCTGGGAGAGAATTCTGGACTTCTCCACACCCTGAGGTTCTGCAGCCACTTAGGACATAGTGCATAAGGCACTGGACGCACTTTACGGAATTTTGGAGTTGCTGCTTCCAGTCCTCTTCTCAAATACCTTCTCATTAGCATTAAGCTGCTGTGACAGTCTCTGATCAGTGCTGCCTTTGCCTGATGATGCCACACTGAGAGCTTTGATCGTGTGCCAGTTTAGTTGGATTTTTCTCAAAGCGTTCACATCTGAAAAATGCTGGTCCTCAGTTTTTGATAAACACATTTCTAAGTTGTGTTTGGCCTCCATACATCACATTCGCCTTCAGTTTGTCTCTGCCTGTGTAAGTCTTTAGCACCACTGAAGTCTTCTCTGATGGTATCTTAGGAAACGGTCTGTTGTAGTCAGCCTCTGGAATTACGGACAAAACTGACCCTGTATCCAGCTCCAGTTTCAGTTTTACACCAGAAACATCTATTGTGATCCATATGATCTTGTGATCTGCTTCAGTAATACCATGCAGTGCTGGGCATGACAGTTCACCTTTGTCAGACTCTATGTTGTCTAATTCTGTTTTACATTTGTAACTTTATGCATTTGCTTTTCACTCGGTTGTGCTTTTTGTCTGCCTTGCACATTCTCTCTACACTTTCTGCAGACTTTGTCTGTGAACCAAGTTGTTTGCATCATGGGAGGTTTTGTCACATTGATGACATTTTTTTGCTTTTTGCACCATTCAGGGACAATTTGTGCATTTCACATTGTAACCTCCTTTTCTGTAGTTCTGCAGTGCCCTTTGCTGCAGTCTCAATGGTCAATGCCCATTCTAAGATTAAGTCTCGTTCAGACAGTAGCCTCTTTTGGGTGCTTTGACTATGCATGCCACATACAAGCATCAGAATGCATCAATGCACCTTAATGCATCAGAAAAGCCATCTTTAATGTCACAGTACTGGGAAAGTTTGTGCAGTTCTACAATGTATTCAGAAATGCTTTCATCCTTTGACTGGTTCCTTTTGTAAAATCTAAATCTCTCAGCTATTACCAGCAGTTTAGGGCTCAAGTGATTTTGTAAAATTGTAAGAATTTCATTGAATGTCTTGCTTGCTGGCTTCTCATGGGTTACTAGGCTGCATGAGAGACTGTCCATCCATGACCTGTTAAGAAGTGTAGGGTCTTTGCTCCTCCAAAATTTGTGTTACAATACAGTTCAACTCTCTCAATATACAACTCCCAGCTTTCATTAGTGCTATCAAATTCACCAACTTTCCTGACTCAAGCCACCACAGCGTTACTTTCACTTTAAATTCAGTGCGTCTTTCACTGTTACTCACAGGGCTTTCGGCTTTCTCGTGCTGTTTAACTCTCGCTATTTCATCCCATAACTGTTGTGCAGTTCGTGTTATTTTCTGACATTCAGGTTCGTACTTGTTGCCAATTTGTTGTGACTGTGCACAGCTACATGTTGATTAAATAAAAGCCGTATGCAGGAGGCGACTTTAACAGGTGTATTCACATCGCGCAGACAACATACCAATACGTAACACTAAAGGGGGAGGGGCTCATTGCTCTAAAAGAAATAGATCTATATACTACAGAAACATTGACTCTTTATTCATTGCTATAGATGCTACCTCCAAGGCAGAGTACAAAGTAAATGGCAGGATACTTGGTAGTGTGGAGGAGCAGAGGGATCTGGGGGTACATGTCCACAGATCCCTGAAAGTTGCCTCACAGGTGGATAGGGTAGTTAAGAAAGCTTTCATAAGTCGAGGGATAGAGTTTAAGAGTCGTGATGTAATGATGCAGCTCTATAAAACTCTGGTTAGGCCACACTTGGAGTACTGTGTCCAGTTCTGGTCACCTCACTATAGGAAGGATGTGGAAGCATTGGAAAGGGTACAGAGGAGATTTACCAGGATGTTGCCTGGTTTAGAAAGTATGCAATATGATCAGAGATTAAGGGAGCTAGGGCTTTACTCTTTGGAGAGAAGGAGGATGAGAGGAGACATGATAGAGGTGTACAAGATAATAAGAGGAATAGATAGTGTGGATAGCCAGCGCCTCTTCCCCAGGGCACCACTGCTCAATACAAGAGGACATGGCTTTAAGGTAAGGGGTGGGAAGTTCAAGGGGGATATTAGAGGAAGCTTTTTTACTCAGAGAGTGGTTGGTGCGTGGAATGCACTGCCTGAGTCAGTGGTGGAGGCAGATACACTAGTGAAGTTTAAGAGATTACTAGACAGGTATATGGAGGAATTTAAGGTGGAGGGGGTTATATGGGAGGCAGGGTCTGAGGGTCAGCACAACATTGTGGGCTGAAGGTCCTGTACTGTGCTGCACTATTCTATGTTTTTATGTACCTGACCTGCTGAGTTCCTCCAGCATTTTGTGTGTGTTATTCTGGTTTAACTCTTCCCATCACCAGCCAGAGCTTGTTCCTCTAGCGACACAGTAGTTTAGCATAACGCCAGTGACCAGAGGCGTGAGGCCTGTTAATCAGGAAGGGCTGTTACTCCCAGTCAGACACAGTGACTCCTGGATTGGTGGAGAAGCCAGAAAGCCTGTGTGACTGCTCCGTAAGCCGATGTGTAGTTACAACTTCCGACACGTTGTCCTTCTCAATACTTTGATTTATGTACAGGAGACGGGATGTTATGTTGAAGTTGTATAAGACATTGGTGAGGCCTAATTTGGAGTATTGCATGTGGTTTTCATCTTCAGGAAAGATGTAAACAATGTTGAAAGAGTACAGAGAAAATTTAGAAGGATGTTGCCAGGACTGGAGGACCTGAGTTATAAGAAATGATTGAATAGGTTAGGACTTTATTCCTTGGAATGTAGAAGACCGAGAGGAGATTTGATGGAGGCATACAAAATTATGAGGGCTATAGATAGTGTGGAATAGGTGGTGGATGGTTATATGAGTAGCTGGTGTGTATCACAAATCTAGATTATGTGACCACTAATGCCAGGCAGGCAGACAATCTCTGAAGAGTATTGATACTGGCTGGGGTCACCCATCTTGTAAAGACACTGCCCAGAAGAAGACAATGACAAACCACTTCTGTAGAAAAAATTGCCAAGATCAATTATGGTCACTGAAAGACCATGATCACCCACGTCATACGACATGGCATGTAATAAATTAACGTTAGTGTAAATGCAAGCGGGCTCTTTCCATTGAGGTTGGTTGAGATGAGAACTAAAGGTCATAGGTTACCGGTGAAAGGTGAAATAGTTAAGGGAACCTGAGGAGAAACAGAGGGCTGTGTGAATGTGGAACGAGCTGCCAGCTCAAATGGTGAATGTGAGTTTGATTGCAATGTTTAGGAGAAATTTGGATAGGTACATGGATGGGACAGGTATGGAGGGGTATGGTCCGGATGCAGGTCGATGGGACTCGGCATGGGCTGGATGGTTGAAGGGCCTGTTTCTGTGCTGCATGGTGGAGTGGATTTCCTTTGGAAGCTCCTGTCTCCTCACACAGTCCAAAGATTGTTAGGACATTGTAAATTGTCTTGTAGTTAATCAGGAGATTGCTGGGCAATGTTGCTTAAAGGGCCGGAATGGTCTATTCTGCACTCTATCGCAATAAATAAACAGAATTTTCTCAGGCTGTAGATAATACAGGGTATTACCGTGGCTCAGTAAGAGATAGCGTTCTTTCCTCAAAGTCAAAGTACTGTTGATGTATGTTTCTGAGCTGTTATTCTAGAGCAGATGAAGGGTTTTGACCTGAACCTCCACAGAAGCTGCCTGACCGCCCCCCCCACACACTCAAGTCCCTCCAGTTCCTTTGTGCATTTCTCTTAGAACAATGACTTTCCAAATGGGGATGTGTAAAGGTCCAAAAGGCTAGGTGACTGCTTGCAGTCCTGCATTTGCTGCTTTATCCCTGATCCAACCTCAGGGTCAGGTTGGTGGGACTTTGCAGTGCACATTAGTTCAGGACAGCCTGCAGTCACAAACTGTCCCATAAACAAGCAAGTTTTGTATCCACGTGTTTAGAATTTCTGCAACTACTCGGGGTGAGTGAAAGAATTGGGGGATGAGTCATGGACAAGTACAGCACAGAAACAGGCCCTTCAGCCCATCTAGTCTCGCCCGAGCCATTCAAACTGTCTACTCCCATTGACCTGCCCTGGGACCATAGCCCTCCAATCCATGTATCTATCCAAAAGTCCCTCAAATGTCAAAATCAACCTCGTATGCACCACTTGCGGTGGCAGCCTGATCCACACTCTCACCATCCTCTGAGGGAAGAAGTTTCCCCTCATGTTCCCCTTAAATTTCTCACCTTTCACCCCTAATTCATGAACTCTGGTTGTAGTCCCACTCAACCTCAGTGGGGAAAGCTTGCTTTCATTTATCCTCTCTATACCCCCCAGAATTCTGTATATCTCTATCAGATCTCCTCTCAATTTTCTACACTGCGAAGAATAAAGTCCTAACCTATTCAACCTTTCCTTATAACTCAGGTCCTCCAGACCTGGCAACATCCTTTAAGTTATTAAAAGGAACGATTCTGTAAAATATTTACATTTACTTTATTTCCTTTAGTACTGAGATTACATACTTAAAAACATTTAATTAAGACACCACAGGTTATTATTCCGGGCACTTAGCGCTACGATGAGAAATTATGCTGTTGTCAACAAGACTGAGTTGGGAATCTGTAGGCCAGGCAATGGAGGCTCCTGTCCTGTACAGGGCGGCTGGTGGGGTAAGGGAGTTCCATTCTTGTTCTGGCGAATAGTGAGAAGGAATTACTGTTCACAGCACATTGTAACATTTCCTGTTTAGTTATTTCAGTCCATGACATACATTAATGTATAAACACGAGGTTCTGCAGATGCTGGAAGTCCAGAGCAACACGCACACACACACACAAAATACTGGAAGAACTCAGCGGGTAAATGAATAGGAATAAACAATTAACATTTTGGGCCGAGACCCTTCATCAGCCCAAAGTGTCGACCGTTTATTATTTTCTATTACTTATAACCTTTGATAACAAGTTTGGTTGCTGCAATCGAGCCCACTGGCCCTCGGCCCAAAACATTGACATCTCTGTGGATGCTGCCTGAACTGCTAAGTTTCTCCAGCATTTTTGTGTGTGTTACTGTTGGTTGTTCTGGAGGTTTTATTCTCATCCCACCCCCTTCCTGTGCCATGCCACCTTACATTTATGGCATTTATAGTGAGAGGATTCGAGTACAGGAGCAGGGAGGTACTACTGCAGTTGTACAAGGCCTTGGTGAGACCACACCTGGAGTATTGTGTGCAGTTTTGGTCCCCTAATCTGAGGAAAGACATCTTTGCCATAGAGGGAGTACAAAGAAGGTTCACCAGATTGATTCCTGGGATGGCAGGACTTTCATATGAAGAAAGACTGGATGAACTGGGCTTGTACTCGTTGGAATTTAGAAGATTGAGGGGGGATCTGATTGAAACGTATAAGATCCTAAAGGGATTGGACAGGCTAGATGAAGGAAGATTGTTCCCGATGTTGGGGAAATCCAGAAAGAGGGGTCACAGTTTGAGGATAGAGGGGAAGCCTTTTAGGACTGAGATTAGGAAAAACTTCTTCACACAGAGAGTGGTGAATCTGTGGAATTCTCTGCCACAGGAAACTGT
This sequence comes from Mobula hypostoma, assembly GCF_963921235.1. Taxonomy (NCBI): domain Eukaryota; kingdom Metazoa; phylum Chordata; class Chondrichthyes; order Myliobatiformes; family Myliobatidae; genus Mobula; species Mobula hypostoma. The sequence goes on along the minus strand of NC_086108.1, from coordinate 8,851,575 downwards.
TGAGGCCAGTTCATTGGCTATATTTAAGAGGGAGTTAGATATGGCCCTTGTGGCTACAGGGGTCAGGGGGTATGGAGGGAAGGCTGGGGCGGGGTTCTGAGTTGGATGATCAGCAATGATCATAATAAATGGCGGTGCAGGCTCGAAGGGCTGAATGGCCTACTCCTGCACCTATTTTCTATGTTTCTATGTTTCTTACAGTGGATGGTTCTTATGTCCGTCAAGCCTCAGCCTGTCATCTGCACCAATCAGATTGTGAAAACTCCTCAAAAACTAATGAACAATTCTTGACAACTTTCAAAACTCTAATACATGTAAATCCAAGAAACAAAAAAAAATCAAAAGTAAATTAAAAACTACTTGCTTTAATGCCCTCAAGGTATTTTCTCCTAGGTTTTGTTCTCTGGGGATCGATGTGTAACGCTTTGAAATGTCGAGGCGTAATTGCAACGTTGGTACCTAGATCTGTAGCACCATGGGAAGTTACATTAGACACAGTAAGGATATTTCTACAGGGTTTTTCTCTTAACATGCAGTAAATGTGCTGAATTCTTTTCAGTGTTGTATGTGCAGTTTGGGAACACGTTAGAATTTGAAGAGAGTCGGGGTGACAAGGGTTTGAGTGGGTCTGATGCCAACGTCTGCTCCCATTGTGCCTGTCCACTCATGCACGCTCACCTGCTGGCACTGCGCTGTCTCAGTGAGGGATGGAAAGGGTTCACAAGTCTCCTCTGCTCTCACAAGGCCTGCTTTCCAGCCTCCTGCTCTTCTACCTTCCTTTGAATAGCTTGCGGACCAAAACCCATCGATAGTAACTTGCATTTGCATTTCTAATGAAGTATCATTGCCTCTGTTTTAACTTCAAGTGCATGCTAGAGTTATAGGGCACAACAGCACAGAAACAGGCTCCCCAGTCTATCTAGTCTAGGGCTTCCCAACTTTGGGTCCATAGCAGGAAAAAGAAGGTTGGGAACCTCAGGCCTAGTCCATTGACCTATTCAAACATTCCCTATAAGTGAGGTCCTCAAGTCCCGACAACATCCTTGTAAATGCATCTCGTCTGCGTCCAAGTGCCTAGTTCCATCGACCTGCAACTGGACCACAGCCACCCATGTGCTTATCCAAACTTCTCTTGAGACGGGATCAAACTTGCTCCACCACTTTCACTGGCAGCTCATTCCACACTCTAACCACCCTCTGAGTGAAGACGTTTCCCTTTAAACATTTCACCTTTTATACCCTTAACCTATGACCGCTAGTTCTAGAGTGGCCACCTGATCCAGGAAGTGACAGGTGGGGATGGGGAGAAACCTATCAAAGCATCTGGTGGGGGTTAAAGTCAAGGAGCTGAGGGCAAGCTGACCACTGGACCCAGACTGACCCTTCACCAAGTTCCTTCTGCATCACCGTGGAGACCTTGCCATCCCCCTGGGATGCAATTCTGGAGTTAACTTGCAGCTTGAGTCTGTGGTGAAGGTGGCAAATGTGCTATTAGCATTCATTTTATATTCTAGTATATAAAACCAAGGATATAATGCTAAGGCTTTACAAGACATTGGATCTTTAACCCATAACCTCCAATTCTAGTCTCGCTCAACCTCGGTGGAAAAAGCCTGGTTGCATTTACCTATCTAGACCTCCCCTCATTCCCCTTGCCCTAATCGATTCAATCTTTCCTCATGACTCAGGACCTCAAGTCCCAGTCCTCCAAGAGGATCACAACCTTGTTGTTGGGATGGAAGGTTTGTGTGCCTCAATGGCCCAGAGAGCTTTGTTGGCTGGAGTCAGGGCTTCGTGCTTTGGCTCTTGGTAGGGTCACCCATGCCAAACAGGTCAAAGAATAGAAGCCAGACTAAGAGTGGTCCACTGGGAGTGCGACGGAATTCCTGGGTCTCCACTTGGGACTTACACCATTGACAGTAGTGAAAACCGAGAGGAAGCTACTGACATGATGAAGGAAGCCCTGAACACCACCAGAGATGGTAGATCTTCACTGCTGCCTTAAATACCAGTGGTATAATGGGCAGTAAATCAAGTCCTTGCAAATGTTCTCTGCACTCTTTCCTGTTAGTGACTTGGAAATTTCCCCTTGAGACTTCGCTGCCTTTCAAAATTTTTAAACATTGGCATATCGGATATCTACCTCATTCTCCCTCAACCCTTCTCACTCTTGAACTTGCTTTCCCAGGTCTGTGTCAGTGACAGAGAACATTAACCCCTGCTTCTATCTCCATTGACACTGCCAAATCAGCTCAGTATCTGCAGCACAGTTTAGATTATCAGCTTTTATGTATTTATTACCCCTGCTGTCTGTGTTTAAGCTTGTTTGGGGATATTTACAATATTAATGATAAAATGCAAGCTATTGCTGTTATAGACAGGTTTAAGCTCTACACTGAAAGCGATAAGTGACTATTCAAGGGCCATAGATAGAGTGGATGTGTCCAATAGTGGAGGATTCTAGGACCAGAGGACACAACCTCTGAATACAAGGACCTCCCTTTAGAAGAGAGATAATCGCAGAAAGTACAGACCATCTAGTTTGAGCCAAAGTATTTGATCTGCCTACTCCCATCGACCTGCACTGGGACCGTAGCCCTCCAAACCCCTGCCATCCACGTACCAATTCAGACTTCTCTTAAATGTTGAAATAGAACTCACATGCACCATTTCCACTTGCAGCTCATTCCACACTCTCACTGAGTGAAGAAGTTTCCCCTTCAGTTCCCTTTAAGCTTTTCACCTTTTACCCACGACCTCTGGTTGTAGTCCCACCCAACCTCAGGGCTATAATCCCCTGGTTTAGATCCTTTCCCGCACAGCGGAACAACATTAGCTATCCACCAGTCCGCTGTGACCTTTTCTGTTGCTAAGAATGATTTAAATGTCTCTGCTAAGGCCCCGGCAATTTCTGCACTTGCCTCCCATAGGGTCTAAGGGAACACCTTGTCAGGAGATTTATTCACCCTAATTTGCCTCAGGATAGCAAGCACCTCCTCCTGCGTAATCTGTACAGGGTCCATGAAGTTGATGCTGCTTTGCCTCACTTCCATAGACTCTGTGTCTTTACAAGGAGGAATTTCTTTGTGAATCTGTGGAATTCATTTCCACAGTCGGCCGTGGAGGCAGGAGAACGGGCTTGATGGGGGAAGATAAGTCAGCCATGATGGAATGGGGTAGCAGGCTCAATGGGCCAAATGGTCTTAAACGAGCTACCAGCAAAAGTCATTGGCTTCGAGTGTTAAATATTTCTCTCTCTACTGATGCTGCCTGACCTGCTGTGTATTGTCTGTAGATTATGGTTTTATTTCAGATTTGTCCTTAGACTGAGGTAGCTGTGCGGTAAATCCTGGATGAATGAAAACATATAGGAACAGTGCTGTAGAGCGAACTGGCAAGGGAAAGAAAAGTTGTTTTGTTTGGTTGTATACATGTACAGTCAGATGATAATGAATTTGAAATTGAACGGTGGGTACTGCCTTCAGTGAAGGTATACAACCCTTGTGCATTCACCCATCTATGGGTCACAGTTTTCGTGTTATATCCATCCAAAGACTGGGTTGTGGTACCGAGAGAAACTTCGGCTCTGAGCTAGGTGTAGGAGCTGACCCAAGCCTCGGCCTCTGTTGAGGCACAGGAAGAAGTCTGTGGGGATGTCTGCCAGAGAGGGGATTCTGTGTGGTTGGAGCGAGGGCCTCGGGAGACATGGTCCAAGGTGATTTCATAACTCTGCTCCCTGGGCTGTTCTGTAATAGAGTACTGACCCCACAGTCAGCAGCAGCCAGCTCGGGGGGGCTCAGAAGCCTCTGTCTGGAGTAGGTGCATGGTCAGTTCTGTGGAAAGAGAGCACAAGGTTAGACAGAGCTGAACCCTCACCCTAATAGCACTTTAACCAAGTAGCTGCCTCTAAGTCAGAACGTTCTGGTTTTAAACCTCCGTGCAGCACTGAAAGAACAATGAACAGGTAGACACATTGGGTGAGATGTTAAAATCATTTCCTGGCTCCATGGATGCCAGAACATCAGTTTCTTTTAAACTTTATTTTCATTGTTTTGCCAATAACAGAACAAACAGGATAAATACACACAGACAGACAGGGTCATAATAGGTGAAGTAAAATCCGTATCTTATAATAGAAAAGGGTTACATTGGGTTAACCACACTCTTATGTCCATAATTGTCCTTCAAAGTCTCAGGGGACCTTAAGATCCATGACCTTAAAGTCCATTCTGCAGGTTCCCTCATAGGAAGAAATAAAACAAAGTTCTTCAATCCAAATAAATGTACAGTGAAGAAGTCATTTCAGGTTCAAATAAAATGTCCAATTTTCTCAGTATTTTTCAATTTTTTTAGTGTCAATTGTTCCATAACATATATTTCTTGAACTATTTCTATCCTTTCCAGGACGATAGGAGACTCTTTGCTTGGCCGTTTCCTGATAATCACTTTCTTACTGGCTGCTGGTAGTATTTGTAACAAATATCTTTCATGAATTTTGAGCTTATTTGGTACATTACCCAAATAACGATAAAGTCAAAATTAATTGCTGGGCTGATTATCGATCTTATCTCTGTTACCACATCTAACCAATAAGACAGAATCTTTGGACACTCCCAGAAAATATGAAAATGATCAGCCAACACATTATCACACATTCTCCAAAATTGACCTTGTTCAGGTCTGATACTTTGTAACTTCTATATTTTTGGCGTTATGAAAAATCTTAAGGTATTCTTCCAGGTGAATTCCCTCCACAGACCTGAGCTTGAAGTAGTCGAATGTGTTCTGCGTATGTTTAACCAATCATCTTCTGTCAATTATATGTTGGCTTCTCTCTCCCATTTTGATTTAACATACATTGTGGAGAGACCCCTGTTAGATTGTAAAATCGAGTAAATCCTGGTTATGTTTCTTTTTAAAATTCCTTTAGGCACATCAATGAATATATTAATCAGACTTAACCTTTCTCTCCAATAGTTTAAATATTTTGAAGATATCTAAAGAAGTTTTGTTTCTCTAAGTGATATGTTTCTGTGAGTTGTTGAAAGGACGCCAAGCCCTTAATGGAAGATATTGTACAGTATGAGGTGATTCCCTTACTTGTCCAATGTGTAAACCTACCACCCAATTGTGCTGGGAGGAATTCTGTGTCATGTGCCACCCAACGTAGTATTTTTACATTTCTTTCAAATTTTGGGTCTTTCAATTCTTTATACCAGATGTTTAGTGGGACCATTGTCCACTGAGTCAGTTTATTTAAATGCTTCTTTGGAGTATTTTATCCACCAGTGAAGATTGGAGAGGGATATTTATTAGACTTTGCTCTAAATCCTTCCACTTTGCCTCACAATTAGGGTCACCCCAACAGACCAGACTGTGCAGCTGTGCTGCTCTGTAATAGTCTTCAAAGCAAGGCGCAGCAAATCCACCTTTATCCTTACGCAGCTGTAATGTCTGAAATCTAATTCTTGGTTTCTGTTTTCCCCAAATAAATGTTGAAATCATTCTTTTCCATTCATTAAATTGCTTAAAAGGTACTTCAACAGGCAATGATTGAAAAAGAAAGAGCAATCTAGGTAATACATTCATCTTTACGGCTTCTATTCGATTATACATATTCACTGGCAGCAGTGAACATCTGTTTAAGTCTGCCTAATATCAGCTGTCATGGGAATATAATTATGTTCGTAGATAGTAGACAAGTCTTTAGGTATTTGTACTCCTAGGTATTTAATAATATTACCTTTCCATTGGAATTTACTCATTCTGTAAATGTTTTCTTGTGGTTCGTAATTAAAATTCAAAGTTTGGGTTTTATGTAAATTTAATTTATCGCCAGAGTAGGAACCAAATTCTTTCAGCAGGGATAATAATTTAGGCAAACCTGCATTGGGACTGGTAAGAGTCACGAGAATGTCATCCGCATACAGACAAATCTTATATTCTGTATCTCTGATCAGTACACCTGTTATGATCGTGTCTTCTCCAATTGCCTGGGCCAATGGCTCAATGAAAAGAGCGAAAAGCGTGGGGCTTAAGGGGCACCCTTGTCGGCATCCCCTTTCAAGAAATATTGTTTTAGATAAATTCCCATTTATTTTAATTCTGGCTGTAGGGGAAGAATATAAAGATTTCAGACATCCAACTACCTGATTATTGAAGCCAAACTGCTTAAGCACCAAGTACCGAGTCAAAGGCCTTTTCAGCATCAAGGCTAATAACTACAGATTCCAGGTTATTATTGCTCCTGTGGTCAATGAGATGAAGGGCCCGTCTCACATTGTCCTGGATTTGCCTATTTTTTACAAAACCTGTTTGACCTGTGTCAATTAGATCTAGAATTATATTTTCCAATCTTTTTACTAATATTGATGCAAATAATCTACAATCTATGTTTAGAACAGATATGGGCCTATAGAAACTGCATTTAGTCCGATCCTTACCATTTTTAGGAACTACTAAAATTATTGCTTGATTCCAGGACAATGGAGTCTCCCCTCCTCCGAGAACATAATTAAAACATTTCTTAAGTATTGGTATTATTATCTCTCTGAAAGTTTTGTACCATTCCGCTGGATAGCCATCAACGCCTGAGATTTTATTTGTTTTTAATGCTGATATAGCCTTACCTATTTCTTCTTCTGTTATCTCCTGAGTTATTACTTTATTTTGCTCCGTTCCTACAGATGGTAAATCTAAGGACGTTAAGAAGTTAGATATGTCTGCTAACTCTGCAGCTTTGGGTTGAGCGTATAACATTATGTAGTAGGTTTTGAAAGATTTTTGCATGTCTTCCAATTTGTGAAGCATCTTATTAGCCTGGGGGTCTTTCACCCTGTGTATGGATCTCTCAGCCTGATGTTTACATATTCTCCATGCAAGTAATTTCTTAGATTTGGGACTATTCTCATAGAAAGTTTGTTTAACAAACTTAGTTCTCTTCTCAACTTCACTTTCATAAATATTATTTACAGTTTGTTTTGTATCCAAAATTTGATTCAAGACATTACTGTCATTATACTCCATATGCTTACTCTCCAAAAATTGTAATTTTTCAGTAAGATCCTTGATTTGTTTCTCTTTTTCCTTTTTCTTCAGAGCTGGCTACTTTATGAGTTTACCCCTAATAACAGCTTTTGCAGCATCCCACAGAGTTCTGGGGGACACTGTTCCTCATCATTATATATCGTATAATCTTCAAACTCTTTCTTTAGGTATTTTGAATATAGGGCTTCATTCAAAAGACTGGTATTAAGTCCCACAAGGTATCTTTGGGCTTGTTGTCTAAATGTAATGTTAAGTTAACCCCTGCGTGGTCAGAGATGTCTCTTACCCCTATATCGCATTTTATAATCCTGTGTCTCTCTGAATTAAACATAAAAAATAATCTATTCTCGAGTACACGGAGTGGGGGTGAGGAAAAAATAAGCTGAAATGTCCAGCAAGTGGGTGTAACTCTCTCCATATATTGATTCGAAGAAGGAGTCTGAGAGTCTGAGTGGGAGTGCCGAGAAAGAGATTTTTGAAATTTTCGTTATTTTTTTTTTCTCCAACGGCTTTCTGAGAGGCGGGACTGCGCAGGCGTGTGACGTCGGGCAGTGCAGCGCGGCAGATTTAAAAGGGCAGACATCCTGCTTCGGGTTTGATTCGAAGAAGGAGTCTGAGAGTCTGAGTGGGAGTGCCGAGAAAGACATTTTTGAAATTTTCGTTATTTTTTTTTCTCCAACGGCTTTCTGAGAGGCGGGACTGCGCAGGCATGTGACGTCGGGCAGTGCAGCGCGGCAGATTTAAAAGGAACAAAGCCTCATAGAGCGGGCAGCGTAGTTTGCGGGCTGCGGAGTGAGCCGGGAGCAGAGTGAAGACTTAAGGGCTTCGGCTCAACGGGCTTAGGCGGAAGCGGGCGAGGCGAGGAAGGTTTGACATTCATTTTCTGTTGCTATTTGAGGAGAGGGGCATTATGACTGTGAGGGCAGTTTGCTGTTCTCGGTGTCGGATGTGGGAGGCCCTGGAGTCTCCAAGCCTCCCGGACGTCTACATCTGCGCCAAATGCATCGAGATGCAGCTCCTAAGGGACCGCGTTACGGAACTGGAGCTGCAGCTCGATGACCTTCGTCTAGTCAGGGAGAGCGAGGAGGTGATAGAGAGGAGTGGAAGGCAGGTGGTCACACCGGGGCCACGGGAGGCAGACAAGTGGGTCACGGTTAGAAGGGGGAAGGGGAAGAGTCAGGTAATAGGGAGTACCCCGGTGGCTGTGCCCCTTAACAACAGGTACTCCTGTTTGAGTACTGTTGGGGGGGACAGCTTACCCGGGGGAAGCGACAGTGGCCGTGCCTCCGGCACAGAGTCCGGCCCTGTAGCTCAGAAGGGTAGGGCAAGGAAGAGGAGGGCAGTTGTGATAGGGGACTCGATAGTAAGGGGGTCAGATAGGCGATTCTGTGGACGCAGTCCAGAGACCCGGATGGTAGTTTGCCTCCCTGGTGCCAGGGTCCGGGATATTTCTGATCATGTCCAAGATATCCTGAAGTGGGAGGGTGAGGAGCCAGAGGTCGTGGTACATATAGGTACCAATGACATAGGTAGGAAAAGGGATGAGGTCCTGAAAGGAGAATATAGGGAGCTAGGAAGGGAGTTGAGAAAAAGGACCGCAAAGGTAGTAATCTCGGGATTACTGCCTGTGCCACGCGACAGTGAGAGTAGGAATGCGATGAGGTGGAGGATAAATGCGTGGCTGAGGGATTGGAGCGGGGGCAGGGATTCAAGTTTTTGGATCATTGGGACCTCTTTTGGCGCAGGCGTGACCTGTACAAAAAGGACGGGTTACACTTGAATCCTAGGGGGACCAATATCCTGGCAGGGAGATTAGCGAGGGCTACTGAGGTGACTTTAAACTAGAATGGTTGGGGGGTGGGAATCAAATTAAAGAGGCTAGGCGTGAGGAGGTTAGTTCACAACAGAGGGATGGGAACCAGTGCAGAGAGACAGAGGGGTGTAAAGTGAGGGTAGAAGCAAAAAGTACAAAGGAGAAAAGTAAAAGTGGCAGGCCGACAAATCCAGGGCAAGCATTAAAAAGGGCCACTTTTCAACATAATTGTATAAGGGCTAAGAGAGTTGTAAAAGAGCGCCTGAAGGCTTTATGTGTCAATGCAAGGAGCATTCGTAATAAGATGGATGAATTGAAAGTGCAGATTGTTATTAATGATTATGATATAGTTGGGATCACAGAGACATGGCTCCAGGGTGACCAGCGATGGGAGCTCAACGTTCAGGGATATTCAATAGTCAGGAGGGATAGACATGAAGGAAGGGGAGGTGGGGTGGCGTTGCTGGTTAAAGAAGAGATTAATGCAATAGAAAGGAAGGACATAAGCCGGGAAGATGTGGAATCGATATGGGTAGAGCTGCGTAACACTAAGGGGCAGAAGACGCTGGTGGGAGTTGTGTACAGGCCACCTAACAGTAGTAGTGAGGTCGGAGATGGTATTAAACAGGAAATTAGAAATGTGTGCAATAAAGGAACAGCAGTTATAATGGGTGACTTCAATCTACATGTAGACTGGGTGAACCAAATTGGTAAAGGTGCTGAGGAAGAGGATTTCTTGGAATGTATGCGGGATGGTTTTTTGAACCAACATGTCGAGGAACCAACCAGAGAGCAGGCTATTCTGGACTGGGTTTTGAGCAATGAGGAAGGGTTAATTAGCGATCTTGTCGTGAGAGGCCCCTTGGGTAAGAGTGACCATAATATGGTGGAATTCTTCATTAATATGGAGAGTGACATAGTTAATTCAGAAACAAAGGTTCTGAACTTAAAGAGGGGTAACTTTGAAGGTATGAGACGTGAATTAGCTAAGATAGACTGGCAAATGACACAAAGGATTGACCGTGGATATGCAATGGCAAGCATTTAAAGGTTGCATGGATGAACTACAACAATTGTTCATCCCAGTCTGGCAAAAGAATAAATCAAGGAAGGTAGTGCACCCGTGGCTGACAAGAGAAATTAGGGATAGTATCAATTCCAAAGAAGTAGCATACAAATTAGCCAGAGAAAGTGGCTCACCTGAGGACTGGGAGAAATTCAGAGTTCAGCAGAGGAGGACAAAGGGCTTAATTAGGAAGGGGAAAAAAGATTATGAGAGAAAACTGGCAGGGAACATAAAAACGGACTGTAAAAGCTTTTATAGATATGTAAAAAGGAAAAGACTGGTAAAGACAAATGTAGGTCCCCTGCAGACAGAGACAGGTGAATTGATTATGGGGAGCAAGGACATGGCAGACCAATTGAATAATTACTTTGGTTCTGTCTTCACTAAGGAGGACATAAATAATCTTCCAGAAATAGTAAGGAACAGAGGGTCCAGTGAGATGGAGGAACTGAGTGAAATATATGTTAGTAGGGAAGTGGTGTTAGGTAAATTGAAGGGATTGAAGGCAGATAAATCCCCAGGGCCAGATGGTCTGCATCCTAGAGTGCTTAAGGAAGTAGCCCAAGAAATAGTGGATGCATTAGTGATAATTTTTCAAAACTCGTTAGATTCTGGACTAGTTCCTGAGGATTGGAGGGTGGCTAATGTAACCCCACTTTTTAAAAAAGGAAGGAGAGAGAAACTGGGGAATTATAGACCGGTTAGCCTAACGTCGGTGGTGGGGAAACTGCTGGAGTCAGTTGTCAAAGATGTGATAACAGCACATTTGGAAAACGGTGAAATGATCGGACAAAGTCAGCATGGATTTGTGAAAGGAAAATCATGTCTGACGAATCTCATAGAATTTTTTGAGGATGTAACTAGTAGAGTGGATAGGGGAGAACCAGTGGATGTGGTATATTTGGATTTTCAAAAGGCTTTTGACAAGGTCCCACACAGGAGATTAGTGTGCAAACTTAAAGCACACGGTATTGGGGGTAAGGTATTGGTGTGGGTGGAGAATTGGTTAGCAGACAGGAAGCAAAGAGTGGGAATAAACGGGACCTTTTCAGAATGGCAGGCGGTGACTAGTGGGGTACAGCAAGGCTCAGTGCTGGGACCCCAGTTGTTTACAATATATATTAATGACTTGGATGAGGGAATTAAATGCAGCATCTCCAAGTTTGCGGATGACACGAAGCTGGGTGGCAGTGTTAGCAGTGAGGAGGATGCTAAGAGGATGCAGGGTGACTTGGATAGGTTGGGTGAGTGGGCAAACTCATGGCAGATGCAATTTAATGTGGATAAATGTGAAGTTATCCACTTTGGTGGCAAAAATAGGAAAACAGATTATCATCTGAATGGTGGCCGATTAGGAAAAGGGGAGGTGCAACGAGACCTGGGTGTCATTATACACCAGTCATTGAAAGTGGGCATGCAGGTACAGCAGGCGGTGAAAAAGGCAAATGGTATGCTGGCATTTATAGCGAGAGGATTCGAGTACAGGAGCAGGGAGGTACTACTGCAGTTGTACAAGGCCTTGGTGAGACCACACCTGGAGTATTGTGTGCAGTTTTGGTCCCCTAATCTGAGGAAAGACATCTTTGCCATAGAGGGAGTACAAAGAAGGTTCACCAGATTGATTTCCTGGGATGGCAGGACTTTCATATGAAGAAAGACTGGATGAACTGGGCTTGTACTCGTTGGAATTTAGAAGATTGAGGGGGGATCTGATTGAAACGTATAAGATCCTAAAGGGATTGGACAGGCTAGATGCAGGAAGATTGTTCCCGATGTTGGGGAAGTCCAGAACGAGGGGTCACAGTTTGAGGATAGAGGGGAAGCCTTTTAGGACCGAGATTAGGAAAAACTTCTTCACACAGAGAGTGGTGAATAGAAACATAGAAAATAGGTGCAGGAGTAGGCCATTCGGCCCTTCGAGCCTGCACCGCCATTTATTATGATCATGGCTGATCATCCAACTCAGAACCCCGCCCCAGCCTTCCCTCCATACCCCCTGACCCCTGTAGCCACAAGGGCCATATCTAACTCCCTCTTAAACATAGCCAATGAACTGGCCTCAACAGTTTCCTGTGGCAGAGAATTCCACAGATTCACCACTCTCTGTGTGAAGAAGTTTTTCCTAATCTCGGTCCTAAAATCTGTGGAATTCTCTGCCACAGGAAACTGTTGTTTCCACAAATGAAACATTTAGTGTAACTTCTTTATGATCAATAAAACCCTTCACCAGTAAATAACGCTCTTCTTTGTCTGTAATCTGCGAGGAAAACCGGAAATTTACTTTATTTGAGATTAATATTGCAACTCCCCTTGCGTTTCCCCTCTCAAAAGAGTAACAACAATTTTTAAATCCCATTTTGCGTAACTTCTCATGTTCAATTTTTGAAAGGTGAGTTTCTTGCCAAAAAATTATATCTTGCTTTTCTCTCTTCATTTTAGCTAGAGCTAAATTCTTTTGATTGGGTTCTATAACCCATTCACATTAAGGGTGATTACTCTGTATTCTTGATACGGCATTCCACACCAGTAAAAAAGGGTTTATATAAATAGTTAAAAATCCCGAGATGACCTAAACAAATGAACTTCTGTCTGTACAACAAACTAACATTTAACATATAAACAACACATAACATCTGTGACTTCCACCTTTGAAGTTTAAACTTCAGTCAGCATGGACTTACGAAGGGGAAATCATGCTTGACTAATCTTCTGGAATTTTTTGAAGATGTAATTGAAAATGGACAAGGGAGAGCCATTTGATGTAGTGTACCTGGACTTTCAGAAAGCTTTGACAAGGTCCCACATAGGAGATTAGTGGGCAAAATTAAAGCACATGATATTGGGGGTAGGGTACTGACATGGATCGTAAATTGGTTTGCAGACAGGAAACAAAGAGTAGGGATTAACGGGTCCCTTTCAGAATGGCAGGCAGTGACTAGTGGGGTACCGCAAGGCTCGGTGCTGGGTCCGCAGCTATTTACAATATACATTAATGATTTAGATGAAGGGATTAAAAGTAACATTAGCAAATTTGCAGATGACACAAAGCTGGGTGGCAGTGTGAAATGTGAGGAGGATGTTATGAGAACGCAGGGTGACTTGGACAGGCTGGGTGAGTGGGCAGATGCTTGGCAGATGCAGTTTAATGTGGATAACTGTGAGGTTATCCACTTTGGTGGCAAGAACAGGAAGGCAGATTACTATCTGAATGATGTCAAGTTAGGAAACGAGGAAGTACAAAGAGATCTAGATGTCCTTGTTCATCAGTCACTGAATGTAAGCATGCAGGTACAGCAGGCAGTGAAGAAAGCTAATGGCACGTTGGCCTTCATAACAGGGGGAGTTGAGTATAGGAGCAAAGAGGTCCTGCTGCAGTTGTACAGGGTCCTGGTGAGACCACACTTGGAGTATTGTGTGCAGTTTTGGTCTCCAAATTTGAGGAAGGACATTCTTGCTATTGAGGGAGTGCAGCATAGGTTCACGAGGTTAATTCCCGGGATGGCGGGACTGTCATACGTTGAAAGATTGGAGTGACTGGGCTGGTATACACTGGAATTTAGAAAGATGAGAGGGGATCCGATTGAAACATAAGATTATTAAGGAAATGGACACGCTAGAGGCAGGAAACACGTTCCCGATTTTGGGGGAGTCCAGAACCAGAGGCCACAGTTTAAGAATAAGTGGAGTTCTTCCTCAACTCCATTTAGAACGGAGTTGAGGAAGAACTTTTTCACTCAGAGGGTTGTGGATCTGTGGAATGCTCTGCCTCAGAAGGCAGTGGAGGCCAATTCTCTGGATGCTTTCAAGAAAGAGTTCGATTGAGCTCTTAAAGATAGCGGAGTCAAGGGATATGGGGAGAAGGCAGGAACGGGGCACTGATTGTGGATGATCAGCCATGATCACAGTGAATGGCGGTGCTGGCTCGAAGGGCCGAATGGCCTGCTCCTGCACCTATTGTCTAAACTTCTAAGTCGGTGGGGGGAGAGAGAGCCCTTAAACCCGAAGGGGCCCCTCCTAGTGCAGGTTGATGCCTCTGAATAATTGAAATCACGACACTGCACAAAAAAAGAACAAAATCAAACATCAACTCCCAGGTTTGTGGTCAGGTTAGTTATAGTAATAAGAGCTTACAGAGGAAAAATAATTTATGTTCTATTTTTAAGTTCTTATACAAAGTCAATTATAGTTTGGTGTTAGGGTAGATGTGATTTTACCGACCTGGCTGAAGGATATTTTATCACTATACTTTTGAGAGCTCTCACGCAGTATCTTTGTTGCGTCAAAATTCCTTTAGCTTGTCCTGGATGCGTTTCAGATATGTTTCTCAGTCCCGGCGGGATTTTGCACCAGCTGCCTCCCAGGAAAGTTGTCTCAGTTTCTTGGTGGCTGTGACTTCCGCGGGGGCCACGATTCCGGGACAGTCCGGGAAAAATCCCCAGTTCTTCAGGTCTTCCGTCGCCTCCGATGCGTTACTGTAGATGACTTGTCCAGTGTCAAAAACACTCGAAGTTTGGCTGGGTAAAGAGTCTGGAACTGGAGCCCCTTTGCTTTAAGCGTTTTTCTGATGGTGGAGTAAGCCTTTCTTTTCATAAGTATTTTGGTCGGGTAGTCTTGATCAAAAAATACTCTTTTCCCATCATAATAAATCTCTTATTTTTTCCAAGCAGAGCGAAGCACCAACTCTTTAATTTTATACTCCAGAAAGTAGATGACCTCGGACCTTGGGTTGGAACCTTGTGCTGGTCTGGATCCAAGAGATCAAAGGCAGTGTTGTACACAGAGGGCGGCATCGGGAAGGGACAACTCTGTTTTAAAAAATTTTTCCAGAAATTCCTGTATGTTGTCTCCTTCCGCCCCTTCGGAAAGTACGTTATTCCTGCGTGAACGGGCCTCCAGGTCCGTTAGTCGAGCTTGAATGATCTCCTGAAGTTCCAGTGCGCGGGAAAGAACCTCCCTGGCTTTGGCATTCCATTTCTTCACTTCTGCCACCCTTTGCTCCATATCCTCAACTCTAACCGTTACTTCTTTTAAATCACCAACAATAGCCTTCAGCTTCTGGTTAATTTCTTCTCTGAAATCTACCAGCTCCTTCTTTAGAAAACCCAAGGAATCACTCAGTTCTTTTTTCATGTCCGAACGAAGCGCCCGTATTCCGGCCATGACGTTCGCATGAACAGCCTCCGTATCCTCGTGTTCAGCTTGGTTGCTAGCGCCGTCGTCAGTGTCCTCACCGTCAGTCGGTACTTTATCGCTTCTCTTCGGGTTTTGTTGCGGTTTTCCTCGTCTTTCTTTTGTTTCCCCCTTTCATGCTACGAGACCCAGTTTTCTGTTTAAGCAACCGTTTCTTATTTACGGGGAAATAAGACCATCTGGGAGCCCTTACTGATCATGCCAGTGGATGTGGTATATTTGGATTTT
This sequence comes from Mobula hypostoma, assembly GCF_963921235.1. NCBI lineage: Eukaryota > Metazoa > Chordata > Chondrichthyes > Myliobatiformes > Myliobatidae > Mobula > Mobula hypostoma. The sequence continues at coordinate 8,836,231 of NC_086108.1, read as the reverse complement.
CAAAAGGCTTTTAACAAGGTCCCACACAGGAGATTAGTGTGCAAACTTAAAGCACACGGTATTGGGGGTAAGGTATTGGTGTGGGTGGAGAATTGGTTAGCAGACAGGAAGCAAAGAGTGGGAATAAACGGGACCTTTTCAGAATGGCAGGCGGTGACTAGTGGGGTACAGCAAGGCTCAGTGCTGGGACCCCAGTTGTTTACAATATATATTAATGACTTGGATGAGGGAATTAAATGCAGCATCTCCAAGTTTGCGGATGACACGAAGCTGGGTGGCAGTGTTAGCTGTGAGGAGGATGCTAAGAGGATGCAGGGTGACTTGGATAGGTTGGGTGAGTGGGCAAATTCATGGCAGATGCAATTTAATGTGGATAAATGTGAAGTTATCCACTTTGGTGGCAAAAATAGGAAAACAGATTATTATCTGAATGGTGGCCGATTAGGAAAAGGGGAGGTGCAACGAGACCTGGGTGTCATTATACACCAGTCATTGAAAGTGGGCATGCAGGTACAGCAGGCGGTGAAAAAGGCGAATGGTATGCTGGCATTTATAGCGAGAGGATTCGAGTACAGGAGCAGGGAGGTACTACTGCAGTTGTACAAGGCCTTGGTGAGACCACACCTGGAGTATTGTGTGCAGTTTTGGTCCCCTAATCTGAGGAAAGACATCTTTGCCATAGAGGGAGTACAAAGAAGGTTCACCAGATTGATTCCTGGGATGGCAGGACTTTCATATGAAGAAAGACTGGATGAACTGGGCTTGTACTCGTTGGAATTTAGAAGATTGAGGGGGGATCTGATTGAAACGTATAAGATCCTACAGGGATTGGACAGGCTAGATGCAGGAAGATTGTTCCCGACGTTGGGGAAGTCCAGAACGAGGGGTCACAGTTTGAGGATAGAGGGGAAGCCTTTTAGGACCGAGATTAGGAAAAAATTCTTCACACAGAGAGTGGTGTATCTGTGGAATTCTCTGCCACAGGAAACTGTTGAGGCCAGTTCATTGGCTATATTTAAGAGGGAGTTAGATATGGCCCTTGTGGCTACGGGGGTCAGGGGGTATGGAGGGAAGGCTGGGGCGGGGTTCTGAGTTGGATGATCAGCCATGATCATAATAAATGGCGGTGCAGGCTCGAAGGGCCGAATGGCCTACTCCTGCACCTATTTTCTATGTTTCTATGATCATAATAAACGGCGGTGCAGGCTCGAAGGGCCGAATGGCCTACTCCTGCACCTATTTTCTATGTTTCTATGTTTCTATGCGGCTGGCTGTATCTGCGCCATACCGGAAGTCCCACCAGAATATCATCTTTTTGTCCCCCACCTCACTGTGACTACTGTTGCTAAAAGGGCATTGGATCATCATCTCAGTCCCCTCCTATGTTATCAGATAAGCACGCAACATGGAATACAATGCAGTACAGGCCCTTCGACCCACAATGTTGTGCCAACCTTTTAACCTACTCCAAGATCAATCTAACCCTTCCTTCCTACATAGCCCTCTATTTTTCTATCATCCATGTAACCCTTAAACAGAAACAGAATTAGGCCATTTCAACATGGCTGATCCATTTTTCCTCTCAGCCTCAACCTCCTGCCTTCTCCCCGTATCTCTTCATACCCTGATTAATCAAGAATCTAAAAAAACACCTCTGCTTTAAATATACTAATGACTTGGCCTCCACAGCCACCTGTGGCAATGAACTCCACAGATTACCACTCTCTGGCTAAAGAAAGAACTTGTCTCCTTTCTTAAAAGACAGCCCTCTATCCTGAGCAACACACATCAAAGTTGCTGGTGAACGCAGCACGCTAGGCAGCATCTCTAGGAAGAGGTATCTATCCTATCCTGAGGCTGTGCCCTCTGGTCCTAGACTCCCCCCACCATAGGAAACATTCTCTCCATGTCCACTCTGTTGGGGCCTTTCAGCATTTAATATGTTTCAATGAGGTCAAATGTCCGTAAAGTATCTGATCTTCCAGTGGTGTTCCACACACCCACTGTCTGTGTAAAAAAAACTACCTCTGACATCCCCCCTGTACTTTCCTCCCCTCCCCTCCTGATGTCTTTTCAAAGATTCAAAGTACATACGCAGTATACAACCCTGAGATTTGTCTTCCCCACAGACAGCCATGAAACAAAGAAACACCCTGGAACCCAAAGAAAATATCAGTATCCCTCCCCCCACCTGCGCAAATAAAATCATGCAAATACCAACAAAGAGGAGCAAAAAACACAGAATATAAAATACAAAACTGAAAGAGTTCCAGGCGTATTTATTCAGCTCAGAAACCAGAAACACACCATAAAGTGAACTACAGAGTCCAATCCACATACAGTGTCAATTAAACCTTGCCCAAGATCCAGAACTCTGGCACTATCCTCCAGCTGCAGCAGCTGAGGGACTGTCACACACAGACCATTTTCCTCCAGCAGCAGTCAGTGAGAGAGAGAGGGGCTGGCAGACGATGCTAAACATCTCCTCGCCTTGATGATTTCAAATCTTCCTCAGCATTAGATTGGCAAGACATGGAACCAAACATTTCTGCCCTGGGGAAAAATCTCTGGCTGTGCGCACTAGCTATCCCTCTTATCATCTTCTACACCTCTCATCCTCCTTCCTTGACTGAAGGCCGCTCTGGCTCCTTTGGAAGTTCAGTAGCACAGACAACAATTTCACTCATTATCCTGAAGAAAGTAAGTCAGCTGTGGGGTGTTTAGTTCCTTACTGTGGGCCATGTCTCCCTCTTCACAAAATAGCCTTGCTAAGACTGGTTTCACGATTTGGTTCGGGAGTGTGAACGTAGATCACCGCTGTGCACCCTGTACTGTGACCGCAGGTCCCCGTACTCTGCATCCGCTACAGTGACCGGGACTGGGCTCCAGAGAGTGGACTTAGATCCCCACACACGTGATCACGACGTTGGACACAGCTTCTGGAGCCTGGACACAAATCTTTGGCCTGTGCATCCAGTGACACAAGACTATGGGATAACATTGACTCGGATTTTGGAGACGGAAGTCTAACCTGTGCATCCAACACTGCGATCACAAAACTATGGGACAAAGCTGACTCTGATTTTGGACACGGATCTCTAGCCCATGCAGCCAGTACTGTGCAATCACAATGCTTCACTTCTCTGTGACTAAGGGAGAGAGAAAAAAAAACAGGAATCCAAAAATTAAAGAGTGGCCTTACTCATTGGTGGGGCTGGAGTGAAAGGGTTGGCGGATGCACTGGTTACAATGTTCCTCACTCGCTTTGTTCCAACGCTGTGACGATCTGTAACTCCTGAAATATCCAGCTCCTGCACAGAAACACATTTACATTAAGGGCGGCAAGACAGTATAGCAATTAGTGTTACACTGTTACAATGACAGCATCCCGCGCTCAGTTCCCCCGCTCCCCACTGCCTGTACATTCTCCTCTGTGACCGCAAAGGCTTCCTCCAGGCGCTGATTTCCTCCCACAGTCCAAAGGCTACAGGTTACGGTTAGTAAGTTGTGGGCATGCTATGTTGGCACAAGAAGTGTGGTGACACCTGCGGTCTGCTCCCAGCACATCTTCAGACTGTATTGGTCATTGGCGCAAATGATGCATTTCACTGTATGTTCCGATGTACATCACAATTAAATCTATTTAGCCAACCATTCGTCCATTTACCAACCAGCTACCAATCACACGAGGAAACTATAATCAAAACGGATCAGATCCAAATGTAAACGAAAGAGATTCTGTCGATGTTGGAAATCCAAGAACAACACACCAAATGCAGGAGGAACTCAGCAGGTCAGGCAGCAAAAAGTGAAACTTCCTGGTGACCAAACATTTTAATTCCAATTCCCATTCCTGTTCTGACATGTCGGTCCATGGCCTCCTCTTGCACCACAAAGAGGCCACCCCAAGGGTGAAGGAGCCACATTCCATTTGGGTAGCCTCCAACCTGATGGCATGAATATCGATTTCTCCTCCCCTCCCGCTCCATTCCCCACTCTGGCCTTTTACCTCTTCTCACCTGCTTATCACCTCCCTGGATCCCCTCCTCCTTCCCTTTCTCCAGTGGTCCACTCTCCTCTCCTATCGGATTCCTTCCTCTCCAGCCCTTCACCTTCTAGCTAACCTCGTTCCCCCTCCCCCCAACCTTTTTATTCTGGCATCCTCCCCCTTCCTTCCTCGTCCCGAGGAAGCGTCTCTGTCTGAAATGTCAACTGGTTACTCTTTTCATAGATGCTGCCTGACCTGCTGAGTTCCTCCAGCATTGTTGTGTGTGTGTGTGTGTGTGTGTGTGTGTGTGTGTGTGTGTGTGTGTGTGTGTGTTGCTTCAGATCCAAATATATCACTCAGACGGTGATGAGAGTGCGGAACGAGCTGTCAGCAGAGGTGGTGGATGCAGGTTAGATTCCAACGTTTAAGTGTAGGATCATGGATAGGAGGGGTACGGAGGGATATGGACTGGGTACAGGTTGATGAGATAGGCAGTGTAATAGTTCATCATGGACTAGACGGGCCGAAAGGCCTGCTTCTGTGCTGTGGTACTCTATGATTCCACTCACAAGCAGTTTAGCAACACCATCAACTGACATTCCAACTGGCTACGTCGGGAGTCCATTAGCCAAAGTGGCAGAAGTCAGCAGCATCTGCGGAAAGAGAAACGGTCGACGTTTCGGGTCTGTGACACTCCTGCAGAGCTGACCACATCCCAAGTAGAATCAGAGACCTGGAACGAGGACTGTTCCTTGTTCCAGACACTGCCCAACATGCTGAGATTTTCCCCGCATCAGCTGACGTCCTGATGAAGGCTCTCGGCCCGAAACGTCGACTGTTGATTCATTTCCACAGATGCTGCCTGATCTGCTGAGTTCCTCCAGCAATTTGTGTGTGTTAATCTACTGGGCACCTTGCTAGCCAATTAAAATCAGTCAAAGTCGAAGGAAATTTATTATCAAAGTACCTATTGTATACGTCACCATTTACTACCCTGAAATTCATTTTCTTGCAGGTATTCACAGGATTATGTACTGCTCACATAATCACTAACTAATTAACCAAATAGCCTGGTAGTCAGCTGATCTGGGATGTGCTGATAATTCAAACTACATTTATTATCAAAGTACATATGCAGTATACAACCCTGAGATTTGTCTTCCCCACGGACAGCCATGAAGCAAAGAAACACTATGGAATCCACTCAAGTAAAAACTATCAACCCCCCCACAAGCGCAAATTGCATAAAACAGCAAACAAAAAAGCTCAAAACACAAAATTGAAAGAGTCCAGGCATATGCTTCCCGGATGGTAGCAGCTGGAATAGATGGTGGTTGAGATGGCTTGCATCCCCAATGATCCTACGGGTTCTTTTTACACACCTGTCTTTGTAAACGTCCTGAATCATGGGAAGTTCACAACTATAGATGTGCTGGGCTGTCCGCACCACTCTCTGCAGGGTCCTGCGATTAAGGGAAGTACAGTTCCCATACCAGGCAATGATGCAGCCAGTCAGGATGCTCTCAATTGTGCCCCTGTAGAAAGTTCTCAGGATTTAGGGGCCCACACCAAACTTCTTCAACCATCTCAACCAGTGGTGGCTGTGTGGAACGAGCTTCCAGCAGAAGTGGTTGAGGCAGGTTCGATATTGTCACTTAAAGTTAAATTGGATAGATATATGGACAGGGAAGGAATGGAGGGTTATGGGCTGAGTGCAGGTCAGTGGGACTAGGTGAGAGTAAGAGTTCGGCACGGACTAGAAGGGCCGAGATGGCCTGTTTCCGTGCTGTAATTGTTATATGGTTATACATATATATATATATTTCAGTTCAGCAGGCTGCCCCAATTCAAAGTCACCCAAAGTAGCAACAAAAATGTGGAACGACAGAGTCCAATTCAGTTCCTACCAGCGAATTCTTGAGCTCCGGACCATGCTTGCGTTTCAGGCTGCAAAGGGCACGTATCTGGAGTTCCTGCTGCTTCTGGTCTCCTGTGAAACTCTTCTCACCGAGTGATCTGCTGTGTGCAGAAACAATCAACATATTTACAACCTCGAGGTCACTCATTCCCCCTGCACAAACAGCAGCTGCCCTTGGACTTGATCAGCAATAAAGTGACCTGTTCCCTCCCGGGTCTTGAAGAAAATCCCAGGTTGTTTTCCAAAGATGGAACTAGATTTAATTAACAGGAAAGTAATGAATACCAAAGTTGGGACTTTATGTTGAAGTTGATCACAAGATCAAGAACAACCTATTCCACAAATGGCTTCTGTCAGGACTTTAGGAGTTGTGATGTCATTTTGAAGTTGTATAAGACATTGGTGAGGTCTAATTTGGAGTATTGTGTGCAGTTTTGGTCACCAACCTACAGGAAGGATATCAATAAGACTGAAAGAGTGCAGAAAAAAATTCACAAGGATGTTGCCAGGACCTGAGTTATCAGGAAGGGTTGAATAGGTTAAGACCTGGAACGTAGTAGAAATAGGGGAGATCTGATTGAGGTATACAAAACTATGAGGAGTATCATTCATTATGTGCCGTGCATATGAAATGGGCGACCAGGTCTTTCCATGACCATGATTGTTCTTGGCAAAATTTTTCTACAGAATTGGTTTGCCAGTGTCTTTACAAGACCGGTGACTCCAGCCATTATCAAAACTCTTCAGAGATTGTCTGCCTGGTGTCAGTGGTCACATAACCAGGACTTGTGTTATGCACCGGCTGCTCGTACGACCATCCACCACCTGCTCCCATGGCTTCACGTGACCCTGATCGGAGGCTAAGCAGGTGCTACACCTTGCCCAAGGGTGACCTGCGGGCTAGCAGAGGGTAGGAGTCCTTTGGTAGGCACGCGTCTCCACCCCAACCTCTAGCATACGTAATGACATTTGTTGTTTTGCAGCAGCAGTACAATTCAAAAATTAAGAAATTAGCCGATAAAAATATTACTATAAGTTACAGTGCACGCCTTTCGGCCCGCAATATTGTGCTGACCTTTTAACTTACACCAGGAACAATCTAACCCTTCCCTTCTCCATAACCCTCCATTTCTCTATTATCCATGTGCCTATCTAGGAGTTTCTTAAATGCCCCTAATGTATCTGCTACCCACCACCCCTGGTAGTGCATTCCACACACCCAGCACTCTGTGTAAAAAAAATTTACATCTTGCATAATCTCTATACGTTCCTCCAGTCACCTTAAAATTGTGCCCCCTTGTATGGGTGGTGGAGACATCTCTACCAAAGGGGGTATAAGGTGCTCCTCCCCACCGCTAACCTGCGGCAGGGTGTAGCACCTGCTTAGCACCCCCACCTCCCCAGATCAGGGTCATATGAAGCCATGGGAGCAGGTGGTGGATGGTCGTATGAGTAGCTGGTGAAGATCACAAGTCCTGGTTATGTGACCACTGACACCAGGCAGACAATCTCTGAAGAGTATTGATAATGACTGGAGTCACCCGTCTTGTAAAGACACTGCCCAGAAGGAGGCAATGGCAAATCAGTTCTGTAGAAAATTTTGCCAAGAACAATCATGGTCATAGAAAGACTGTGATCGCTCACATCATACGACATGGCACATAATGAATGAACAAACCTTGTGTAAGCCATTTTCACACTGGGAAGAAGTCTCTGGCTGTCTACTCGATCTACACCTCTTATCATCTTGTACACCTCTATCAAGTCACCTCTCATCCTCCTTCACTCCAAAGAGAAAGGCCCTAATTTATAGAAACATAGAAAATAGGTGCAGGAGTAGGCCATTCGGCCCTTCGAGCCTGCACCGCCATTTATTATGATCATGGCTGATCATCCAACTCAGAACCCAGCCTTCCCTCCATACCCCCTGACCCCTGTAGCCACAAGGGCCATATCTAACTTCCTTTTAAACATAGCTAATGAACTGGCCTCAACAGTTTGCTGTGGCAGAGAATTCCACAGATTCACCACTCTCTGTGTGAAGAAGTTTTTCCTAATCTCGGTCCTAAAAGGCTTCCCCTCTATCCTCAAACTGTGACCCCTCGTTCTGGACCTCCCCAACATCGGGAACAATCTTCCCGCATCTAGCCTGTCCAATCCCTTTAGGATCTTATACGTTTCAATCAGATCCCCCCTCAATCTTCTAAATTCCAACGAGTACAAGCCCAGTTCATCCAGTCTTTCTTCATATGAAAGACCTGCCATCCCAGGAATCAATCTGGTGAACCTTCTTTGTACTCCCTCTATGGCAAAGATGTCTTTCCTCAGATTAGGGGACCAAAACTGCACACAATACTCCAGGTGTGGTCTCACCAAGGCCTTGTACAACTGCAGTAGTACCTCCCTGCTCCTGTACTCGAATCCTCTCGCTATAAATGCCAGCATACCGTTCGCCTTTTTCACCGCCTGCTGTACCTGCATGCCCACTTTCAATGACTGGTGTATAATGACACCCAGGTCTCGTTGCACCTCCCCTTTTCCTAATCGGCCACCATTCAGATAATAATCTGTTTTCCTATTTTTGCCACCAAAGTGGATAACTTCACATTTATCCACATTAAATTGCATCTGCCATGAGTTTGCCCACTCACCCAACCTATCCAAGTCACCCTGCATCCTCTTAGCATCCTCCTCACTGCTAACACTGCCACCCAGCTTCGTGTCATCCGCAAACTTGGAGGTGCTGCATTTAATTCCCTCATCCAAGTCATTAATATATATTGTAAACAACTGGGGTCCCAGCACTGAGCCTTGCGGTACCCCACTAGTCACCGCCTGCCATTCTGAAAAGGTCCCGTTTATTCCCACTCTTTGCTTCCTGTCTGCTAACCAATTCTCCACCCACACCAATACCTTACCCCCAATACCGTGTGCTTTAAGTTTGCACACTAATCTCCTGTGTGGGACCTTGTCAAAAGCCTTTTGAAAATCCAAATATACCACATCCACTGGTTCTCCCCTATCCACTCTACTAGTTACATCCTCAAAAAATTCTATGAGATTCGTCAGACATGATTTTCCTTAGACTTTGTCCAATCATTTCACCGCTTTCCAAATGTGCTGTTATCACATCCTTGATAACTGACTCCAGCAGTTTCCCCACCACCGACGTTAGGCTAACCGGCCTATAATTCCCCGGTTTCTCTCTCCCTCCTTTTTTAAAAAGTGGGGTTACATTAGCCACCCTCCAATCCTCAGGAACTAGTCCAGAATCTAACGAGTTTTGAAAAATTATCACTAATGCATCCACTATTTCTTGGGCTACTTCCTTAAGCACTCTGGGATGCAGACCATCTGGCCCTGGGGATTTATCTGCCTTCAATCCCTTCAATTTACCTAACACCACTTCCCTACTAACATGTATTTCGCTCAGTTCCTCCATCTCACTGGACCCTCTGTCCCTTACTATTTCTGGAAGATTATTTATGTCCTCCTTAGTGAAGACAGAACCAAAGTAATTATTCAATTGGTCTGCCATGTCCTTGCTCCCCATAATCAATTCACCTGTTTCTGTTTGCAGGGGACCTACATTTGTCTTTATCAGTCTTTTCCTTTTTACATATCTATAAAAGCTTTTACAGTCCGTTTTTATGTTCTCTGCCAGTTTTCTCTCATAATCTTTTTTCCCCTTCCTAATTAAGCCCTTTGTCCTCCTCTGCTGAACTCTGAATTTCTCCCAGTCCTCAGGTGAGCCACTTTCTCTGGCTAATTTGTATGCTACTTCTTTGGAATTGATACTATCCCTAATTTCTCTTGTCAGCCACGGGTGCACTACCTTCCTTGATTTATTCTTTTGCCAAACTGGGATGAACAATTGTTGTAGTTCATCCATGCAACCTTTAAATGCCTGCCATTGCATATCCACCGTCAATCCTTTAAGTGTCATTTGCCAGTCTATCTTAGCTAATTCACGACTCATACCTTCAAAGTTACCCCTCTTTAAGTTCAGAACCTTTGTTTCTGAATTAACTACGTCACTCTCCATGTTAATGAAGAATTCCACCATATTATGGTCACTCTTACCCAAGGGGCCTCTCACGACAAGATCGCTAATTAACCCTTCCTCATTGCTCAAAACCCAGTCCAGAATAGCCTGCTCTCTAGTCGGTTCCTCGACATGTTGGTTCAAAAAACCATCCCGCATACATTCCAAGAAATCCTCTTCCTCAGCACCTTTACCAATTTGGTTCACCCAGTCTACATGTAGATTGAAGTCACCCATTATAACTGCTGTTCCTTTATTGCACACATTTCTAATTTCCTGTTTAATACCATCTCCGACCTCACTACTACTGTTAGGTGGCCTGTACACAACTCCCACCAGCATCTTCTGCCCCTTAGTGTTACGCAGCTCTACCCATATCGATTCCACATCTTCCCGGCTTATGTCCTTCCTTTCTATTGCGTTAATCTCTTTTTTAACCAGCAACGCCACCCCACCTCCCCTTCCTTCATGTCTATCCCTCCTGAATATTGAATATCCCTGAACGTTGAGCTCCCATCCCTGGTCACCCTGGAGCCATGTCTCTGTGATCCCAACTATATCATAATCATTAATAACAATCTGCACTTTCAATTCATCCACCTTATTACGAATGCTCCTTGCATTGACACATAAAGCCTTCAGGCGCTCTTTTACAACTCTCTTAGCCCTTATACAATTATGTTGAAAAGTGGCCCTTTTTAATGCTTGCCCTGGATTTGTCGGCCTGCCACTTTTACTTTTCCCCTTTGTACTTTTTGCTTCTACGCTCACTTTACACCCCTCTGTCTCTCTGCACTGGTTCCCATCCCTCTGTTGTGAACTAACCTCCTCACACCTAGCCTCTTTAATTTGATTCCCACCCCCCAACCATTCTAGTTTAAAGTCACCTCAGTAGCCCCCGCTAATCTCCCTGCCAGGATATTGGTCCCCCTAGGATTTAAGTGTAACCCGTCCTTTTTGTACAGGTCACACCTGCGCCAAAAGAGGTCCCAATGATCCAAAAACTTGAATCCATGCCCCCTGCTCCAATCCCTCAGCCACGCATTTATCCTCCACCTCATCGCATTCCTACTCTCACTGTCGCGTGGCACAGGCAGTAATCCCGAGATTACTACCTTTGCGGTCCTTTTTCTCAACTCCCTTCCTAGCTCCCTATATTCTTCTTTCAGGACCTCATCCCTTTTCCTACCTATGTCATTGGTACCTATATGTACCAGGACCTCTGGCTCTTCACCCTCCCACTTCAGGATATCTTGGACACGATCAGAAATATCCCGGACCCTGGCACCAGGGAGGCAAACTACCATCCGAGTCTCTGGACTGCGTCCACAGAATCGCCTATCTGACCCCCTTACTATCGAGTCCCCTATCACAACTGCCCTCCTCTTCCTTGCCCTACCCTTCTGAGCTACAGGGCCAGACTCTGTGCCGGAGGCAGGGCCACTGTCGCTTCCCCCGGGTAAGCTGTCCCCTCCAACAGTACTCAAACAGGAGTACCTGTTGTTAAGGGGCACAGCCGCCGGGGTACTCCCCATCACCTGCCTTTTCCCCTTCCCCCTCCTAACCGTGACCCACTTGTCTGCCTCCCGTGGCCCCGGCGTGACCACCTGCCTTCCACTCCTCTCTATCACCTCCTCGCTCTCCCTGACCAGACGAAGGTCATCGAGCTGCAGCTCCAGTTCCGTAACGCGGTCCCTTAGGAGCTGCATCTCGATGCACTTGGCGCAGATGTAGACGTCCGGGAGGCTTGGAGACTCCATGGCCTCCCACATCCGACACCGAGAACAGCAAACTGCCCTCACAGTCATAATGCCCCTCTCCTCAAATAGCAACAGAAAATGAATGCCAAACCTTCCTCGCCTCGCCCGCTTCCGCCTAAGCCCGTTGAGCCGAAGCCCTTAAGTCTTCACTCTGCTCCCGGCTCACTCCGCAGCCCGCAAACTACGCTGCCCGCTCTCTGAGGCTCTGTTCCTTTTAAATCTGCCGCGCTGCACTGCCCGACGTCACACGCCTGCGCAGTCCCGCCTCTCAGAAAGCCGTTGGAGAAAAAAAATAACGAAAATTTCAAAAATCTCTTTCTCGGCACTCCCACTCAGACTCTCAGACTCCTTCTTCGAATCAAATCCGAAGAATTTAATCAACCTATTGTCATAATACATGCTCTCTAATCCAGGCAGCATCCTAGTAAGTCTTCTCTGCACCCTCTTGAAAGCTTCCACATCCTTCCTGTAATGAGGTGACCAGAACTGACTACAATATTCCAAGTGTGGACTAACCAGGGTTTTATAGAGCTGTAACATTATCTTGCAGCTCTTGAACTCAGCCCCCTGAATGAAGAAGGCCATCTTCTGGAGGACTCGTTTGAGGTCCCAGCAACAAGGTTTTAGTGTCATGCACCCTACAAACAGGCCCTTCAGCAGAAACTATCCTCATAACTGTTACAATAATAAGACATTAAGTTTCATACCTGTCCTTGGATGGTGTGCACTGGCTGCTCTCACTCTCCGTGCCTCCGGTGTCCGATTGGTTAGTGGGCTGGAACGTTGGTGTTGCTGCATCCTGCTCCTTACCGGGTGACTCAGAGACTCCAGTCTCCATGGGACTGGCAGTGTCCTGGGGCTGGAATATCGCACGGAGGGCTTTCTCCACAGTCGGAGTGAATCCTGGCCCTCCGAACACAAGGGGCTGGTTGCTGGGGCCGTACGCCTGGATCTTGCCCTGACTGGGACTGCCGCTGCACTGCTGTGAGGCTCCGGGGTCTCCTGCCACACCAAGGACTTCAGGTTGCACTGGGTGCGAGCGGCCCAACACGTTAGGTTGTGTGCTCTTGCAGTCGGTCAGCAGTTTGGCCAGACCCCGACTGTCCTGCCGCTTGTTGGTCTCCGTCTCTGGGTGATCATTAGGGCACACCAGCCCCTCGATTCCTTCCGTCAAAGACTCAAAGCTGTTCAGCTGGAAGTCTTCTTCCATGGAGATGTATGGTGCCAACATCTCCAGGTCCATGTCCTGCAACCCCTGCAAACACCAAACACCAGATTATTTAAAAAAGAGCCACCCTCTGGCTGAAATCTGGAGGAAAACACACAGAGGATGCAGAGGGGGATCACAAAGGGGAGGAAAGAGAACCGGGTCGAGACAGAGACTTATGGAGAAGAGGAGTTCGGTGGGTAATAAAATGGACGAGTTCATGGCGCTAGCCAGGAGTCAGAGAACATTTCGGGAGAGCAGTGTCACATGTTTTACTGGGGCTGCACGAGGACATACCCGATCAAAACTTTTCCATAGACGGCTTCCAGACTGTTCGGGCTGACCGGAAGAGCACTGAGAGCGGTAAGCATAAAGGAGTTGGGGGGCTTACCGTTCTGGTTAACAATGGATGGTGCAATCTGGGTCATATTGCGATCGAGGAACGTGTTTGTAGACTGGATATTGAACTTTTTGCTGTTGGACTCCGGCCATATTCCACCGAGATACAACACTGGGGGGCACGGGAGGTCGTTCCTGCCTGTGGCCATCGAACTTTGCAGCTCCTCCCGTGGAGGGTCAGACACCCTGAGCCAATAGGCTGGTCCTGGACTTAGTTCCATCTGGCATAGTTTGCATTTTGTTGTTGGATTGTTTGTGGTTTTTGTATTGCTATATTTATGCTCTATCCTTGGTTGGTGCGGCTGTAACGAAACCCAATTTCCCTCAGGATCAATGAAGTATATCTATCTATCTATCTAGCTAAAGAAATTCTTCGTCTCTGTTCTAAAGAGTCGTCTTTCTACTCTGAGTCTGTGCCCTCAGCTCTCCCAGTATAGGAAACATCCTTTCCGCACCCACTCTATCCAGGCCTTTCAATATTGGACAGGTTTCAATGAGATTCCCCATCTTTCTTCTGAACTCCAGTGAGTACAGGCCCGGAGCCATCAAACACTCCCCTTTCATTCTCATGAGCCTCCTCTGGGCTTTCTCCAATGCCAGCACAATCTCTCTTAGATAAGCAGCCCAAAACCACTCCAAGTGCGGTCTGACCCTTGTAAAGTCTTAGCATTGCATTCTTGCTGTTGTATTCTAGGCAGCCTTGATACTCACTCTGCCTCCTGTCAATCGGCCAATCTTCTATCCACCCCAATATTGTTCCTGTAATAGCATGGGGTTTTGTCTTGTTTATATGACGAATAAAGCTAATCTTTATCTGCAGCCCCATTGCCTGGATCTCACATGCAAGCCAATCTCCCGTTGAACACCAGCTCAGTGTGTGTCAGCTTCTACACAAGGGCTGTTCCGTGTCCCCTCCATCCCACTCCCCTCATCCCCTTTCACGTGTTGTCTCCATAGGCGTTCATTTCCGGCCAGCTTCCCTCGCTCTTTCTCCAGAGAAGTGGATTTGAAATGGAGGAGAAGGTTGGTAGCTCGGGTTGGCTGCATGTTTGTGGGGTTGTTCGCCGAGCCTGGTGGCTAGGTCGCAAACGTTTCATCATCAGTTGAGGTGATATCATCGGTGTGGAAATGAGTGTCGTTTCTGCCGAGTTCTCGTGTCTGTATTGGTCCAACTTGTACTGATTGGGTGCTGGGTGAGAGACAAACCCATGTGCCTGTAGGATTGGGACCGAGGGGTGATCTGTGGACACTCAAGCAACCAACTCTCTGAACGACCAACAACCAGGGATACTGGTCAGCAGAGATCACCCAGCTATCCTGGTTGGCCGGGACGCAGTGCAGACTTGCGGCCAGCGTTGCCAGCCGACCAGTCGGAATAATGAAAAACAACACTCAGTCGTGCACTGATGACGTCACCTCAACTGGTGTCGAAACGTTTGCAACCTCACCTCCACGCTTGGCGAAGAGCCCTACAAGCAATAGTTTTCTTTCCCCACATGGAGAGTAGTGGGTGCAGAGGGTCCACTGTCGGGGTGGTGGTAGAGGCAGATCCACTGGGAACTGTAGGATGGGCACATGGATGGGAAAGGAATGGCGGGCAGTGTGGAAGGAAACAGTTGGATTTATTCTGGGGAAGGCTGGAGGGTTGGCATGGCTTTGTGGGCCAGAGAGGGAGGTGTAGGGGGTGCGTGCGCTGTATTGTTCTGTGTTCAAGATTGCACAGCAGTTAGGGCAATGCTACCACAGCGTCAGTAACCCAGGTCCGATTCCCGCCAGTTTGTATGTTCTCCCCGTGTCAGTGTAGACTTCCACAAGGTGCTCTGGTTTTCTCCCACATTCCAAAGATGTACAGGTCAGTAAGTTTATCGGTCACATGAGTGTAACTGGGTAATTTGGGCTCATTGACCAGTAGGGCCTGTTACCGTGCTGAATCTTCAAATAAAAAGAAAAGTTCAAAGTTGAAAGTGGCATTCGTTAGGCTTGCAAGACCTTGGATCTGCGCCTGGAAAGTCTTCACTCTCCAGGGCGCAGGCCTGGGCAAGGTTGTATGGAAGACCGGCAGTTGCCCATGCTGCAAGTCTCCCCTCTCCACCACACCCATGCTTTCCAAGGGAAGGGCATTAG
The DNA here is from genome assembly GCF_963921235.1 of Mobula hypostoma. Taxonomy (NCBI): domain Eukaryota; kingdom Metazoa; phylum Chordata; class Chondrichthyes; order Myliobatiformes; family Myliobatidae; genus Mobula; species Mobula hypostoma. The sequence continues at coordinate 8,820,790 of NC_086108.1, read as the reverse complement.
GACCCATACAGCTTGGCACCAGTGTCGTCTCAGAGCAATGTGTGATTAAGTGCCTTGCTCAAGGACACAACACGATCCCTTGGCTGGGGCTCGAACTCACGACCTTCAGGTGGCTAGTCGAATGCCTTAACCACTTGGCCACGTGCCCACAAAAGTTGAAAGTAAATGTATTGTTAAAGTAGTCATAGTCATACTTTATTGATCCCGGGGGAAACTGGTTTTCGTTACAGTTGCACCATAAATAATAAATAGTAATAGAACCATAAATAGTTAAATAATATGTAAATTATGCCAGTAAATTATGAAATAAGTCCAGGACCAGCCTATTGGCTCAGGGTGTCTGACCCTCCAAGGGAGGAGTTGTAAAGTTTGATGGCCACAGGCAGGAATGACTTCCTATGACGCTCTGTGTTGCATCTCGGTGGAATGAGTCTCTGGGTGAATGTACTCCTGTGCCCACCCAGTACATTATGTAGTGGATGGGAGACATTGTCCAAGATGGCATGCAACTTAGACAGCATCCTCTTTTCAGACACCACCGTCAGAGAGTCCAGTTCCATCCCCACAACATCACTGGCCTTATGAATGAGTTTGTTGAGGGATTAGGGTAAACATAAGCAGGCCTTTACCACTGAGGTTGGGTGGGTCATGGGTTAAGGGTGAAAGGTGAAATATTTACAGAGACCCTGAGGGGGAACCCCTTCACTCAGAGGGCAGTGAGTGTGGAACGAGCTGCCAGCGAAGTGATGGATGCAGGTTCAATTGAAACATTTAAGAGAAGGTTGTACAGATACCTGGATGGGAGGGGTATGGAGGGTTATGATCCAGGTGAAGGTCAATGGGCCGAAGGGTCTGTTTTTGTGCTGTAGTGCTCTAAAACTCTCTCCTGGGAATTATTCTCTGTAATGATCTAACCCCGCCCCCCCAATCTGATACTTACCGAGTTGGCGCTGTCACTTGGCCTGGTGACCACAGCCTCCCGTCTCTCCGCCTGGCCAGATTTGTTGCGTGCTGCCGGTTCCGTGCCTTGGCCGCCGCTGGGTACTGGCTCCAGCCGGTGGTTGAAGATGGGCGAGAGTAATTTGCAGAGCGCGGGGCTGCAGAACTCCTCGGGCATCAAGAGCTCCTCTCCACCTTCCATGAGTTTCCTGGTAAAGTGGAACGCGCTTGAATCCATCCGGTCTGACACACAAAGGGAAGGTGTTGGTTAGGGAGGACAGTCTCCATAATTCAGCACAGAAACAGGCCCTTCAGCCCATAAATACCTGTCTAACCTGCTCCCATTTACCAACACTCAGCTCAAGCTCAGCTTGGTTCACCTGTCATCCACACTTTTAAATGTTTATTTGGCACTACTGTGTGGAGTAGGCTCTTCCAGCCCAGCATCCCCGACAAACTCAATTAACCCTAACCTGACCACGGGACCATTTACAATGGCCGATTAACCTACCCGGGATACAGCTTCAGACCACGGGAGGAAAATGGAGCACCTGGAGGAAATCTACGCAGTCACGGGCTGGATGCAGGAACTCTTTTCAGAATGGTGCTGGTTATGTGACCACTCACGCCAGGCAAACAATCTCCGAAGTGTGTTGATAGGGACAGGGGTCACCCGTCTTGTAAAGACACTGCCCAGAAGGAACCACTTCTGTAGAACCATCTGCCAAGCACAATCCTGGTCATGGAGACCTTGACCGCCCAGGTCATATGACGCGGCACAAAGTGATGATGAGCGGCCTAAGAAATCTTTCCAATAATAATTTTACGGTTTCTGCCTCTGTCTACAAGTTTCCCCAGCTGCAAGTCTCAGCGTTAGGGTCAATGACACCCTTCATGTTGCAGGAGGCTCATGAAGCCCCTGGGTGTTGATGGACATGTCTCACTGGGAGGGTCCCCAAGCCCCACGGTACCTTTTAAATCCAGGGAGACGATGATATCGACACAGCTTAGTGCCAGCTCATCCGCGCCAGTGGGATTGTCCTTCCACTGGGCGAGCAGCTCCTGGGTTTTCCCGGGATCGACTGCAGGTTCCTGGTGACTTGTGTTCTGGTCCAGGGAGAGGATGAGTGCGTCATCTACTACCTTACTGTAGGGAGACAGGGGGGGGGGGGGGAAAGAGAGTCATTACAAATCACCCCTCATCCTCCTTCACTTCAGAGAGAAAAGCCCTAGCTCGCGCAACCTATCCTCAGAAGACATGCTAGTAAATCTCCTCTGCACCCCCTCTAAAGCTCCCACATCCTTCCTGTAATGAGGTGACCAGAACTGAACACAATACTCCAAGTGCGGTCTAACCAGGGTTTTATAGAGTTGCAACGTTACCTCACAGCTCTTGTACTCAATCCTCCAACTAATGAAGGCCAATACATTTTACACCTTCTTAACTTGTGTGGCAACTTTGAGGGATTTACGGACATGGACCTCAAGATCCCTCTGTTCCTCCACACTGCTCCGAATCCTGCCCTGTATTCTGAAATTTTAAAGAACGTTTGGAAACCTAATCAACATTAGTATGGAGTTTTAGAGCAACCAAATATTCCACGGTGCTCCTCCGGAGGATCTTTGGGAGAAATTAAACTCTGAAGATAGGTAAGCAAGGAGTAGATATAAGGTGAAGAAAGGGTTAGAGATGTGGAGGCCAAGAGAGAGATTAGGGACAGACTTGGTTGCTGCCAGTGTGATGATGAAATTCAGGGTGAAGCCGGGCCAGTGGTGGAGGGACGCAGGCTGCGATACAAGTGCAAGGCACCCAGTTCAAAGTCTGGTGATCGGAGAGTCTTGGAGTTGATACCGGACACAAATACTGAAGAACGGCTGGTCGGAGCTCTTGGGCTGGTGTGACCAGACATAGAAACATAGAAAATAGGTGCAGGAGTAGGCCATTCGGCCCTTCGAGCCTGCACCGCCATTTATTATGATCATGGCTGATCATCCAACTCAGAACCCCGCCCCAGCCTTCCCTCCATACCCCCTGACCCCCGTAGCCACAAGGGCCATATCTAACTCCCTCTTAAATATAGCCAATGAACTGGCCTCAACAGTTTCCTGTGGCAGAGAATTCCACAGATTCACCACTCTCTGTGTGAAGAAGTTTTTCCTAATCTCGGTCCTAAAAGGCTTCCCCTCTATCCTCAAACTGTGACCCCTCGTTCTGGACTTCCCCAACATCGGGAACAATCTTCCTGCATCTAGCCTGTCCAATCCCTTTAGGATCTTATACATTTCAATCAGATCCCCCCTCAATCTTCTAAATTCCAACGAGTACAAGCCCAGTTCATCCAGTCTTTCTTCATATGAAAGTCCTGCCATCCCAGGAATCAATCTGGTGAACCTTCTTTGTACTCCCTCTATGGCAAAGATGTCTTTCCTCAGATTAGGGGACCAAAACTGCACACAATACTCCAGGTGTGGTCTCACCAAGGCCTTGTACAACTGCAGTAGTACCTCCCTGCTCCTGTACTCGAATCCTCTCGCTATAAATGCCAGCATACCATTCGCCTTTTTCACCGCCTGCTGTACCTGCATGCCCACTTTCAATGACTGGTGTATAATGACACCCAGGTCTCGTTGCACCTCCCCTTTTCCTAATCGGCCACCATTCAGATAATAATCTGTTTTCCTATTTTTGCCACCAAAGTGGATAACTTCACATTTATCCACATTAAATTGCATCTGCCATGAGTTTGCCCACTCACCCAACCTATCCAAGTCACCCTGCATCCTCTTAGCATCCTCCTCACTGCTAACACTGCCACCTAGCTTCGTGTCATCCGCAAACTTGGAGATGCTGCATTTAATTCCCTCATCCAAGTCATTAATATATATTGTAAACAACTGGGGTCCCAGCACTGAGCCTTGCGGTACCCTACTAGTCACCGCCTGCCATTCTGAAAAGGTTCCGTTTATTCCCACTCTTTGCTTCCTGTCTGCTAACCAATTCTCCACCCACACCAATACCTTACCCCCAATACCGTGTGCTTTAAGTTTGCACACTAATCTCCTGTGTGGGACCTTGTCAAAAGCCTTTTGAAAATCCAAATATACCACATCCACTGGTTCTCCCCTATCCACTCTACTAGTTACATCCTCAAAAAATTCTATGAGATTCGTCAGACATGATTTTCCTTTCACAAATCCATGCTGACTTTGTCTGATCATTTCACCGCTTTCCAAATGTGCTGTTATCACATCCTTGATAACTGACTCCAGCAGTTTCCCCACCACCGACGTTAGGCTAACCGGTCTATAATTCCCCGGTTTCTCTCTCCCTCCATTTTTAAAAAGTGGGGTTACATTAGCCACCCTCCAATCCTCAGGAACTAGTCCAGAATCTAACGAGTTTTGAAAAATTATCATTAATGCATCCACTATTTCTTGGGCTACTTCCTTAAGCACGCTAGGATGCAGACCATCTGGCCCTGGGGATTTATCTGCCTTCAATCCCTTCAATTTACCTAACACCACTTCCCTACTAACATGTATTTCGCTCAGTTCCTCCATCTCACTGGACCCTCTGTCCCTTACTATTTCTGGAAGATTATTTATGTCCTCCTTAGTGAAGACAGAACCAAAGTAATTATTCAATTGGTCTGCCATGTCCTTGCTCCCCATAATCAATTCACCTGTTTCTGTCTGCAGGGGACCTACATTTGTCTTTACCAGTCTTTTCCTTTTTACATATCTATAAAAGCTTTTACAGTCTGTTTTTATGTTCCCCGCCAGTTTTCTCTCATAATCTTTTTTCCCCTTCCTAATTAAGCCCTTTGTCCTCCTCTGCTGAACTCTGAATTTCTCCCAGTCCTCAGGTGAGCCACTTTCTCTGGCTAATTTGTATGCTACTTCTTTGGAATTGATACTATCCCTAATTTCTCTTGTCAGCCATGGGTGCACTACCTTCCTTGATTTATTCTTTTGTCAAACTGGGATGAACAATTGTTGTAGTTCATCCATGCAACCTTTAAATGCTTGCCATTGCATATCCACCGTCAATCCTTTAAGTGTCATTTGCCAGTCTATCTTAGCTAATTCACGTCTCATACCTTCAAAGTTACCCCTCTTTAAGTTCAGAACCTTTGTTTCTGAATTAACTATGTCACTCTCCATATTAATGAAGAATTCCACCACATCTGGGGTAGGGACTCTGGACGCAGCCCGTCCTGAGTTTGGAGGTGTGTGTGTGGGTGTGCATGAGAGTGTGGGCATGTATTGCAGAGACAATACAACACACACAAAATGCTGTTGGAACTCAGCAGGTCAGGCAGCATCCATGGACAGGAATAAGAGTTGATGATTTGAGTGTTTTGTACATGTTGCTCTGGATTTCCAGAATCTGCAGAATCTCGTGTTTGTGAAGTGAGACAGTGGTGAGATACAAACTTTAGGCTGAGGAATTTTAAAAGTTTGCCCTGACCTCATAAGTCTTCAAACTGCCCACGATGTCAGGACTCCCTTTCTCCAAGACACCATCAGTTTCTGCTGAGAACTTACCTGAGCACATAGTTAATGCAGACAATGCTTTCCGGCTTTAAGTTGTCCCCACTGTAGATCACAGTGGCTTGTGTCTCCAACCACACATATCCTCCACTCTTGGCCAGAAAGCGGTACTGACCAGAGCTGACCTGGCCCTTATTCAGCACTGTGGAAGCAAACACAAAGGACAGTTATACCCAGTCACCCGTCGGAAATAGCCTTGTGCCACAAATGCTGTAGACAGCAAAACCCAGAGATTTAGGGTGTGAGCTTACAGATCCGTTTGTCATAAAACTATGGGATCTCCACTCGGCCATGGTATAGTAACGATGCTACAAAGTGTATAAAAAATTGACCAACACAAGAGATTCTGCAGATTCTGGAAATCCAGAGCAACACACAGAAAGTACTGGAGGAACTCAGGGGGTTAGGCAGGATATTGCCAAGATTTGAGGGACTGAGTTATCGTTTCATTGGGAAAAGCCCTCCCCACCATTGAGCACATCTAGAAGGAGCACTGTTGCATAAAGCAACATCCATCATCAGGGATCCCCACCACCCAGGACACGCTCTCTTCTTGCTGCTGCCATCAGGAAGGAGGTATAGGAGCCCGAGGACTCACACCAACAGGTTCAGAAACAGTTACTATCCCTCAACCATTAAGTTCTTGCTTGTATGCCTCAATACGTGGCTAGGCATCAGTTTGAAGATTAGCTTTATTTGTCACATATCAAAACACACAGCGGAAGGCGCCGTTCGCGCCAGTGACCAGCACAGCCCGAGGATGTACTGGGGGAGCCTGCAAGTGCCACAATGCTTCGACATAGAGTCGTAGAAAAGTACAGCACAGAAACAGGCTTTTTGGCCCATCTAGTCTGTCCCAAACTATATAAACTACCTACTCCCATCAACCCACACCAGGACCATAGTCCTCCATACCATACCCCTACCATCCATGTACCTATCCACACTACTTTTAAAACACTGAAATCGAGCTCGCATGCACCACTTACGTTGGCAGCTCGTTCCACACTCTCACCACCCTCTGAGTGACGAAGATTCCCCTCATGTTCCCCTTAAACTTTTCACCTTTCACCCTTAACCCATGAACTCTGGTTGTAGAACCACCCAACCTCAAGTAAAAAAAAAGCCTGCTTGCATTTACCCTATCTATACACCTCAATTTTGTATACCTCTGTCAAATCTCCTCTTAATCTTCTACGCGCCACGGAATAAAGTCCTAACCTATTCAATCTTTTCTTATAACTCAGGTCCTCCAGACCCGGCAACATCCTTGTATATTTTCTTTGTACTCTTTCAACCTCGTTTACATCTTTTCTGAAGGTAGGTGACCAAAACTGCACACAGTACTCCAACACGAGGAATTCTGCAGATGCTGGAAATTCAAGCAACACACATCAAAGTTGCTGGTGAACGCAGCAGGCCAGGCAGCATCTCTAGGAGGAGGTACAGTCGATGTTTCAGGCCGAGACCCTTCATTAGTCCTGACGAAGGGTCTCGGCCTGAAACGTCGACTGTACCTCCTCGTAGAGATGCTGCCTGGCCTGCTGCGTTCACCAGCAGCTTTGATGTGTGTTGCACGGTACTCCAAATTAGGCCTCACCATCTTATACAACTTCAACATAACATCTCATCTCCTGTACTCAGTACTTTGATTTATGAAGACCAATGGGCCAAAAGCTTTCTTTACGGCTCTATCGACCTGTGCTACTACTTCAATGAATTATGGACCTGTATTCCCAGATTCCTTTGAACTACCGCACTCCTCAGTGCCCGACTGTTCACTGTGTAAGACCTACCCTGGTTAGTCCTACACCTCGCACCTGTCTGCATTAAATTCCAAATGCCATTGTTCAGCCAATTTTTCCGGCTGGTCTAGATCCCGCCGCAAGCCATGACGACCTCTCTCACCGTCCACTACACCCCCAATCTTGGTGACATCTACAAATTTACTGATACAGTTAACTGCATTATCACCCAGATCGTTGGTATAGATGGCAAACAACCACCAACCCAGCACCGATCCCTGTGGCACCCCACTAATCACAGACCTCCAGTCAGAGAGGCAACCGTCTACCACCAGTCTCCGGCTTCTCCCACAAAACTGTCCGAGGATGTGCTGGGGACACTCCTGGCACCAAGATAGCACACCTACAACTAACTAACACTAACCCATATATCTTTGGACTGTGGGAGGAACTGGAGCACCCAGAGGAATCTGGGCGGTCACAGGAAGAACGTAGGAACTCCTTCAGACGGCGGTGGGAATAGAACACCGATCGCTGATCACTGGCTCGCTAAAGCGTCAAGCTAACTATTGCACTGGCACACCATGGTTTTTTGTTCAATAACACTCCCACAAGGCAGCTCAAAAAGTTCCATACAAATGAAAACTCAGAGCTGCTGCCTGCAGAACTGTACCAGGCACCAAGTCCCTGACAACCTTTGGACGGGGTGACATTCAACACTGTGCTCAGTAAACAACAGCTCTGAATACCTTTAAAGCAATGTGCCCAGAATACAGCCCCTGGACACCACCCAAAGTAAACTTGTTTTCACAGCAGTCAGTGGCTGACGTGCACTTTGGTTAGTGAGAGGGAAAACAAGACATTCTGGGGAGCCCCTCCCAACATCCACCGCCTGGGGCGGAGAGGAGGAGACCACAATCTGCTCTACCACATGAAAAACCAAGCTCAGGGGTGAGAACAGCATTGACTGAGAGGGAAAGGGCAAAGGTAGGAGGGAGGAGGAGGAGAGGTAGACAAATAAGACATAGGAGTAGAGTTGGGCCATTCGTCTGCTCCACCATTCCACCACAGCTGACTTACTTTCCCCTTCAATCCTGTTCTCCTGTCTTCTCCCCGCAATCTTTGACACCTTTACTAATCATGGACCTATCAATCTCTGCTTTAAATACACTCAACAACTTGGCCTCCACGGTTTTTGAGGCAACAAATTCCACCGATTCACTACCCTCTGGCTAAAAAAATTCCTCCTCATCCCTGTTCTAAAGGGACATCCTTGCATACTGGGGCTGTGCCCTCTGCCCCTAGACTCCCCCACAATAGGAAACATCCACTCTATATAGGCCTTTCAACATTCGATAGGTTTCAATGAGATTCCACTCCCGCCCCTTCCCTTATTCTTCTATCAAACGCTTATACATTATCCTTTTCTAACCCAGGATCATTCTTGTGAACCTCCACTGGAGCCTCTCCAACTTACCTTTTCTTAGATAAGGGGCCCAAAACTGCTCACAATACTCCAAGTGCAGTCTGACTAATGCCTTATGAAGCTTCAGCATTAATTACATCCTGCTTTGTGGCCAAGTCTGCATACGATACAAAGGTAGGTAATGTTGAGGAAGCCCGGAGGCTGTAGAAGGACTTGGACAGATTACGATAATGGACAAAGATGGAATACAGTGTCAGGAAGTGTATTGTCATGCACTTTGGTAGAAGAAATAAAAGTGTGTAGACTATTTTCTAAATGGAGAGAAAATTCAAAAATCTGAGGTGCAAACGGACTTGGGAGTCCTTGTGCAGGACTTGCCAGAGGTCAGCTTGCATGATGAGAAAGGCAAATACGATGTTAGCATTCGTTTCACGAGGACTAGAATATAAAAGCAAGAATGCAATGCTGGGGCTTTATAAGGCATTGTTGAAGCCTCACTTAGATAAGGGGCCCAGAACTGATCACAATCATCTAAGAAAGGATGTGCTGATATTGGAGAGGGTTCAAAGGAGGTTCAAGAAAATGATTCCAGGATTGAAAGGATTAACGTACGAGAAGTGTTTGATTCCTTTGAGCCGATACTCACTGGAATTCAGAAGAATGAGGGGTGATCTCATTGAAACCTATCAAATGTTGAAAGGTCTCGACTGATGTGAAGTGGATGTTTCCGATGGGGGTGGGGGGAATGTCTCGGACCAGAGGACGCAGCCTCAGACTAGAGGGACGTCCATTTAGAACGAAGATGAGGAAGAATTTCTTTACCCAGAGGGTGGTGAATCTGTGGAATTCGTTGTCACAGGTGGAGACCAGGTCATTGGGTATATTTAAGACGGAGGTTGATAGATTCCTGATTAGTCAGGGATAAGTGGAGAGGGTAATGGATCAGCCATGATGAAATGGTGGAGCAGACTCGATGGGCCAAATGGCCTAAACATGCTCCTATGTTTTATGGTCTATTGTATTCTAGTCCTCTGGAAATGAGTGCTAACATTGCTTTTGCCTTGCTTACCACTGACTCAACGGGCAAATTAACTTCAGAATTATATCCCGGGGTGTGAGGAAAGGCAAGGTTCTACTGATTGAAGTTTCCAAGGTGATGGTAAGGGTGCGCAGTGAAGGGCTGGTCTGGGTCCAGTAGTCAAGCTCTTTAACCCTAACCCCCACCAGCTGCTTTGACTAGTTTCTCTCCCAGTCACTTCCAGTAGTGCCTATTCCTGGATCAGGTGACAACTTAATCGTTCTGGTGAAACACGGGATGGCCAGTGGTGAGATACCAGGGATTCCTGCACCATCAGCACCGCACAGACACAGAGCTGAGCTTGTCACACACAGCCAGCCGGGGACACAGTTCAGCTCCTTCTGCTCTCTCTGGTGGGCTGTGACAGAACAGAAACCAGAGTGAAGGGTCTCAGCTCGAAACGTTGTCTCTTTATTCCCATCCATTGACGCTGTCCGACCTGCTGAGTACGCTGCGTGTATTGCTCCAGATTTCTAGCACCTGCAGTAGCTCTTGTGTCTATAGAACAGTGCCGCACAGAAACAGGCCCTTCAGCCCATCTAGCCCATGCTGAACTGGTATTTTGCCAAGTCCCATCAACCCGTGTCTGGATCATAGTCCTCCATATCCCTCCCATTCATGTACCTATCCAAACTACTCTTAAATGTTGCAATTGAACTCACATCCACAACTTCTACTGACAGCTCGTTCCACACTCTCACCACCCTCTGAGTGAAGAAGTTCACCCTCATGTTCCCCTTAAACATTTCACCTTAACCCATGACCTCTAGTTGACGTCTCACCCAATCTGAGGGGGAAAAGTCTGCATTCACCCTATTTAAATCCCTCTATTTCAGTACCTCATCAGATTTCCCCTCATTCTCCAATATACTCAACCCTTCCCTATAATTCAGCTCCTCAAGACCCAACAACATTCTTGTAAATTTTCTCTGCACTCTTTCAATCATATTGACATCTTTCCTGTAGGTAGGTGCCCAGAACTGCACACAATACTCCAAATTAGGTCTCACCAATGTCTTATACAACTTCAACATAACATCCCAATTGCTAACGTCCCACCAGAAACTACCTACAGATTTGGTGCGTCTTGGTCATGTGGTCAGAGTCCAGCGAATGGTAGAATTCATAGGCAGTGTGTCCGAGCAGCAAATTCGGGCGGTGACCACAGAGCTCGGTGATTCTGTAGAGAGAAAAGCAGAATCAGGCTGGGCAGCAGGTCCCACTACCTCATCAGCAGTCATTCTCCCCCTCCCTCGTCAGCCCTTGTCCTCCCCCGTCCTCTCCTCCCTCGTCAGCCCTCGTCCTCTCCTCCCTCGTCAGCCCTCGTCCTCTCCCTCCCTTGTCAGTGACCATTCTCTAGCCCATCAGTGACAGTTTTTGTCTCATTCCATGCCTGCAATCCCAAACTCCAGCCCACCTCAATCTACCTGCTGCTACAACACTTAATGCCAGGCTTGCCCATTTCAATCCCCTTGTCAGCTGGACTCCCACACTTTTAAAGATTAGGATTATTTGTCACGTACACTCAGTAGATACTTTACTAGGTACACCTACTCATTAATGCAAATATCTAATCAGCCAATCACATGGCAGCCGTCAATGCATAAAAGCATGCAGACATGGTCAAGAGGTCCAGTTGCTGTTCAGCTCAAACATCAGAACAGAGAAGAAATGTGATCTAAGTGACTTTGACCGTGGAATGATTGTTGGGGGAGGTATGGATGAAGTAGGAAGCTGGAGGAGACAGGTGGAAATGGTAAAGGGCTAGAGAAGGAGGAATCAGAAAGTAGGGGAGAGTGGACCAGGGGAGAAAGGGAAGGAAGAGGTGATCCAGGGGAAGCGATGGCAGCTGAGAAGAGCGAGAGAAGAACCAGAATGTGGAATGAGAGAGAGGGAAAGTGGAGTGAAGGGGGTGGAAAATTATCATAAGTTAGAGGAATTGGTGTTCATGCCATCAGGTTGGATGCCACACAAATGGAATGAGGTATTTTACCCCCCCCCACCCACCTTCCCCCTCACCTATCACCTGTCAGCTGTCCTCTCCCTCCAGCTAACTTATTCTGGCTTCTTCCCCCTTCCTTTCCAGTCCTGATGAAGGGTCTTGACCTGAAAGGTTGACTGTTCACTTCTCTCCATAGATGCTGCCTGAGCTCTGAGTTCCTTCAGTATTGTGTGCGTTACTCTGGATTTCCAGCATCTGCAGAATCTTGTGTCCAGCTTCCCTTTCACCCCTTCTCTTCTCCTCACCTGGTTATCACCTCCCTCTAGTGCTCCTCCTTATTCCCTTTCTCCCATGGTTCATCCTCCTCTCCTCTATCAAATTCCTCCTTCTTCAATCCTTTACCTCTTCCACCTATCATCTCCCAGCTTCTAACTTCACCACCCTACCCACCTAGCCTTCCCACTCACCTGGTATCATCTGCCAGCTTCTAACTTCACCACTCTACCCACCTAGCCTTCCCACTCACCTGGTATCATCTGCCAGCTTCTAACTTCACCACTCTACCCACCTAGCCTTCCCACTCAACTGGTATCACCCATCTCCTGCCAGCTTGAACTCCTTACCCCAGACCTCATTATGGCTCTTCCTCCTTCCTCTCCAGTCCTGAAGAAGTTGTCTTAGCCCAAAATGTCAACTATTTATTCCCTTCCATAGATGCTGCCTGACTTGCTGAGTTCCTCCAGCATTTTGGGTGTGTTGCAAATACACTGAGTGGCTACTTTATTAGATACACCTGCTCATTAATGCAAATATCTAATCAGCCAATCATGTGGTGGCAACTCAATACATTAAAGCATGTAGACATGGTCAAGAAGTTCAGTTGTTGTTCAGACCAAATGTCAGAATGGGGAATAAATGTGATCCAAGTGGCTTTGACAATGGAATGACTGTTGGTCTGAGTATCTCAGAAATTGCTGATCTCCTGAGATCTTTATGCACAACCAGAGAGTGGTGCGAAGAACAAAAAAGCATCCAGTGAGTGGTAGTTCTGTGGGTGAAAACACTTTGTTAATGAGAGAGGTCAGAGGAGAATGGACAGATTAGTTCAAGATGACAGGAAGGTGACAGTAACTCGAATAACCATGCGTTACGACACTGGTGTGCAGAAGAGCATATCTGAATGCACAACACGTCAAACCTTGAAATGGATGGAGTACAGCAGCTGGGATCCACACAACAGGCTACTGAGTGCAGTTGTTTCTTTGCCTTTGGTGTGTTTTTCTTTTGAATCTGAAACTTTGTGGAGTGGTGCCACACACAGTTTATGCTGTAACAATGCCAAGGATAATATCTGCAAGACAGCGTGTGCTGGAACAGCCCCCAGTACTGGCTCAATAAGCTGGACCCAGCAGTGAGGCATGGATTACCGTGTGGGAAATGCACTGGAAAAGTCATGTTGCTCGTCCGACCAGATCCCCGGATCACACCCTCCACTGAGAGCTGGGTCACAGACAGAGGAGAGATCTGAAGACATTCTCTTTGAGAAATGTGGATGTTCCCACTGACTCCCAGGTCTTCACAGCCCAAGGGGAAGGAGCATGAGCAGCATTGTCTTCCGGAGGTCATATCCTGGGGGCAGACACAAACCCCATGGAAGGCACCTCCTCGCCACACTGCCGACCATCTGCAGTTCCCACGGTCCGCATGAACGCTAGATCACTTTTTTCTTGCTCTCTTTTTGCACTACTTTAAATTTTTTACATACATTTCTTACTGTAATCTTAGATTTTTTTATTATGTATTGCAATGTACTGCTGCCACAACGAACTTCATGACACATACCAGTGATAGGGGGCGGCGCAGTGGCGTTGTAGGTTGGTAGATTAGTTAGTGATTGTAAATTGTCCCGTGGTTAGACTAGGATTAAATCGGGGGATTACTAGGCGTTGCAGCTCAAAGAGCTGGAAGGGCTTACTCCGTGCTTTATCTCGATACATAATTGTTAAACCCGATTTCTGATTCCGAATCCCGATGCCTGCAAGTGCGAGAGTCCGGTTCTGGGGACTGGCCTGCCCTGGAGACGGAGGTACATCTGTGCTGTTGCTTTGCTGAGCATTGTGGCCAGGGGAGCGTAACGCTACTATAGCGCCAGTAACCCGGGTTCAATTCTCGCCACCACCTGTAAGGAGTTTGTACGCTCTCCCCGTGACTGTGTGGGTTTCCTCCGGGTGCTCCGGTTTCCACCCACAGCCCAAAGGCGTATGGACAAGTTCGGATTAGTAAATTGTGGCTGTGCAATGTTGTCGCCGGAGCATAGCCACACCTGTGGGCTGCCCCCAGCACATCCTCAGGAATGCTGGTTGTTAACGCCAACAACACCCCTCACTGATTCAGCAATCCCAGACCCCCAAAGACTGCCTGAGAACACTCTCCAGCACTATGGTACCAAGTGCTCTTTAAATGTGTGCAGCAAACCCACTGTTGTTCTATTTTCAGCCCGAGGCTGGCAGCCCGCCAGTGAACAAAACGTTCCGATGTACAGAGACAGTGGCGGTCAGGAATTTAACCCCTCAGACTCATTCCCTGCTTTTCTTCACGTATCCTAGACACGTACAGCTGTAGGAAAACAGATATGATTACTGCAGCCCCTTCCCCTCCCTCCCCCCCCACCCAGCCTCTGAGATCACTCCCAGCCCCTCCCAGGGCATTATACCAAGGCTTGCTTTCACCTCTAGGAGTGACACCCTGGGGGCTTTAAATCATTAAAAAATACTTCCTTGTCATCTGGGGACCCAAACAGTTCTTCCAGGTGAGGTAACACTTCACCTGCGAATATGCTGGGGTTGTCTATTGTGTCCGGTACTCCTGATGTGGCCTCCTCTACATTGGTGAGGCCCCGTCATAAATCAGATCTTGCACCTCCGCACCATCTGAAAAAGGCGGAATTTCCCGGTGGCCAAACATTTAAATTCCAATTCCAATATTTGGGTCCATGGGCTCCTCTTGTTCCAAGATGAGGCCACACTCAGGGTGGAGGAGCAACACCTTATATTCCGTCCAGGTAGCCTCCAACCTGATGGCATGAACATGGATTTTGTTCCGGTGAAAAAAAAATCCTTCCTTGTTCTTCTAATCCCCACTCTGGCCTCTTCTCATCTCTCCCTGCCCTTTCTCCTATGGTCCACTCTCCTCTCCTATCAGATTCCTCCTTCTCCAGCCCTTAATCTTTTCTACCTACCTGGCTTCACCTATCACCTTCTAGCAATCCTCCTTCCTCTCCCCCAACCTTTTTATTCTGGTGTCTTCCCCTTTCCTTTCCAGTCCAGAAGGAGGATCTTGGCCGGAAACGTCGACTGTTTATTCATCTCCACAGATTCTGCCTGGCCTGCTGAGCTTCCCCCCCCCCCACCCCCAGAGCATTTTGTGTGTTGCTGCCTCGTCATTCGCTTATTCCTGCTTGTGGGATCGTGTTCACTGACAGACCACCACAGAGCCTGTAGCACGACGGGAGGATCTGCATTGGAATGGAATTTCTCATCTTTCCACCTTTGGTTTTGAGGAGGTTTTGGCCCATCGGCCAATACTAGCTCACAGAGAAATCCCATTCTCTCTCACAATTTCATTATCACCGGCATGTGACGTGAAATTTGTTAATTTAGCAGCAGCAGTTCAATGCAATATATAATATAGCAGACAAAAAAATAAAATAAAAATAAGTAAATCAATTACATATATTGAATATTTAAAAAACGTGCAAAAACAGAAATACAGTAAATTAAAAAAAAGTGAGGTAGTGTCCAAAGACTCAATGTCCATTTAGGAATCAGATGTCAGAGGGGAAGAAGCTGTTCCTGAATCGCTGAGTGTGTGCCTTCAGGCTTCTGTACCTCCTACCTGATGGTAACAGTGAGAAAAGGGCATGTCCTGGGTGCTGGAGGTCCTTAATAATGGACGCTGCCTTTCTGAGACACCGCTCCCTGAAGATGTCCTGGGTACTTTGTAGGCGAGTACCCAAGATGGAGCTGACTAGATTTACAACTTCCTGCAGCTTCTTTCGGTCCTGTGCAGTAGCCCTCCCATACCAGACAGTGATGCAGCCTGTCAGAGTGCTCTCCACAGTACATCTATAGAAGTTTTTGAGTGTATTTGTTGACATGCCAAATCTCTTCAAACTCCTAATAAAGTCTTGCCTTCTTTATAACTACATCAATATGTTGGGACCAGGTTAGATCCTCAGAGATCTTGACACCCAGGAACTTGAAGCTGCTCACTCTCTCCACTTCTGATCCCTTTATGAGGATTGGTATGTGTTCCTTCATCTTACCCTTCCTGAAGTCCACAATCAGCTCTTCCGTCTTACTGACATTGAGTGCCAGGTTGTTGCTGCGACACCATTCCACTAGTTGGCATACCTCACTCCTGTACTCCCTCTCGTCACCACCTGAGATTCTATCAACAATGCTTGTATCGTCAGCAAATTTATGGATGGTATTTGAGCTATGCCTAGCCACACAGTCATGTGTAGATATAGAGTAGAGCAGTGGGCTAAGCACACACCCCTGAGGTGCGCCAGTGTTGATCGTCAGCGGTTCCAGTCAACCGTTGCCTCAGCGTTCCAACCACCTTCCTCCAGGTTCCACCACTTATAGTAGTCAGTCCAGACATCCCAAAAAGCTGTGGATTTGATGGGATGTGGGAAGAAACTGTAGCCCCAGGTGCAGGGGGAACCCATGTGGCATTTATTCCTGGGGACGTCAGCTCGTGCAGACGGCACACAAAGGAAGGTCAGGATTGAAACAGGGTCACTGCAGCTGTGAAGCATCACCACCATTAGCTGTGCCTGTGTCTGCGGTGAGGCAAAGCAACCAGCATTCACCGAGACAGCACGGTATCCAGTGTCAGTCAGTGATTCACTCTCACTCCCACCGCCCACACCACAATAATGAGCTCAGCTGAGAATCTGTGGCTTCAGCCCGCAGCGAGTGGTGAGAGTTTCTCAAGCTGCCCCCCCCCACCCTCACCCCGTCTGCCTACCGTGCATCGCAGTAGGTGAACTTCATGTCCATGCCGTGCCGACTCAGGAAGGACTTGCTGTCCAGCCGAACCTCGATGCTGGTGGGGTCAGGGATGGGCTCGCAGATCATCAGCAGGAAGGACATCGGGATGGCGCTGTTTGAAGGAGATTTGGGGTTCACCTCGCATTGTTGTATGTGTCCCGTGCAGTGCAGCACCTAGGCAGAGAAAGCGCAGTCAGAAACACAGTGAATCCCAGCACTCAGTGGGTCAGCGAGTGTGGGAGTGAAGGGTAAATGGGAGTTGCTGAGAGTTCAGACACCAACCTGTCGGGCTGATGGGGGGGGGGGTGAAATGGATAAGCCTGGCATTACGGAGGCACCAATGAGGGTTGTGGCAGCAGGTAGATGGAGGTGGGTGGGAGGCGCTGAATGAGGCAGGAATGATGGCTGACGAGGGAGATAGAGAACTGCTGTGAGGTGGTGGGAACCGCTGCCCCGCCTGACTCCGCTCCTCTCAGTAGTCATCACCCAAACTTGCTGCTCAGACACTGCCGATGAATTCTACCATTCTGGCCACATGACCAAGACACACCAAATCTGTAAGTAGTTCCTGTCGGGATGTTATATTGAAGTTGTACAAGATACTGGCGAGGTCTAATTTGGAGTATTGTGTGCAGTTTTGGTCACCTACCTACAGGAAAGATGTCAATAAGACTGAAAGAGTGCAGAAAAACTTTACAAGGCTGTTGTCGGGTCTTGAGGATCTGAGTTATAGGGAAAGGTTGAATAGGTTACTACATTATTCCCTGGAGCCTAGGAGAATGAGGGAAGAGTTGACAGACGTATACAAAATTATGAGGTGTTTAGTTCAGGTGAATGCAAACATTTTCCCCTCAAGTTGTGAGACTAGTACTGGAGGTCATAGGTGTAAGGTGAAATATTTAAGGGGAACCTGAGGGGAAACATCTTCACTCAGAGGGTGGTGAGAGTGTGGAATGAGCTGCCAGTGCAAGTGGTGCATGCAAGTTTGGATAGGTACATGGATGAGAGAGGTATGGAGGGCTATGGTCTAACGGGACCGGGCAAATTAATAGTTCAGCGCCACTCGATAGGGCTTGTACGATGCTATGAAGGGGAGCAGTTCATTCGGTCCTTGGACCCTCCATTCACTGGGCATCTCCATCCAGGATGAGAGAATAGAAAGCTCGTCACCTGTATCCCATTGTGGGTCAGTGTTCCATGAACCGTGTCTATATCCCGGACCACCTACAACTGCTCTGTCTTTAATTGCCATGAAGCCTCCCAGGACCACGTCCCAAACCTGCCACTTCACCCAGAAAGGAGAAAGACAACAGGGTTCAAGGAACATCACCGTAAGTACATAAGAACTAGGAGCAGGAGTCGGCTGTCTGGCCTGTCAGCTGATCTGGCTGTGGAGTCAGCGCTAATTACCTGTCTTCTCCCCAACACCCTTAATTTCCCTGCTATATATAAACAAACTGTTCTAAATATATTTAATGAGGTAGCCTCCACTGCTTCCCTGGGCAGTGAATTCCACAGATTCACCGCTCTAGGAAAAGCAGTTTCTCCTCATCTCCATTCTAAATCTATTCCCCCGAACAGCTCTGTTCCCCTGCTCTAATCTCACAACTTTTCCTGCCTGTATCTATCTAGCCCTCACATACTTTTATGTCCCACCACCCCACCCAGAGATTCCCTGGCAACTCCCACACCATCCCGAACTGGAAGTGCATCGTCGGTCCTTAAACTCAACGAGCTCCCTCCTCGACTGCAGGAGCGACTTCACCAGGGAGGGAGAAGTTCAAGGTCAGCTGTCCCTGCACAAGTCAGTGTTTAGACATGGGAAGGCAGCTTGTTCCAAGATGAGGCCACCCTCAGGGTGGAGGACCAGCACCTCATATTCCATCTGGGCAGCCACGACCTGATGGCAAGAATATCAAATTCTCTTTCCAGTAAAAAGAAATTCCTTCTTCCTCTTCTTCTATTCCCCACTCTGGCCTGCCTCTCACCCCTCCCTGCTGCCCCTCCTCCTTCCCTTTCTCCTATGGAACACTCTCCTCTCCTATCAGATTCCTTCCTCTCCTGCCCTTTATCTTTATCTTTCCCATCCACATGGCTTTACCTATTACCTATTATCTTGTCCTCCTTCTCCTCCCCCTCCTTTTTCTGGTATCTTCCCCTTCCTTCTCAATCCTGAAGAAGGGTCTTGGCCCGAAACATCAACTGCTTACTCATTTCCATAGATGCTGCCTGACCTGCTGAGTCCCTCCAGCATTTTGTGCGTGGCAGCTGCAGCTGGTTTAGCCGCGCTGCTTGGTGCAACCACAAGATTCGGACTGCATGGGCATGTTACTTACTCTCCACGTTGCTGATTTGATGGTGACGGCCCGTTTCCCGTTCACCAGCGTAGATTTCATCCTCATGAAGAAGTCCCTCTGGGCCTGGGCCTCCCGCTTCGCTGTGAGGCCTTGCACTGACGAATCCACAGGAAGAAACAAATCAGCCAGTCAGTTGATTAAACAATAGATGGAGTTAGACAGTTAATTTTGTCAATAAGTGAATTAGTCCACTTTGATTAAACTGACTAGCTTAATCACTCCCCCAATATTACCACCTCCATGTGACACTGCCAAGCCCACTAGTATTAATAGTCCCCTCCAATATTAGTGCTCAAAGGCCCACCAGTACTCCAGCGCATGAGCCCCTGACATTACGAGCCCCAGACCATCGACATTACAGTTCTGACATTCTGACATCACAACTCTGGGTGGCAATATTGAGGTCCTTCATTGGTCTGGGCCGACCACGGATGTTGCCTCCCAGCTGCCTGCGTGACACTGCTAGGGCAGTACGACACGGACAGTAAGCTGTTGCCCATGCAGCAGCCACCGCCTCTCCGTGCAGCTGATGAATCCGAAAGAACTGCAGGCACCGATACTGTATGGCAACAGCGGCATCGCAGGCGTTGCCAGTCAGCGTTGAACTCAATGTAGGAGTGCCTTAAGGACTCCAGCTCTGGGTTCAACCCTCGGGGTTTACTGCCGAAGCCTCCCCCATGAGTGGGTAGTGGAGGTTAGATATCAGAGATTTCCCTTTCATAGATGAACTGCCAACCACGGCTGACAAGCCCCATCTGCACAAAGTGACTGGTTTTAAGGCACCAGAAACCCACTTTTACTCCTTCCCCAGTCAGTAGAAACTGTTCTGCCAGGCTGAGTAGCTAAGCCACATGTGAAGGCCAGGAACTGGACTTGGTTGTCAGAGGCTATTTGAGACACATGTCATTGGGAGCATTTGATAGGTAGTGGGAGCTTGTCCCCATTACATCCTCCTGACTATAACCTTAAGGAACCGTGGCAGTATTTCCACTCTGATTACAGTGATCAGCCCCCTAAATACTCGTGTGTGTGCCTGATCCCCCCACATTCCCAACGGACAGCACACTCCATGGACCAGGGAGAGCACCTCAACCCTTGACAGAATCACTTAAGAATTATTAATCAGGTGTACATCAAAACACACAGTGAAATGTGTCGTTTGCGCCAACAACCATCACAGTCCAAGTCTGTGCTGGGGGCAGCCCACAAGTGTCACAACGCTTCCAGCCCCAGCGTAGCACGCCCACAACTAACCTGTATGTCTTAGGAATGTGGGAGGAAACCAGAGCGCCAGGAGGAAACCCACGTGGTCACGGGGAAAATGTACAAACTCCTCACAGACTGCAGTGGGATTTGAACCCAGCTTGTTGCTGGTGCTGTAACAGCGTTACACTAACTGCTATGCTACTGCGCTGCCCAACTACGAACTGCCACCCCACCACCCACTTTGCTCAAAGATTCAAAGTATATTTATTACTATATACAGTGTATAACCCTGGAATCCATCTTCCCTCTGAACAAAGAAAATCATGGAACCCATTTAAAGAAAATCATAAAACCCCTGCCCCATGTGCAAAAAAAAAGACAAATCATGCCAACAGCAACAAAAATATACACAAGTGAAAAAGACACAATATAAAACACGAAGTCAAAAGAGTCCAGGCATATTCAGTTCAGTGTTTGTTATTTGCAGACCACCCTGATTCAAAATCACCCAAAATAGCAACAGAGAATAAAAGGATCTCCCCTGCAGAACCACATTGTGCATTTTGTTGTCTACATTGTTCTGGCACCCTACTCCCCTCTGAACCCTTTACTCTCCCCGTGCACCCGCTCCCCACCAATGGATGTGTGTTGGGGGAGGGAAGTGGGTGAGAGACCCTCACCTTGACGTGCCATCAGTAGGTCCTTCACTTCCTCCTCATCACATGGGTGGATGAACTCAAAGATGCTGTGGCCGATCAGAGCAAGCTGTGGGAGTAGAGAGTGGGGAACCGTAAGTCTCGAACTGCTTAACCGATAAAAGACACCCAGCTCTCATACAGACCAAAACTGGGTAACAAACAAGTTTATGGATTTATGGACATCCATTTGATTTTGTCTGGAACAGGAGCCCCAACCGTTTTTATGCCATGGGCCAATACAGTTAACTGAGGGGTCAGTGGGCCTGAGGTTGGGAACCCCTGGTTTAGAAGTTGACAAAATGTTCTGTGGAATTCACTGCCGCAGGTGGCTGTGGAGGCCAAGTCATTCGGTACACTTAGAGTGGAGATTGACATGAGGAAGTCTGCAGATGCTGGAAGTTCAAGCAACACACACAACATGCTGGTGAACGCAGCAGGCCAGGCAGCATCTATTGGAAGAGGTACAGTCGACGTTTCGGGCCGAGACCCTTCGTCAGGACAAACTGAAAGAAGAGATAGTAAGAGATTTACTCCAGCAGTGAAACTGTCAGTCTGTGTTCTAACAATGGTGTGTGATTACTGTGGGGAGATTACATATAAAGAAGTTCTCTCCACCACCCCCCCACCCCCACTACTGGTTCTTGTTTGAATTTAATAGTATTTGCTCCATAAGACGTAGCAGCAGAATTAGGCCATGTGGCCCATCGAGTCCGTTCCACCAGTTCATCAGCTGATCTATTTCCCTCTCAGCTCCACTCTCCCTGTCTTCTCCCCAAATCCTTTCATGCCCTGACTAATCAAGAATCTCTGCCTTAAATATACCCACAGACTTGGCAACAAATTTCACAGTTTCACCACTCTCTGGCTAAAGAAATTCCTCCTCATCTCCTTTCGAAAAGGACACCTCTCTATTCTGACGGTTTCTCCTCTGATCTTAGACACTCCCACCATAGGCAGTGATCTCAGCATTAATCCCGATCCCAATATTATAAATCCGATGCCCAATATTACAGCCTTTGGACTTCCCATATGTCAATCCCTGTGGCTACCCATTCCTAAACTGATGTGTCTGATGATGGTCTTCTCTGCGGCCACAATGAGGCCAGAGGCAGGCTGGAGGAGCAACACCTTGTATTCTATCTGGCTAGCCTCGAATCTGAGGGCATAAGCATCGATTTCTTTAACTTCTGGTGACCACTCCCCTCTGCTCCTCCCTCCGCTTTGTTTTCCCTCATTCTGGAGGACCTCTCATCCCTTTTCATCTCTTCCCTTGCCCTCATGACCTGCCCATCACTTCCCCTGCTTCCCCTCCTCCTTCCCTGTCTCCCATTGTCTACTCTCTTGGGGTGTATGGGGTGTCAGGGAGGGGTAGCACCTCTGGTGGGGGAGCATGTTGCATCCTTTTCAGGGCGGTTAGTCCACCTTTGGTCCCCACCTGGCACTCAGCTCTCACCTGTGGCTCCCCATAGCTGTTTGCATGCGACAGCGGCCACACCCCGGGCAACGGCTTCGACAAGCCGGCTAAACCAGGTGAGGGTAGCCGACGGGTCTCAACCCTCGGTGAGATAGGGAGTTGTCTATCCCAGCATGTGAAGACAGACTCCGGCGGATTGAACGGACGAGACCAATGGAAGGTCCAACGGTCAAGAAGGCAGTCTCTGCAAGCGTTGTGGAACGTGTAGAGCAGGACAAGACACAGAAGACGTCCTGGTCATGCACTGCGCCTAGTCCCATCGCCAACCGTCTAGACTCTGTCTTGCCACTGGATCCAGATGGGAATTGGGAAGAGAGAGTGAGGCTGACGCTGCGCAACTCTCCCTCACTTAAATCCAAATCACGCGCTAGTCTCGACACCATCATAATGGTGTCAAGGTTCTCATCGATGCCAATGATGGACGAACAAGGACTCTCTTATCAGATTCCTTCTTCTTCCGCCCTTTACCTCTTCCACCCATCACGTCCCAGCTTTGCTTCTTCCATCCCCTCACCCACTTTCCCCCTCACCTATCACCTGCCAGCTTGTACTCTTTCACCTCCGCCCAACTTCTTATTCTGCCTTCTGTCCCCTTCCTCTCCAGTCCTGATGACAGGTCTTGGCCCACAATGTTGACTCCATAGATGCTGCCAGCCCTGCTGAGTTTGGAGTTCCCAACCTTTTTTTTAATGCCGTGGAGCCCCTACCATCAACCAAGGGGTCCGTGGATCTGAGGCTGGGGGAACCCTGGCATTTTGAGCGTTTCTAAGATCACCAATGTCGCAGGCTGAAGACATGTCATATCAAAATCCCAATCTCACAAAATAGGGAATGCAGGGACGTAGACCATGTGCAGGCAGAAGGAATTCGTTTAAATTTGGCATCCTACTCAGCACAGCCATCATTGCTGAAGGGCCTGTTCCTGTGCTGTACTGTGTCTAGATGTCCAAAACTGAAGATCAAAAGCCAGAATTATAACAGTCACAGGCCTCTGTTATTACAGTCTCATGATCCCCAATTCTCTACACCTAGAAGACCTCCAATGCGATGAGACCCCGACATCACAGTCCATGCATCCCAGCTGCCATGGCCAACGAAGCCCTGGGACAGTGAATCCACTGGGAGCGTTAGAGGCTGCGACACACGCGAGTCCACAAGTCCACTGGAGGCTGAAGGCCGGACCTTGGGTTGGAAGTGTGAGTGTGGTGTGGAGTTGGATGGGTGGGAGGAAAGGGGCTTGCTTAGCTGTTGTCGTTACCTGTCTTGTTCTGCTGGACTTTGGGGGCATACTATATTGGTGCCTTAAAGAGGACCACAACCTTATCGAAGGATTTGGGGGCTTGTGTGCCTCAATGACCAGGTGAGCTATGCTGGCTGGAGTCAGGGCTTTGCGTTTTGGCTCTTGGGAGGGTCACCCATGCCAAACAGGCCAAAGGGTAGAGGCCAGACTAAGAGTGGCCCACAGGTTCGGGGGTTCAGCTCAGGGCTAACAACCTTGACTGGTCAAACAAAATTGTTAGGGAAACAGCAATGAAGAGTCCTTCTACATCGGTGTGCAACAGGATTCCCGGGTCTTGCCTAACTGACAGTAGTGGAAACAGAGAGCAAGCTCCTGGCACAGTGAAGGGAGCCCTGAACAGCGCCACGGACGGAGGACCTTCACTGCCAGCAAGGGACGTAACGGGCAGCAAGTCTGATGGCGCCAGAATGTGTGGCAACAGTTGTACATCCGTTGTTGACACAATGGATATACTCCATGGTATGTTTCCATTGTACATGTGATAAATGAACAAATCTGAATTCGAATTACATAACCCGGGCCTCTGCCATGCATTAACCCTTTGATCACCTGGGTCAGCCCGAGATATCTGTTCACGTTCTCCGACAGGTATACGATGTCACCTTCTTCCGTCAGCACCATGAAGAAGCCATCGACCGCTCGGAGGTAAAAGGCGTTCAAGTGCACGGCCAAACCACTCTCCGCTGGCACTGTATGACAGAGTAACAGACCGTCAGTGACAGTAGGGAAAAGACTAGTTCAGCTGCCTTCAGATGGACCCCAGCCAAGTCTGGGCTCCCAAGCCAGCCAGCTAGCGCTGATTCTGATCACTCACGGAGCACTGTAAACAGGTGGAAGGTACTCCTTCAGCTATAGGCAGGCATCTGAGAAGCTGGGGGGAGAAACAATTCACAGAAGCTGAACCAATTTAGAAGCACCTAGGGGCTGCAGACAGAGGGAGAAGGTCCCTGCTTGGCGCTGGTGAGCCATTGGGAGATACTCTGCCCGAGTGCACTGATTACATTGAAGGCAGAGTCCAACAGATCGTTTGTTGGACGTGCGAGAATTTTTTTTGTTTGGGGGGTGGTTCCAAGGTTAACAAACAGCCAAGGCAAATTGGCAGAGAAGGAAAAGATTCAGTAAAGGGGATGAGGGCACATGGAGGGGAGAGGGCAAAAAGGTGCCCCCACTGTTTGACAAGCAGGGTAGTTTCTGAAGACAAAGGTGGTGGTGGGGAGTCGGTACTTGGAACTGGTCCCCGCGGGACAGACCATCTGCCTGTCAGCTCCTCTATATTCCCATATCATGGCACAATGCAGAACAGACAGAGAGAGAGAGACGGTGTGAGACAGAGAGATAGAGACACACATAAACACATGGGGGGGGAGAGAAAGAAAGAAAGAGAGAGGCAGGCAGAGGGGGAGAGAGGAAGAGACACACACACACACAGAGGGGGAGGGGGAGAGAGAGAGACACATACACGGGGGGGGGAGAGGCAGAGAGAGAGACACACACACACAGGGGGGAAGAGCGAGAAAGAGAGAGACACACACACACAGAAGGGGGAGGGAGAGAGAGAGGGAGAGAGAGACACACACACACAGAGAAGGGGAAGAGAGAGAAAGAGAGAGAGAGGCGGAGGGGGAGAGAGAGGCAGAGAGAGACGCACACGGGGGGGTAGAGACACACACACACACACGGGGGGGGAGAGAGGCAGAGAGAGACACACACGGGGGGGTAGAGACACACACACACGGGGGGGAGAGAGGCAGAGAGAGAGAGAGAGACACACACACACGGGGGGGAGAGAGGCAGAGAGAGAGAGAGAGACACAGAGAGAGAGAGAGAGGAGGAGAGGGAGAGAACAAGAAAGAAGCTGCCACTTACCGGACCGGAGGAGGGTCCGGAGCCGCAGGTAGCTGATGGCCACCCGCATGACGGAGGCTTTGTCCAGGTGGGAGGCGGCGCCGCGGGGCAGCGGTAGCTGCTGGGCCAGTTGGTACATCACCTCGGTCTCCCGTCCGCGGCGGCTACGGGCCGCGTCCCGGGACCGTTCGCGGCGCTGCTGGGTCGGGGCCTGGTCCTCGGCCTCCCCGCCCATCTCCCCCATCCCCGCAGCCTCCTCCTCACAGCCCGCTCCGGCGAGTCGTGGGACAAACCGCCCGCCCCCCTCGGTCCGGTCCGGACCGGCGGAAAGGCCTTCAAGCCCTGGGACTCGGGTTATTTAAACGCTCGGATCCACAGGCCTGCTCCCTGATCCCAATATCGGCTCGACGCTCCGAGCTCGAATAAACCACCACCACCACCACCACCACCACCTCCTCCCTCTCACGTCCCGTCCCAGCGAGGAAAACAAAACACGAAATCCGATCCGCCCCCTGTCTGACGACCGCGCCGTCTTTAACCCTCGGCTGCCCGGAGGCCGCACAGAATCCCCGTCCTCCCGTACGCTCCACTCTCCGCCTCTTTCACCCCCCTCTCTTTTACTCCTCTCTCTCTACACCCCTCCCTCTCCTACACCCTTCCCTCCTTTACACTCCTCCCTTACCCCCACACACACCGCCCTCTCACTCCTCCCCTCGCCACCTCTCTCTTTCACACTCTCTCACTCCTCCCCTCGCCATCTCTCTCTTTCACACTCTCTCACTCCTCCCCTCGCCATCTCTCTCTTTCACACTCTCTCACTCCTCCCCTCGCTCCTCTCTCTTTCACACTCTCTCACTCCTCCCCTCGCCACCTCTCTCTTTCACACTCTCTCACTCCTCCCCTCGCTCCTCTCTCTTTCACACTCTCTCACTCCTCCCTTCGCCACCTCTCTCTTTCACACTCTCTCACTCCTCCCCTCGCTCCTCTCTCTTTCACACTCTCTCACTCCTCCCTTCGCCACCTCTCTCTTTCACACTCTCTCACTCCTCCCCTCGCCACCTCTCTCTTTCACACTCTCTCACCCCTCCCCTCGCTCCTCTCTCTTTCACACTCTCTCACTCCTCCCTTCGCCACCTCTCTCTTTCACACTCTCTCACTCCTCCCCTCGCCACCTCTCTCTTTCACACTTCCTCACTCCTCCCCTCGCCATCTCTCTCTTTCACACTCTCTCACTCCTACCCTCGCCACCTCTCTCTTTCACACTCTCTCACTCCCCTTGCCACCTCTCTCTTTCACACTCTCTCACTCCTCCCCTCGCTCCTCTCTCTTTCACACTCTCTCACTCCTACCCTCGCCACCTCTCTCTTTCACACTCTCTCACTCCCCTTGCCACCTCTCTCTTTCACACTCTCTCACTCCTCCCCTCGCCACCTCTCTCTTTCACACTCCTCCCCTCGCCACCTTATTCTCTCTCTTTCACACTCCCTGCTCTTACTCTTCCCCTCACCACCTCTCTCTCACCACACTGCACCTAACCCTCCCTCTGTCTCTCTGCGCCCCCTCAATCTCCTTTTCTCCTTCCCAGGGGCTCCCATTGGCCTCAGACAGGTGACAGAGGACAACTTTGAACTGCAGATCGGTGTTAACCACTTTGGCCACATCCTGCTGACCATCCTGCTCTTGGATCAGCTGAAACATGGCGGCTGAGCCGCATCAGCGACGTTGCCAGCCGGGTGCATCGAGTGAGAGGAGGGTTTCTGTGATGGGCAGGGGTGGCGTAAGGTCGGGAGAGCCTGGGCAGTGAGTGTGGCGAAGGCAGCATGCCAAGCCACATCAACATTGCCAGCTGGACCAACTGCATCAGTGAGAGGGTGGGGTAAGGTGGCAGGTGGGTGGAAAGGTGACGGGGGAAAGTAGGGGTGGGATATGTAGGGAGGAGGACATCAGCGTGTTAGTGCCGTGCTGTGGGAGGGAGCTCTGCAGTATGGGAGAGGCAGTGTGGAGGGAGTGCTGCACTGCTGGTGGGGCAGTGAGGAGGGAGCTCCACAATGTGGGAAGTGCAGTGAGGAGGGAGTGCGGCAGCCCTTCCCTCTGACCTCCCCATTCTCCCTCCATTCCCTTCCCCTTTCTCTCTCCTTTTCCTTCCCCACTCTCCGTCTGTTCCCTTCCGCTCTCTCTCCCTCTGTTCCCTTCCGCGCTCTCTCTCTCTGTTTCCTTCTGCTCTCTCTCTCTCTGTTCCCTTCCACTCCCTCTCTCTCTGTTCCCTTCCGCTCTCTCTCCCTCTGTTCCCTTCCACACTCTCTCTCTCTGTTTCCTTCCACTCCCTCTCCCTCTGTTCCTTTCTGTGCGCTCTCTTTCTCTCCCTCTGTTCCCTTCCGCTCTCTCTCCCTCTGTTCCCTTCTGCTCTCTCTCCCTCTGTTCTCTATCACTCTCTTTCCCTCGGTTCCCTTTTGCTCTCTCTCCCTCCATTCCCTTCCCCGTCTCCCTCCGTTCCCTATCGCGCTCTCTCCCTCTGTTCCCTTCCGCTCTCTCTCTGTTCCCTATCGCTTTTTCTCCCTCTGTTCCCTTCCCCTCTCTCCCTCTGTTCCTTCCCCCCTCCCTCCATTCCCTTCCCTCTCTCTTCTATTCTGCATGGGCAAGGTTCATTTCAATGACATCAACATGAATGAGCGCTATGATTCCCTGTTGTCGCATTGCCAAAGCGAGTTGGCCAACGTCCTCTTTATCATCTTGTACACCTGTATTGAGTTACCTCTCATTGTCTTTCACTCCAGAGAAAAGCCCTAGCTCACTCAGCCTACCCTCATAAGATATTCTCTCTAATCCAGGCAGCATCCTGGTAAATCTCCTCTGCACTCTCTCTTGAAAGCTTCCACATCCTTCCTATAATGAGGCGACCAGGACTGAACACAATACTCCAAATGTGGTCTAACCAGGGTTTTTACATTACCTCACGGCTCGTGTACTCAATCCCCTGATGAAGCCAACACATCACATGCCTTCTTAACCACCCTATCAATTTGTGCAGCAACTCTGGGGGGCCACTTGGTTGAGCATCTCTGCTCCATCCACCAAAAGCAGAACTTCCCAGTTACCACACGTTAATTCCAGTTCCCATTCCGACAGGTCGGTCCATGGCCTCCTCTTGTGCCAAAATGAGGCCACCATCAGAGTGGAGGAGCAGCATCTCATGTTCTATCTGGGTACCTGAGACGTGAATATCGATGTCTCCTTCTCGTAATATTTTTTTCTTCCCCCTCCCTCTTCTGTTCTTCACTCTGGCCGCTTAGCTCTTCTCACTTGCCTATTATTTCCCTGTGTCCCCTCCTCCTTCCCTTTTTCCTCTGGTCCTCTCTCCTCTCCTATCAGATTCCTTCCTCTCTAGCCCTTTATCTCTCCTACCCACCTGGCTTCATGTTTCACCTTCTAGCTATCCCCCTTCCCCAACCCTTCCCCCATCTTTTTATTCTGGCATCTTCACCCTCCCCTTTCCATCCTGAAGAAGTGCCGGCCTGAAACCTTGGCTGTCTATTCATTTCCATAGATGCTGCCTGACCTGCTGAGTTCCTCCAGCATTTTGTGTGTGTTGTTTTGCAGGATCTTGTTCAGATTAAACTCAGGACCTGGGAGTACAAGTACGTTGTTCCCTGAAGGTAGTGTCACAGGTGGACAGGGTGGTGAAGAAGGTGATTGGTATGCTGGCCTTTAGTCAGGGCACTGAGTGTAGAAGTTGGGATTCAAAGTACATTTATTATATAAGTAGGTGTCCAGTATACAGTCCTGAGGTTCATCTTTCTGCAGGCAGCATAAAAAAAATCACAGAACCTCTTTAAAGAGAAAAGAACAACTGGTGAGGGAGGGAAAGAGATCACTCCTGGAACAACTGTTTGGATGTTACATTCTGCTGCATTGCTTGTCCGAGTTCCCTGACTTGAGGACCAGCAGATTCTCACTCACCATCAAGGGAAAGAGAAGGCCCCTCAGATGCAGGGCCTCCTTTCGACAGCAGGGCACACTGCCTGCTGCCTCGATGTTTCAATCTCAGTCAAACCACAAAGTCATTGAAATAGCTAGCCCAGCAATGGTCAGTTTAGGTCATTACCTTGCAGTTGCACAAGGCATCAGTGAGGCTGTACTTGGAGTACTGTGTAAGTTTGTGGTCACCTGCTGTAGGAAAGACGTCATTAAACTGGAAAGAGTGCAGAAAAGATTTACAAGAATCTTGTGAGGACTTAAGGGACTGAGTTATGGAGAAGAGTGGACAGGCTAGGACTTTCTTGCGGTGTAGGGGACAGAGAGCGATCATACAGAGGCATTAAACCATGAGTGGCACAGAGAGTGAATGCACAGTCTTTATCCCAGGGTGGCGACCTCCTCGACACCATCAGAGAGTATGTCAACAACACTTGTGTCATCAGCAAATTAATAGGTGGCATTTGAGCTGTGCCTAGCCACACGACCATGGGTGTAGAGAGAGAAGAGCAGTGGGCTAAGCACACATCCTTGGGGTGTGCCTGTACTGATTGACAATAAGGAGGAGATGTTATTTCTGATCTGCACTAATGGTGGTCTCCTGATGAGGAAGTTGAAGGTCCAGTTCCAGGGGGAAGTACAGAAGCCTAGGATTTGAAGCTTATTGATTAGTTCTCTGGGAATGACAGTGTTGTATACTGAGCTGTAATCAATAAACAGTTGGCATTCCTGTTGACCTGGTAGTTCAAAGCTGAGTGGAGAGCCGGTGAGATTGTAGACCTATTGTAGTGGTACGCAAGTTACAACAGGACCAGATCTTTGCTCAGGCCAGAGTTAATTTGACCCATGATCAACGTCTCAAAGCACTCCATCACAGTAGATGTCAGTGTTACTGGACAATAGTCACTGATGCAGCTCGCTCTGCTCTTCTCAGGGGTGTACAGGAGCCCAAAGACCCACACTCGATGTTTTAAGAACACCTCTCTGCCATCAACTTTCTGAATGGTACATGAACCCATGAAAAATGTTCTGCCTTTGCACTATTTGTTTATTTTTGTAGTTTATCCTAATTTCTTAGAAGTTGCATTGTGGTGGTGGTTGTCCGTCGTCATTAAGACCAAACATCAGTAAGACCAAAGAACTGATTGGGGACTTCAGAAAGGGTAAGGTGAGGGAACACACTCCAGGTGAGGGAGTCAATACCTCTGAGGATCTAATATGGACCCAGCACTTTGATGCAGCTACAAAGAAGGCACAACAGTGGCTATGTTTCACTAGGAATTTGAGGAGATTTGGCATGTCACCCAAAGTCACTCACAAATTTCTAGAGATATATCATGGAGAGCATTCTAACTGGCTGCATCACTGTCTCGTTATGGGAGTGGAGGCTGCTGTACAGAATCGTAGTAAGTTGCAGAGAGTTGTAAACTTAGTCAGCTCCATCATGGGTATGAGCGCCTCTAGTATCCAGGACATCTTCAAGGAGCAATGCCTCAAAAAGGCAGCATCCGTTATTAAGGACCCCCCCCCCCCCGTCTCACCCAAGACGTGCCCTCTTATTGTTACCTTCAAGGAAGGAGGTACAGAATTCTGAAGACTCACACTCAGTGATTCAGGAACATCTTCTTCCCCTCTGCATCAGATTTCTGAATGGACATTGAATCCCATGCTGGGTCAGGCATGTCCCTATCTCACTGTAGTATGAGGCCCGCCAGCTTCCCTCACCTGGTTTAGCCCGCCTGTCGAAGTCACTGTCGCATGCAAACGGCCACTTGGAGCCACAGGTGAGAGTTGAGTGACCGGTGGGGGCCAAAGTTGAGTGAGCTGTACTAGAATGGACACAATAAGGCCCTTCACCAGAGGTGCTCCCCCTCCCTGGATATCCCAGCTCTGCACTGCTGCCACAAAACAACAAATTTCACGACATTTATCAGGGATAACACTGGACGACAGTTTTTTTGTTTATGATAGGCTACTTGAAGCTGAACATAAATATAATTATTGACTACTTGTATCACGCACGAGTTTAGAGAAACAAGAAATGAACTTTTATTGAATATAATGTTTAATGGTTCTCTCGCTTTGCAATAGTTCAACTAAGCTAAAATGTTTTGCTGATTTTCGTTTGTACTCAGTGTCTGAGCCTTCTGGCTTATGTGTCCATCAATAATCAGCCAGCGTTAATGGATTCCAGTTGCCCTGATACCGTTTCTCCATGACTGCAATTCCTGGTGAAATCTTTCAGCATGCTTGTCACTGACAGCGCTAAGATTGCAGTGAAGAAGTCTAAATGGGAATGCAGAAAATGAATCTTTAGTGACATGTTGCACTTCATGGTTTTGTATGCTTGAAGCATCTTGTCAACCAGCTGCATGTAGTTTGGTGCTCTGTAGTTACCAAGAAAATTTTCAACATCCTTGAATGCCTTCTATGCAATTTTCTCCGGTCCCACTAGAAGTTCTTCGAATTGCCTGTCATTGATGACCTGTTTGATTTGAGAACCACAAAAACGCCTTCCTTAATCTTGGCGTCAGTTATTCTCACTTCAATTATAAATTGAAATAATAAATATGTGGTTTTTTTAAAAAGGTGCGTGATGGGGAAATTTCATGGTGATTTTCATGATCAGTAGCCCAAAATCAATAAGATACACCCAAAAGTATTCAGGAAGCAAAATATTTGTGGTCCAGTGTAATAAACCAGATTCTGATTCTGGTCAATGACCTCTAATCAGAATAACTCCTCTCCCTCACCATCCTCTGTCTGTTATGGCCAAGACAAATTTGAGTCCAATTGCGCCACTATCTTCTGAATCAGGTTACCATGAGGAACACTGTCGAAAGCTTTACTAAAGTCCAGTACCCTACCCTCATAAATCACCTCTGTTGTTTGTTTGTTCATTATGTGCCGTGTCGTATGACGTGGGCGATCCTGGTCTTTCCATGATCATGACTGTTGGCAAATTTTTCTACAGAAGTGGTTTGCCATTGCCTTCTTCGCTGCCGTGTCTTTAAAAAACGGATGTCCCCAGCCATTATCAGTGTTCTTCAACGATTGTCTGCCTGGTGTCAGTGGTTGCATAAACGAGAATTGTGATAAGAACCAGCTGCTCATATGACCACCTACCATCTGATCCCATGGCTTCACATGATCCTGATCGGGGAGGTGGTGCTAAGCATTTGCCACACCTTGCCCAAGGGTGATACGCAGGCTAGGTGGGGGAGTTTCCTTTGGTAGAGACGTACCTCCACTCTGCCATCCTGCTTAGGTATAGCTTTTCATAAGTGATATAGCAGTTCTTTATTTTCCTGTAAATACCTGTGAGAAATGAACCTCAGGGTAGTATATGGAGACATGCACTCAATGACCACTTTATTAGTTACCTCCTGTGTTCTTCTGTTGCAGCCTATCCTCTTCAAGATTTGATGTGTTGTACATTCAAAGATGCTCTTCTGCATACTACTATTGTAACACATGGTTATTTGAGTTGCTGTCACCTTCCTGTCAGCTTGAACCAGTCTGGCTATTCTCCGCTGACCTCTCTCATTAATAAGGTGATTTTGCCCACAGAACTGCTGCTCTCTGGATGCTTTTTTGTTTTTCACACCATTTTCTGTAACATCTAGAGACCGTTGGATGTGAAAACCCCAGGAAAGCAGCAGTTTCTGAAATACTTAAACCACCCCATCTGGCACCAACAATCATAACAATCAATGATCTTCTCCACACAAGGCCATGCTAACCATCGCAAATAAGTTCATGTTTTTCCAGACGTGATTAAATCTTATCCCTAAGGATCTTCTCCAATAATTTCCTTACCACTGACATCAGGCTCTCCGCTGTGTAATTTCCTGTTTTTATTTATTGCACTTCATAAACAAAGGAACATGTTGGCTCTTGTCCAGTCCTCTGGAACCTCACCTGTGGCTAAAGGACTCTGTTTTCACTAGTACCAGTGGGGATGAGGTACAAGAGCCTTAGGTCCCACACCACCAGGTTCAAGAACAGTTATTACCCCACAACCATCAGGGTCACAAACCAGTCAATAGGTTTCAATAGATATATTTAATGTCACAGAAAGTACACCCTGAAATTCTTTTTCTTCGCAATTATCCACAAAAACAGAGGAGTGCCCCAAAGAATGAATGACAGTTAAATGTTAGAATCCCACAGCCCCCCCCAGCTCCCTCCTCCCACACACAAGCAGCAGCAAGGCAACAAGCACCCCCATCGGCAAAAAAGCATCTATGTCTCCCATGGAGCACTCAAACATGCAGCAAAGCATCAATAAAGACACAGACTTGCATAACCCAAAGACTACTCATTTACCTGATATTTCATTTACCGCAGGCTCTCTCTCTCTTCCTAATAGGGGAAAAAAGAGCTGTTCCTGTTTCACAGCGAGAGGGGAGACATAACAAAACAACTTGCTGATTTATGGTGTTAAAAGTCTGTTGTGTTGCTTTTTCTGCCTCTGGGCACACAGCTAGCAACAAGCCTGCTGCTTCCGATCTTCCTTGTTCTCCCGCGATGCATTAGCGGGTGGCGGCGGCAGCAGCACCAGCCTTGAATCCGCCCACCTCCAGAGCCATGAAAATCTGGCACCCTGGAGGCGTGCTAGTCTTCCGGGCCACATCCTTGGCATATTGAAAAGTGGCCAGTCGTGAGGCCCTGACAGCGGGTCCCATTTCCGCAAAGAACCGAATTCAGAGTGTAACTCCAGGTCAGGGTCTTTAAAAGAAGTTTGAAAGGGATAAAAAGAGATAACAAAGATAGAAATAAAGCTGATTACAAAGATGCAAGCAAAGGAGTCGCCGTTTAGCGCCATCATCACTCCGCTCCACCTCTTCAACCTGTGTGGATAATTTCACATGGACATGGACTGATTAGGGATAGCCAGCATGGGTTTGTGTGTGGTAGGTCGTGTCTAACCAACCTTAGAGAGTTTTTCCAGAAGTTACCAGGAAAGTAGATGTCTACATGGACTTTAGCAAGGTCCCACATGGGAGGGTAGTCAAGAAGGTTGAGTCACTCAGCATTCAGGATGAGGTAGTAAATTGAATTAGACATTGTCATTATGGGAGAAACCAAAGAGTGCTAGTAAAGGGTTGCCTCTCTGACTGGAGGCCTGTGACTAGATGGGCCAAAGGGCCTTTTTCTGTGCTGTACTTCTCATTGACTCTATGTGTACTTTGATATATATTCCCTCCGAGAGGATCACAACCTTGACATTGTTTGGAGACCCAGAGAGCTATGTTGACTAGAGTCAGGGCCTTGTGCTTTGGCTCTTGGTAGAGTTATCCCATGCCAGACAGGTCAAAGGGGAGAGGATAGGCTCACAGTGGTCCACAGGTTCAGATCAGGGCTAACAGCTCTGACTGGTAAAGCAAATTTGATACAGAAACAGCAAAGAAGAATCCTTCTACATCTGAGTGTGATGGTATTCCTGAGTCTCCACCTGGGACTTGCATGACTGACAGTAGTGATAGCCAAGAGGAAGTTACTGACACAATGAAGGAAGCCCTGAACACCACAAG
Source organism: Mobula hypostoma (assembly GCF_963921235.1). Lineage (NCBI taxonomy): Eukaryota > Metazoa > Chordata > Chondrichthyes > Myliobatiformes > Myliobatidae > Mobula > Mobula hypostoma. Next base: position 8,785,660 of record NC_086108.1, on the reverse strand, counting down.
AGATGGAGGTCCTTCATTGCTGCCCTAAACACCAGAGGGATAACAGGCAGTAATGATAATAATGAGTTAACTTTGAATTTATTTCAACAACCTGTGATGGATCCCATCAGACCCTGGGGATCGATCCACTTCATTATTCTTCAGGAAACCCAGATGGTGTGTATAAAACAGTTTTTAGCCTTTGGTTCTGCCTGTGGGTGGTAAAGGTGCATGTAAAATATTTTAATGTGATTGAAACAGAACATAACTGGTTAAAAAACATTTCTAGTTGTCTAAAATTACCCTCCCTTCCCATGTAGCAACAGTTGAAGGGTGCTGTGGGTGTCACTGAACCAGTGGGACTGATCTTGTGTACAGAGTAAATTAATAGTGTTCCGTGAATGGATTGAAATAATTATCCCAGCGAGTCAGCACATTCTGTACCAGCAGCCCGGCCTACACAAACAAACCTTACCTCATTTCCTCCTGTGGGCAGAAAGAGCACATTTTTTCTCATCGTCTTTGGGGTTGTTTTTGCTTTCAGTGAACTCGGTTTCACCGACCCTTCTCCAAAACCTCCTCATTTCACTGGTCAAGCATTGGCAAAGGCTGAAAAAAAAGCAAGTGTTCCAACACATGGTCAGAAAGATGGCACAATAGTCACGTGATGACTAAATATTTTACCTATGATGATGACTGAGTTGTTATTAGCCAAGCTAAAAGGAAGATGAAGAATTTCTTGAGGCACAAGGTGGTGAATCCACGGAATTAATTGCCATGGACAACTCTGGAGGCCCAGTCGTTCAGTATATCTAAAGTGTAGATTGATAGGTTCTTGATCAGTCAAGATGTCTGATCGGGAGGCGGGAGGCGAAGATGGCAGCGCGACGCAGCTTGCAGCGGCCACTCCAGTGGTGATGTCTGTTATTTGTCAAGTAGAGTGCCGTGCACAATCCTCATTTAATGGAGACGGACGTGAAAGCACGGAGGATCATCTGGTGAAACTTCTGAAATGCCTGCTTCGCTGCTGCTGCTACTGTGTGGTCCAGAATCTCTGGAGGAGAAGGCCAAGAGTCCTTGGCTTTGCTTGTTGCTCGGTGGCCGGGGAAGGGTTGAAGTGCTCGGCAGAGGATGGTGCTCGGAGAGGCTGTGTTGGAGGGGCTGGTCGGAGGCTCGAAGTTTTCGGACGGATTCATAGAGTCCGCTGTGGTCGGGTGCTTCCAATGGTGCTGCGTCGGTAAGTTGGCGGTGCTTGGAGGTTCATGGCAGGGAGAGTTTCTCCCTTCTGCCGCCTGCATGAGATAATGAGTCTATCGGGAATTTGAGACTTCTTTTTACCGTGCCCATGGTCTGCTCGTTATCAAATTATGGTAGTGCTTTGCACTGTTGTAACTATATGTTATAATTATGTGGTTTTGTCAGTTTTAGTCTTGGTTTGTCCTATGTTTTCTTGTGATATCATTCTGAAGGAACGTTGTATCATTTTTTAATGCATGCATTTCTAAATGACAATAAACGAGGACTGAGTGTCCTCATAATCTAATCTAATCTAATGTCAAAGTTTACGGGAGAAGGCAGGAGACTGGGGTAATAAATCAGCCATGATGGAATAGTGGGCTGAATGGCCTAATTCTGATCCTGTGTCTTATGGTCTAAGATCTAGGGATCACACACGTCCATCTACACACCTTGCAGTTAAGAGGCCCCTCTCAGAGCAGAGCACTGCTTCATCATACAGTACTGTACAAAAGTCTTCGATGCACGCACGCACACACACAGAATGCTTCCTGCTCCTTCCCCTCTCCTTTTCCCTTTTCCCAACCATGATTCCCCTCTCCCTGCCCCTTTCCCACTCTCAGTCCCTGTCCACAGAGACCCATGTCAGAATCAGATTTATCATCACTCACATATGTCATGATTTTTTTTTTTGGCGGTAGCAGTATGGTGCAATACATAAAATAACTACAGTAGTACAATCCTAGCTATATACAAACTTTTGTATATGTGTCTATGACTTCTGCATAGTACTGTAGTTCAGGTGTTTAGGGCTCCTTGGAACATTCTCTGACTGTACTCTCCCAACTACACAATTTTGTGGGCCAAAGGGCGTGTAGTGTGCTGTAATGCTCTGTATTCTGTGTTTACCATCTGACAGCGCTGAGGCAGCATCTTGTTAAATTAGTAACTAGCTTATATATCCCGCTCCAATATGCCCTCTTGTCACCATCTGAAATTCCGCCAACATTAGTTGTATCATCAGCAAATTTATAGATGGCAATTGAGCTGTGTCTAGCCACACAGTCATGTGTGTGGAGAGAGTAGAGCAGTGGGCTAGGCACACATCCCTGAGGTGCGACAGTGTTGATTGTCAGCGGGAAGGAGGTATTACTTCCAATCCGCACTGACGGTGGTCTCCTGATGAGGAAGTTGCAGAGGGAGGTACAGAGGCCTAGGTTCTGCAGCTTTTTGATCAGGACTGTCGGAATGATTGTGTTAAACACTGAACTGTAGTCAATAAACAGCATCTTGACATAGGTATTTGTGTTGTCCAAGTGACCCAAGGCCACGTGGAGAGCCAGTGAGATCACATCTGCCGTAGAGCTATTGTGGCGATAGGAGGCAAATTACAGGTCCTTGTGAGGCAGCGGTCGATCCTAGTTATAACCAAGCTCTCAGTGCACTTCATTGTCATAGATGTGAGTGCTACTGGATAATAGTTGCGCTCTCTTACCAACACAACTTCATGGGTCCTTTAGTGTGCTGTAATGATTTGTGTTCTATGTTAACCACCTGTTAACAGCCCTGAGGTGGCATCCTGGTAACTTGGTTTACCATGAAGCCAGCTGGTGGTGCAGTGACATCAGCACCGGACTTCGAGGTGAGTGTTCCCTGGTTCAAATCTGGCCGGCTCCTGGAACACTTTCCAACCGTGCTGTGTTGAGCGTCGAGCTAGCAACTCACCTCATAAAAAACAGACAAATGCTAAAGAAGTGGCAAGTTACGCCACAAGGCCGAGAGGAATGAGATCAACAATGTACTACGAAGTACAGTGAAAAAATGCTTTGAATGCTATCCATGCGGATCATTTCAACACCTCAGCGCCTTGACGAACAAAGAAAAACAATAAAGGAATGCAGAATAGAACCAGAATCAGATTTAATATCACCAGCACATAATGTGAACTTTGTTAACTTTACAACAGCAGTACATTGCAATAGAGAAAAAAACCGAATTACAATAAATATATATATATATATATGGGGTGTATGGGGTGTCAGGGAGGGGTAGCACCTTTGGTGAGGGAACATGTCGCGTCCTTTTCAGGGCGGTTAGTCCACCTTTGGTCCCCACCTGGCACTCAGCTCTCACCTGTGGCTCCCCGTAGCTGTTTGCATGCGACAGCAGCCACACCCCGGGCAACGGCTTCGACAAGCCGGCTAAACCAGGTGAGGGTAGCCGACGGGTCTCAAACCCTCGGTGAGATAGGGAGTTGTCTATCCCAGCATGTGAAGACAGACTCCGGCGGATTGAGCGGACGAGACCAATGGAAGGTCCAACGGTCAAGAAGGCGGTCTCTGCAAGCGTCATAGAACGTGTAGAGCAGGACAAGACACAGAAGATGTCCTGGTCATCCACTGCGCCTAGTCCCATCTCCAGCTGTCTAGACTCTGTCTTGCCACTGGATCCAGATGGGAATTGGGAAGAGAGAGTGAGGCTGACGCTGCGCAACTCTCCCTCACTTAAATCCAAATCACGCGCTAGTCTTGACACCATCATAATGGTGTCGAGGTCCTCATCGACGTCAATGATGGACGAACAACAGTATATATTTATATATTTTATTAACTGTACAATTGTATATATAATAAATAAAATAGTTAAATATGTCATGCAAACTGTAAAAATAAAAAAGTCCTGAGGTACTGTACATGGGTTCAATGTTTATTCAGAAATCAGATGGCAGAGGGGAAGAAGTTGTTCCTGTTTTATTGAATGTGTGTCTTCAGGTTCTATACCTCCTTCCTGATGGTAGCAGTGAGAACAGGGTTTGACTTGGGTGATGGTGGTCCTTATTGATGGATGCCACCTTTTTGAGGCATCGCTCCTTGAAGATGTCCTGGATACTACAGAGGCTAGTGCCTGTGATGGAGATGACTAAGTTTACAACTCTCTGCAGCTTACTTCGATCCTGTGCAGCCAGATAGAATGCTCTCCATGGTACATCTGTAGAAACTTGCAAGTGTTACAAACCAAATCTCCTCAAACTCCTAATATAAAGTAGCCACTGTCTAGCCTTCTTTGTAGCTGCATTGATATCCTCAGAGATACTGACTCTCCAAGAATTTGACATTGTCTACTCTTTCCACTTCTGACCCCTCTATTATGACTGGTGTGTGTTCCCTTGTCTTACCCTTCCTGAAGTCCACCATCAGTTCTTTGATCTCACTGACATTGCGTGCAAGGTTTTTTGTTGTGACACCACTTATTTAGCTGGTACATCTTGCTCCTATCACCATGAGAGATCCTCTTACAGAGAGAGTACAGCCATAACAAGGTAGACTGTGAGGTCAAGAGTCCACATATTTGCTAATGACACAACTATTGGCAGAATCTTGGATGTTGATGAGGTGGCGTACAGGAGCGAGATATACCAGCTAGTCAATTGGCATCACAGCAACAATCTTGCACTCAACATCAATAAGACCAAAGAACTGACTGTGGGCTTCAGAAAGGGTGAGATGAGGGAACACACACCAGTCCTCATAGAGGGATCAGAAGTGGAAAGGGTGAGCAATTTCAATTTCCTGGGTGTCAACAACTCTGAGGATCTATCCTGGGCCCAACACATCGATGCAGCTACAAAGAAGTAGGTAGAAAACAGTGGGTATATTTCATTAGGAGTCTGAGGAGATTTGGTACGTCACCAAAGACACTCGTAAATTTCTACAGATGTACCAAGGGGAGGATTCTAACTGGCTGCATCACCGTCTGGTATGGGGTGGGGGTGGGGGGGGGCACGCGGGTGACCACTGCACATGATCGAAATAAGCTGCAGAAAGTTGTAAACTCAGTCAGCTCCATCATGGGCACTAGCCCTTGTAGTATCCAGAACATCTTCAAGGAGCAATGCATCTACAAACGTATCATTAAGAACCCCCATCACCCAGGACATGCTCTCCTCTCATTGTTACCATCAGGGAGGAGGTACAGGAACCTGAAGACACACACTCAATGATTCAGAAACAGCTTCTTCCCCATATAGTTACTGTAATCCACCCTCTTCTCTCTATTATTATGTATTGCATAGTACTGCTGCTGCAAAGATAACAAATTTCACCATATATGCTGGTGGTATTAAACCTGATTCTGATTATGATCTTGACATACTAGGAGCCGTTCAACAGTCTTTTTACAGGAAGGTAGGGGTTGTGCTTGAGCAGGGTTGCATGTGCTTTCAGGCTTTCATATGGTTAGTGGAATGCTTTGTAGCTGTGATCTGGGTTCAAATCCCACCACATCTGTATGGAGTTTGTACCTTCTCTCTCGGAAGGTGTGAGTTTCCTCTGGGTGCTCCGGGTTCCTCTCAGATTCCAGGGATGTATGGGTTAGGGTTAGTAAGCTGGCACTGGAAGCATAGTGTCACCAATGGGCTGCCCCCAAGTCCATCCTTGGCCTGTCTTGGTTGTTGATGCAAACAACACATTCCACTGTAATTTTCAATACCTGTGCGACAAATAAAACAAATTTTAAATTGTTATATCTTCTGCTTGATAGGAGGAGTAGGTGGGTCTTTGATTAAGCTGACTGCTTTACTGAGGCAGTGAGAAGAATATACATGCTGGTTTCTTTGATGTGCTGTGCTGTCACCACAACTCTGCAGTTTCTTGTGGTATTGAGCACAACTTTAAGCTGCCAAATGCTATGCAGCCAGACAGGTCTATAAAAGTTGTTGAATTTGTTTTAGCATTCTGAGAAAGTAAAGGCACTGAACATTGATTTCCTGAACTTCCAGTAACTGGTCCTCCACTCCTTCACCACGTGCCATTCCTGTTTCCCCTCTAACCCTATCTCCTTACCTGCCCATCACCTCCCTCTGGTGCTCCTCCCCCTTCCCTTTCTATCCTCTCCTATCAGATACCCCCTTCTCCAGTCCTTTATCTCTTTCACCAATCTACTTCCCAGCTCTTCACTTTACTCCCCTCCCCCTCTCCTGGTTTCACCTTGTACTTCTTCCTCTCCTCCCCTCACCTTCTCCTCTGTTTTTCCAGTCCCGATGAAGGGACTTGGCCTGAAACGTTGACTGTTTGCTGTTTTCCATGGATCCTGCCTGACCTGCTGAGTTCCTACAGCATTTTGTGTGTGTTGCAGAGGTACTGGTGGTTGGACCAGGACAGGCTGTGTGATTTTTCCATCCCAGGAACCTGAGGCTTTCGACCCCTTTGACCTCAGCACCATTTAGACAGCGGCCTGTGCCCACCCATAGAACCTTAGAACCGGGGGACTTCCGGGTCATCAAGGGAATGGCGGCGTAAGGAAAAGGTCTCTCGACAAAAAAGAAGGTAAACTGCCCCAAAATCGAATTTAGACAAATACTTAATATTGCATAACTATATTAATAAAAGGGGCAAGGATGATGTCTAAGAACAAGAATAAAAAGTCCGCTTCGAAGGCTGATAAACATAAAGAGATGCAGCAAGGCGACGGGCCTAGCTCCCCCACGGCAAGCCAGGACAGAGATAATGAGGAGGAATCGGTGACTCTGTCTTTGATTCTCGGAGAGATTCGCGAGTTCCGACAAGATAACAGCAAACAGCTGGAAGATATTAAAGGAGAAATAGTAAAAACTAACTCGCGGATAGATGAAGCCGAAGCGAGGACTGTTGGAATTGAAGAGAAGCTACAAAACACAGAGCAAGTGATAGCAGAAATGCTAAAGCTGCAAGAGCAGCTCCAGTGGAAACTAATAGATCAAGAAGGCCGCTTGAGAAGGGAAAATGTGAGGATCTACGGAGTTCCTGAAGGAACTGAAGGTAAACCCGGATTGATGATTCCCTTCGTGGAGAAGCTGCTTAGAGAGAACCTTGATATACCGGCCGCAAAAGACCTACAGATAGAAAGGGCTCACCGCGCGTTGGCACCACAGCCTCCAGCAGGCGCCCAGCCCAGATCGATTCTGGTCAGATTTCTCAGTTACAGAACGAAGGAAGAGGTGCTTAAAAGAGCATGGCAAAAGAAAGGTTTCATGTGGAACAACTGTAAAATCAGTTTAGACCACGACTACGCACCAGGGATCCTTGCCAGACGGAAGGAATATACGGAAACACGGAGAGTCCTGAAGGAAAACAACATCAGATTCCAGACCCTGTATCCAGCTCGGCTGAGAGTCTTTCACGACGAAGGGACAAAAACTTACGCTACGGTGGAGGAGGCAACGTCGGACCTGGCAGACCGGGGACTACCTATTAAAGTTATCACCCAACCGGAGTCGCTACTGGAGAGGATTCGGCAGAAGTCGTGGCAGTTAGTGGGGCGAGGACGCTCCACACGAACCAGAGTGTCAAACTACAAGGAAAAGCTGCAAATATTCAGACGCGAATGTACAGAGAATACAGATTAATTAAGAGAAATGACTGAAAAGAGTAAATCGGACTTAAAAGTAAAATGAAAACTGGTAACTGAAAATAATCTAGGCGGAATAACTTGAATGATAGTAATATGGTCGAGACATAAATAGGAGAAAATTCTCTATGATTATTCAAACTGCTGAGGGCCCTCTAACACAGGGTGAAGATAGAGGTTATCCCTCTGAACTGAGGCGGGTCGGTGCTCAGGCCTCACTGTGGGAAGTCGGGGAAAATTTTCAAATGTTATACGTTCAGAAATGTCTAGGGTGTGGTTATATGTCTTGGTTTACTGTTGAGAAGGGATTGCTTACTGTTTGGTTAGAAAAGGAGAGTGCTTTTTTTCTACTAGAGAAAAATGCAAACTGAATTGGTAAAAATAATTTCCTATAATGTTAATGGGGTTTTGAATCCAATTAAAAGAAATAAGATTATGTCTAAATTGAAAAAAGAGAGGGCACAAATAGCTTTCCTCCAGGAAACACATATGAGCCAATCTGAACATGGAAAATTAAAAAGAATGGGCTTTAAGCATGTATTTTATTCATCATATAAATTGAGTCACAAAAGAGGGGTAGCTACTTTAATATCAAGTACTCTTAATTATGAACATATTTCAGAGACTAGAGACAAAGAAGGACGGTTTGTAAAAATCACAGGAAGAATAGAAGGTACAGAAATAACATTGCTGAATGTTTATGCTCCTCCAGGTAGTGAATGGTCATTTTATAGACACATTTTTGACCTAATGGTCAGTTCTCGAGGGGTAGTAATTTGTGGAGGGGATTTTAATATTAGATTAAATCCTATATTAGATTCTTCAAGAATAGTTACTCAGAATAAACCTCTGACTCGGAAAGTGAATTCATTGATGGAGGAGTTGGGAATTATAGATGTCTGGAGGGAATTACACCCTACTAGTAAAGATCATACATATTACTCTTTCCCTCATTCAGCCTATTCAAGGATAGACTATTTCTTTATCTTTAATACAGATAGACTCAGGATAAAAAACTGTAATATTGCAACAATTGATCTGTCGGATCATAGCCCAGTCTCTATGTCTCTAATCCTGAAAAGGAAAATGAGGAAAACACTATGGAGGCTAAACTCACATATACTTAATAACCCAAAAGTAATGGAGAGATTAAGGGGAGAAATCAAAGAATATCTAGACCTTAATGACACGGGAGAAACATCACCAGTGATTTTATGGGATACATTGAAAGCTGTACTGAGAGGGAAAATTATTTCCATTACTACTCACATGAAAAAAATCAATGCACAAAAATTAGCAGACCTTCAAGGAAAATTAAAACAACTTCAAGTTGGAGATAGCAACAAAAGTAATTCAAATCGAAAACAGGAAATTAGGAAATTGCAAAGTGAAATTGATGATATTTATACGTTGGAAACTCAAAGAAATTTTCTTTACCTGAGACAAAAGAATTATGAAGTAGGAGGTAAATCAGCTAGATTATTAGCATATAAATTACGAAAACAACAACAAGACAATACAATTCATAAAATAAAGAATCCAAAGACAAAGCTTGTGGAGAGTACAATAGGGAAAATTCAAGAGAGTTTTGAAACGTATTATCGAGAGCTGTACTCCCAACCCCGGGCCCCCAATGAGCCCTATATAGACAGTGTATTGAATTTTTTAGATCTACCTAAACTTACAGATTTACAAAATGAAAGTTTATTAGAACCAGTAACTGTCAAAGAACTGAACGTGGCCATCTCTAGGTTAAAGGCTGGAAAGTCCCCGGGTTCTGATGGGTTTACCTCAGAGTGGTACAAGTCCCTGAAGACACAGTTAGCCCCATTACTACTTAACACCTTTAATTAGATCTTGCAGAGAGGAGAAACTCCACCTTCCTGGAGAGAAGCGATTATTTCAGTTATTCCTAAAGAGGGTAAAGATAAACCAGAATGTGGCAATTATCGGCCAATTAGTGTTCTTAATTTAGATTACAAACTATTTACATCTATATTAGCGCGCAGATTGGAAAAGCTTTTACCTGGCCTAATCCATTTAGACCAGACTGGATTTATTCAACAAAGACAAACACAGGACAACATAAGGAGAACTCTACACATATTAGAACAGGTTAATAAGAACGAGACAGAGACAATGGTAGTAGGATTGGACGCTGAGAAAGCTTTTGATTTGGTTAGTTGGGCATTCCTATACAGAGTGTTAGGAAGATTCGGCTTTCAAGAAAGGTTTATTAAAGTAATTCAAACGCTGTATGACAGCCCAACAGCCCGAATTAAGATAAATGGGGACCTCTCTGACTCCTTCATTTTAGAGAGAGGCACTAGACAGGGATGCCCAATTTCTCCTCTCCTTTTTGCGCTATATATTGAACCACTTGCCCAACTAATAAGACAGAGCGAAATCGTAAAAGGTATCAAGGTGGCAGGGATTGAACAGAAAGTGGCGTTATTCGCAGATGATGTTTTGGTCTATCTGAGTGAACCAGAAAAATCATTTATAGGATTGTTTACACTGTTGGATGACTTTGGGAAAATATCAGGTTATAAAATAAATGTAAAGAAAACGCAGGTTATGACCCTAAATTATACACCATCCAAAAAATTGCAGGATACATACGATCTTAAGTGGGAAGCTAAATCATTAAAATATTTAGGAATAACCCTGCCGAAGGATCTTTCAACACTGTCACAGGTAAATTATGGGCCATTAATCTCAGAGATAAAAGCAGATATGCATAGATGGAATCTTATCCCCTTTTTAAGTTTAAATTCAAGGATAAATACTATAAAAATGAATATTCTTCCTCGGTTATTATATCTTTTCCGTACTTTACCAGTGGAGGTGGATGATAATCAATTCAGGGAATGGGACAAATGGATTTCCTGCTTCATTTGGCAAGGAAGGAAACCTAGAATTCGATATAACACCTTACAGTTAGGGAAGGAAAGAGGAGGTATGGTTCTTCCTTGCCTGAGAAATTATTTTTATGCCTCACAGATAACCCCTCTGTTATATTGGTGTAATAGGGAATATAAGGCTAGATGGAAGGAAATAGAATTAGGATTAGTTGACAGTTTTCCTCTTCAGGCCTCAATAGCTGACAAAGGATTGATGGCCCAGTTGGAAAAATTTAATAATGCTTGGATAAATCTTACATTAAAAGTATGGCAGAAGGTGGTTAATTCATGTGGAATTAATAACATGCTAAAACTCTTTAGATGGTGTGCATATGATACCGAATTCCTTCCCAACAGAGGAGATAAAAGATTTGAGCTATGGATAAAGAAAGGTCTTACAACCTACCTCTCATTTATAGATAAAAGAGTATTACAAAGTTTCCAAATCCTGCAGGACAAACATGGCCTAGAACATAATGACTTCTTTAGGTACCTTCAAATACGAAACTATGTTAACCAGAGTTGTAGATATACAGACCTGTCAACAGTAGAATTAGAATTTTTCAAGATTCTGAATTCGGCTTGCAGTTCAATACCTAGTAAATCAGTTTCTCGCCTATATAATGCACTCTCCCATGCTAAAAATGTAAATACACTGTATATTAAAGAGAAGTGGGAGAACGAAGCGGGGTTGGTACTTTCAGAGGAGGCTTGGGGGAAAATCTGCAGCTTTCAATGGTCCTCGACTAATTCTTTGACTTGGAGAGAACATTGTTGGAAAAACATTATAAGGTACTTCAAGACCCCATATCAGGAAAAATATAAAGATACAAATGTGATGTGTTGGAGAAGGTGCGGCTCTAAGGAGGCAAATCATTTTCATATTTTCTGGGATTGCCCTAAATTAAGTCTATTTTGGGAAGGTATTCATAGAACATTAGTTAAGGTACTTAGGTCCCAGATACCTCTGAACTTTGAGACGCTCTATTTGGGGCATGTATTGTTCCTTGAACAGAAGGAAGATATAAAGTTGCTGCAGGCCCTCTTAGCGGCAAGTAAGAAATCAATCACTAGAAAATGGCTAAATCCAATACCACCTACATTAGAAGATTGGTACGAAATTATCTTGGAAATATTTAAAATGGAAAAGTTGACCTACTCCCTGAGAACTCAAAAAGAAACATTTTATCAAATCTGGAATAAATGGATTGAATATATAACCCCAATGCGAGCAGACTTTAGATGACTCTCCTAATGATTTATATTGCTCTTCTCATCAACACAGTAATATTGCTAACGTAAGCACCCCTAGTCTAAATGTTTGTTGTTTTTTTTTGGAAAATAGAGAATTAACACAAGTAAAGGGAAAGATTTGGGAAAGGGATAAAAAAAAATGAAAAAATTAAGTAAATAAGTACATAGGGATTGGATAATTATGTCTGCGGGCAGGAACAAGCACGAACAAATTGGGATATAAACATCTACAATGGTTGGTGTATAGGCTTGTATGCAACATTTTGGACCAGTGGAAATGGTCCAGAAGGGTTGTATGGAAACTATTATTACCATTTTTCTTAACAACTAATTTCATTACTTAGCCTAATAGGTTAGATTTACCACAGTACATAATTATCTATTTAAATGTTTATTTTGCTTTTATATCATCTCAATGTGTACTTAAGAATGTATAAATAATTGTAGTTTTATACATATAAAAAATGGAAAAGGTTATATGTGTGAAAAAAAGTACATGATAATTGTGAACTCCTTATCCAAATAAAAATAAAATAAAAAAAAACCATAGAACCATAGAAACTACAGCACAGAAACAGGCCCTTTGGCCCTTCTTGGCTGTGCCAAACCATTTTCTGCCTAGTCCCACTGACCTGCACACGGACCATATCCCTCCATACACCTCCCATCCATGTATCTGTCCAATTTATTCTTAAATGTTAAAAAAGAACCTGCATTTACCACCTCGTCTGGCAGCTCATTCCATACTCCCACCACTCTCTGTGTGAAGAAGCCCCCGCTAATGTTCCCTTTAAATTTTCCCCCCTCACCCTTAACCCATGTCCTCTGGTTTTTTTCTCCCTTTGCCTCAGTGGAAAAAGCCTGCTTGCATTCACTCTGTCTATACCCATCATAATTTTATATACCTCTATCAAATCTCCCCTCATTCTTCTACGCTCCAGGGAATAAAGTCCTAACCTATTCAACCTTTCTCTGTAACTGAGTTTCTCAAGTCCAGGCAACATCCTTGTAAACCTTCTCTGCACTCTTTCAACCTTATTTATATCCTTCCTGTAATTTGGTGACCAAAACTGAACACAATACTCCAGATTCGACCTCACCAATGCCTTATACAACCTCATCATAACATTCCAGCTCTTATACTCAATACTACGATTAATAAAGGCCAATGTACCAAAAGGTCTCTTTACGACCCTATCTACCTGTGACGACACTTTTAGGGAATTTTGTATCTGTATTCCCAGTTCCCTCTGTTCCACTGCACTCCTCAGTGCCTTACCATTAACCCTGTATGTTCTACGTTGGTTTGTCCTTCCAACGTGCAATACCTCACACTTGTCAGTATTAAACTCCATCTGCCGTTTTTCAGCCCATTTTTCCAGCTGGTCCAAGTCCCTCTGCAGGCTCTGAAAACCTTCCTCACTGTCTACTACACCTCCAATCTTTGTATCATCAGCAAACTTGCTGATCCAATTTACCACATTATCATCCAGATCATTGATATAGATGACAAATAACAATGGACCCAGCACTGATCCCTGTGGCACACCACTAGTCACAGGCCTCCACTCAGAGAAGCAATTTTCTACCACCACTCTCTGGCTTCTTCCTTCGAGCCAATGTCCAATCCAATTTACTACCTCTCCATGTATACCTAGCGACTGAATTTTCCTAACTAACCTCCCATGCGGGACCTTGTCAAAGACCTTACTGAAGTCCATGTAGACAATATCCACTGCCTTCCCTTCATCCACTTTCCTGGTAACCTCCTCGAAAAACTCCAACAGATTGGTCAAACATGACCTACCACGCACAAAGCCATGTTGACTCTCCCTAATAAGCCCCTGTCTATCCAAATGCTTGTAGATTCTGTCTCTTAGTACTCCCTCCAATAATTTACCTACTACTGACGTTAAACTCACCGGCCTATAATTTCCCGGATTACTTTTCGATCCTTTTTTAAACAACGGAACAACATGAGCCACTCTCCAATCCTCTGGCACTTCAACCGTAGACAGCGACATTTTAAATATTTCTGCCAGGGCCCCCGCAATTTCAACACTAGTCTCCTTCAAGGTCCAAGGGAACACCCTGTCAGGTCCCGGGGATTTATCCACTTTAATTTTCCTCAAGACAGCAAGCACCTCCTTCTTTTCAATCTGTACAGTTGCCATGGTCTCACTACTTGTTTCCCTCAATTCCATAGATTTCATGCCAGCTTCCTTAGTAAATACAGACGCAAAAACCTATTTAAGATCTCCCCCATTTCCTTTGGTTCCGCACAAAGCCGACCACTCTGATCTTCAAGAGGACCAATTTTATCCCTTACAATCCTTTTGCTCTTAATATACTTGTAAAAGCTCTTTGGATTATCCTTCACTTTGACTGCCAAGGCAACCTCATGTTTTCTTTTTGCCCTCCTGATTTCTTTTTTAAGTATATTCTTGCACTTCTTATACTCCTCAAGCACCTGATTTACCCTCTGTTTCCTATACATTTCATACAACTCCCCCTTCTTCTTTATCAGAGTTGCAATATCCCTTGAGAACCAAGGTTCCTTATTCCTATTCAATTTGCCTTTAATCCTGACAGGAACATACAAACTCTGCACTCTCAAAATTTCCCCTTTGAAGGCTTCCCACCTACCAATCACATCTTTGCCAGAGAACAACCTGTCCCAATCCACGCTTTTTAGATCCTTTCTCATTTCTTCAAATTTGGCCTTCTTCCAGTTCAGAACCTCAACGCTAGGACCAGATCTATCCTTGCCCATGATCAAATTGAAACTAATGGCGTTATGATTACTGGAACCAAAGTGCTCCCCTACACAGACTTCCGTCACTTGCCCTAATTCGTTTCCTAACAGGAGATCCAATATTGCATCCCCTCTAGTTGGTCCCTCTATATACTGATTTAGAAAACTTTCCTGAACACATTTTACAAACTCTAAACCATCTAGACCCCTAACAGTATGGGAGTCCCAATCAATGTATGGAAAATTAAAATCCCCTACCACCACAACTTTATGTTTCCTGCAGTTGCCTGCTATCTCTCTGCAGATTTGCTCTTCCAAGTCTCGTTGACTATTGGGTGGTCTGTAATACAATCCCACTAATGTGGCCATACTTTTCCTGTTTCTCAGCTCCACCCATAAGGACTCAGTAGGCAAGCCCTCTAATCTGTCCTGCCTGAGCACTGCTGTAATATTTTCCCTAACAAGCAATGCTACTCCCCCACCTTTCATTCCTCTGCCTCGATCACATCTGAAACATCGGAACCCTGGAATATTAAGCTGCCAGTCCTGCCCCTCCTGTAGCCAAGTTTCACTAATTGCTATAACGTCATAATTCCACGTGTCAATCCATGCCCTCAACTCATCCGCCTTCCCTGCAATACTCCTAGCATTGAAATATATACACCTCAGAAGATTTTTACCACCATTCACAACCTTTCTATTAGCGGATTTGCTTGAACTTTTAACATCATTTATTTTCACCCCAGCCACACTGTCAGCTCTGGCACTCTGGTTCCCATCCCCCTGCAAATCTAGTTTAAAGCCTCCCCAACAGCACTAACAAACCTCCCTGAAAGGATATTGGTCCCCCTGTGGTTCAAGTGTAACCCGTCTCTCTTGTACAGGTCCCACCTGCCCCAGAAGAGGTCCCTCTCCCCACTCCCGTTTCCTGATGACCACAACCTGCTCTTCTGTTGACGATGACAGAAAGGTTGATGTCATGTCACCATGTCACTCGGGAGTCTATCTTGTTCCTGATTGTTTATTTGTGATTCACTTAACACCCAGGTGTCAACGATACACCTGAGAAATTTTGGATTTAGCCATCTCCGCACTCTGCGCAGAGTAAAAATTCCTGCAATTTACGACATTCCAAAAGAGCCAGCTCTCAGCCAGGGAGAGGAGGTAGGAGTTAAGCACAGAGTACAGCTCCACTTTGTTATCCCATCACGGACCTCCATGCAGCAACAACCTGGGTACAGGAGCCCTAGGCTCCACACCACCTGGGTCAGGAAAAGTTATTACCCTTCAATCTTCAGGCTCCTGAACCAGTGTGGATAACTTCAGTCACCACAATGAGCCTCAGGTCCCACACCACCAGGTTCAGGAACAGTTATTACCCCACAACCATCAGGCTCCTGAACCAGTGTGGATAACTTCACTCACCACAATGAGCCTCAGGTCCCACACCACCAGGTTCAGGAACAGTTATTACCCCACAACCATCAGGCTCCTGAACCAGTGTGGATAACTTCAGTCACCACAATGAGCCTCAGGTCCCACACCACCAGGTTCAGGAACAGTTATTACCCTTCAATCTTCAGGCTCCTGAACCAGTGTGGATAACTTCACTCACCACAATGAGCCTCAGGTCCCACACCACTAGGTTCAGGAACAGTTATTACCCCACAACCATCAGGCTCCTGAACCAGGGGGGATAACTTCACTCACCACAATGAGCCTCAGGTCCCACACCACCAGGTTCAGGAACAGTTATTACCCCCTCAACCATCAGGCTCTTGAACTGGGGGATAACTTCACTCACCACCACTCACCCCATCACTGAAATGTTCCCACAACCTATAGACTCACTTCCAAGAACTCTTCATCTCATGTTCTTGATGTTTATTGCTTATTTATTATTATTATTATTATTGTATTTGCAGATTTTGTTGCCTTTTGCATAGGTTGTTTATCCACCATATCAGGTGCGGTTTTTCATTGATTCTATTCTGATTCTTGGATTTACAGTGAATGCCTGCAAGAAAACTATTCTCAGGCTTGTATATAGTAACATATCTGTACTTTGATAATAAATTTATGTAGAACTTTGAACTTGTCTTCTTTTGCACATTGGTTGTTTGTCAGTCTTTGTAATTTATAGTTTTTACATAAATTCTATTGTATTTCTTTATTTTCTTGGAAGAAATTGGATCTCAAGGTAGTGTATGGTGACATACTGTGTACACACTTTGATAATGAATTTATTTTCACTATGACAATGCACAGGAATGCAAGGGGCCGCAGAGGGTAGTGAACACAACATGGGCACATCCCTCCCCACCGCTGACAACATCCACAGGAGTCTCTGGCTCAAGGGGGCAGCGTTTATCAGCCAGGACCTCCACCATCTGCTTCATGCCTTCTTCTCGCTGCTACCATCGGACAGGAGGTCATCGTCATTACGTGCTGTGTCGTATGACATGGGTGATCGTGGTCTCTTGACAAGTTTTTGTACAGAAATGGTTTGCCATTGCAGTCTCCTGGGCAGTGTCTTTACAAGATGGGTGACCCCAGCCATTATCAATACTCTTCAGGGATTGTCTGCCTGGCGTCCAATGGTTGCACAACCAGGACTTGTGATCTGCACCGGCTGCTCATAAGAACACCCAGCTGCTCCCACTATCCCAATTGAGGAGAGCGGGGAGGTGGGTCTAAGCAGGTGCTACATCTCGCCCAAGGGTGACCCGCAGACTAGCGGAGGGAAGGAGCGCCTTGCACCTCCTTTGGTAGAGACGTATCTCCACCCCGGGCTGTATACGGAATAAGGTAGATGAACTTGCTGCACAGTTGCAGATTGGCAGGTATGATGTTGTAGCCATCACTGAATCATTGCACAGGTTCACTACTCTCTCTGGCTAAATCATTGAATGTTGAATCTGACTGGATACATCACAGCCTGGGATGTGAACTATAGTGTGCGCAAGAGGCCACGAGGACGGTTCTCTTCTCCATCGAGGACGCCTACAGCAGGGAATGTCTCCAGAAGGCAACATCCATTATCCGGGAACGCCCCATCCAGGCCATGTTGCCTTCTCACAGCTCCCATCGGGCAGGAGGTACAGAAGCCTGAACCTCCACACCACCAAGTCCAGGAACAGCTACTTCCCTTCAACCATTAGTGTTGTGAACCGACCGACATGTCCCGAATCATGTCCTCAGCAATGAACACTACCAATAACCTCCTGCACAACTATGGACTGATCTTTGATTGTGTCTTTGTAGTTTTTTAGCACTAAGGGTTTGCACAGTCTTTTATATCTCTGTGTGGTATAATTAACATATAATTTACATACTTTCTGTTGTCTGTGATGCTGGTGTGTTTTTTATTGTATCTTAATAAATTAAATAAATACAGATAAGTGTGAAATAGGCCTAATTGCCTCTTCGAGCCGCACCGCCTAACAATCCCCAATTTAACCCAAGCCTAATCACAGGACAATTTACAATGACCAATTAACCTACCTTAGCTTCCGTAGTGACCAAAATAGCTTCAAGGAGCGATGCCTCAAAAAGGCGGCATCTATCATAAAGGACTCCCATCACCCAGGACATGCTTTGATCTCATAGCTACCATCAGGGAGGAGGTACAGGAGCTTGAAGACACACACTCAATGATTCAGGAACAGCTTCTTCCCCTCTGTCAGGTTTCTGAATGGACATTGAACCTGGGAACACGACCTCATGACTTTTTTTATTTCTTTTCTTGCACTACTAGTTTTTTAATTTAACTATTTAATTATATATATATATATATATACACTTATTGTAATTCACATTTTTTCTCTATTATTATTGTTGCAGCAGACATGGAGTGGTGATCTGAAGGCTTTAGTTCTTCGAGGCTTTGGTGAAGAGTGGCTTCACTCAGAGAAGGCAAAGGAAAGAAAAGGTAAAGGTTTTTTTTCCTTCTCTTCATTATATCCGCTCTGCTAGGACAGGAGAGACATCAGGCAGGGTAGTGCAATGCTCTTCTTGCAGGATATGCAGGGAAACCTCCAGTATCTCTGACCACAACTGTGAGCTTCTAACAAACTGCATCCAGGAGCTGCAGCTGAAACTGGATGAGCTCCGGATCATGCGGGATGCTGAAAGGTGATAGATAGGACATATAGAGAGGTGGTAACACCCAAGGTGCGGGACACAGGAAACTGGGTGACAGTCAGGAAGGGGAAAGGGGTTAAGGAGCCAGTGTAGAGTACCCCTGTGGCCATCCCCTCAACAACAGGACAACAGGTATATCACTTTGGGTGGGGGGTGGGGTGGATGATCTAACGGAGGAAAGTCACAGTGGTTGGATCTCTGGCACTGAGTCTGCCTCTGTGACTCAGAAGGGAAGGGGAAAGAAGATTTATTGGTTAGGGGAACCGACAGGAGGTTCTGTGGGAGAGAACAAGATTCCCAGATGGCATGTTGCCTCCTGGGGGCCAGGGTCTGGGATATTTCGGATCAAGTCCTCAGCATTCTTAAGTGGGAGGGTGAACAGCCAGAAGTCGTAGTCCATGAAAGTACCAATGACATGGGTAGGACAACTGGTGAGGTTCTGCATTGGGCGTTAAGTGCTAAATTAAAGGGCAGGACCTCCCAGGTTGTAATCTCAGGATTGCAACTTGTGCCATGTGCTATAGGAGGAAGATTTATGGATCATTGGGTTCTCTTCCAGGGAAGGTGGAACCTGTATAGAAGGGATGGTTTGCACCTGAACTGGAGGGGGACTAACATCCTAGCGGGGAGGTTTGTTAATGCTGCACAGTGGGGTTTAAATTGGAGTTTCAGGGGTGGGGAGGGTGGGAACCAGAGTGCCAGTACAGTTAGTGGAGAGGTTGTGGAGACAGATGTTGGTAAGACCTCAGACAAAGCTAGGAAAAAGGTTGAGCATGGCGCAACCACATAGAAAAGGGTGAATACAGGACTGAAGGTGTTGCATTTGAATGCGTGCAGTATACGGAATAAGGTCGATGAACTTGCAGCACAGTTGCAGATTGGCAGGTACGATGCTGTAGGCATCACTGAATCATGGCTGAAAGATAATAGCCGGGAGCTTAACGTCCAGGGATACACATTGTATCGAAAGGATAGGCAGAGGGGGTGGCATTGCTCTGTTGGCAAAAAATGAAATTAAATCATTAGAAAGAGGTGACATAGGGTCGGAAGGTGTTAGACCATAAGACCATAAGACCAAGAAGCAGAATTAGGCCATTCAGCCCATTGAGTCTGCTCCACCATCCCAGATCTCACTTAAGCCACTACATTGCCTTCTCCCCATATTCTTTGAAGTCCTGACCAATCAGGAAACTATCAACTTACACTTTAAATATACCCACAGACTTGGCCTCCACCGCAATCTGTGGCAGAGCATTCCACAGGTTCACTACTCTCTGGCTAAATCATTGCATGTTGAATCATTGTAGATAGGGCTAAGGAACGGCATGGGAATTGTATAAAGACCCCCAAACAGTATTAAGGATGTGGCCTACAGGTTACAACGGAAGATAGAAAAAACATGCTAAAAGGGCAATGTTACAATAGTTGGTGCTGGATTATAGGAAGGGGATTTTCTAGAGTTCCTACAAGATGGATTTTTAGAACAGCTCATGGTTGAGCCCACGAGAGGATTAGCTACACACACAAAATGCTGGAGGAACTCAGCAGGCCAGGCAGCATCTGTGGGAAAAAAGTACAGTTGATGTTTTCGCCTGAAACATCAACTATACTCTTTTCTGTAGATGCTGGCTGGCCTGCTGAGTTCCTCCAGCATTTTAGATCATAAGACCATAAGATATAGGAGCAGAAGTAGGCCATTTGGCTCATTGAGTCTGCTCTGCCATTTAATCACGGGCTGATCCAATTCTTCCAGTCATCCTCACTCTCCTGCTTTCACCCCATACTCTTTAATGCCCTGGCTAATCAAGAACATATCTAACTCTGCCTTAAATGCACCCAAAGACTTGGCCTCCACAGCCTCTTGTGGCAACAAATTCCACAGATTTACCACCCTCTGACTAAAGTAATTTCTCTGCATCTCTGTTCTAAATGGACGTTCTTCAATCCTGAAGTCATGTCCTCTTGTCCTAGACTCCCCTACCATGGGAAGTAACTTTGCCATATCTAATCTGTTCAGGTCTTTTAACATTCTGAATGTTTCTGAGATCCCCCCTCATTCTCCTGAACTCCAGGGACTACAGCCCAAGAGCTGCCAGACGTTCCCCATATGGTAACCCTTTCATTCCTGGAATCATTCTCATAAGTCTTCTCTGAACCCTCTCCAATGTCAGTATATCCTTTCTAAAATAAGGAACCCAAAACTGCACACAATACTCCAAGTGTGGTTTCACTAGTGCCTTATAGAGCCTCAACATCACATCCCTGCCCTTATATTCTATACCTTTAGAAATGAATGCCAACATTGCATTCGCCTTCTTCACCACTGACCCAACCTGGAGGTTAACTTTTAGGGTATCCTGCACAAGGACCTCCAAGTCCCTTTGCAACTCTGCATTTTGAATTCTCTCCCCATCTAAATAATAGTCTGCCCATTTATTTCTTCCACCGAAGTGCATGACCATACAGTTTCCAACATTGTATTTCATTTGTCACTTCTTAGCCCATTCCCCTAAACTAGTGGTCGCCAACCCGTCAATCACGATCGACCAGTCGATCTTTGAGACTTTCCCAGTGGATCCCGAAAAATATCAAAAATAAATACACAAATACTGTTGTAATGCAAGTATTATAAAATTAAGTAATACTGATTCGGATGATAGTAATATAGCAGTACTTTCGCTACTGAAAGCTGTTTGTAAGGAGAGATTGTTTCTGGGTTGCGGGGTTTTGGTTCCGTTCTTTCTGCCCAGTGTGCATGTGTGTAGCCCCCCGTCATGAACTTCGTTTTCAGCGTAGCGTGTGCTGCATCAAAATGACCAATTAGGTTAGATAAGAGTACAGACTGTCGCAAACATCAATATACGGCAGTGGTCTCCAACCTCCGGGCTGCGGACCGATACATTACCATGAAGAACGCAGCGGTGCAGTGGTAGTCGGAACGCACCCAGCACACCTTTAAGAAAAAAGCTGAATTAAACCAGCTAATTAATTAGGTGCTGCCCGGCACGTAAATGTCAGCCCAGGTCAGAGGCGATGTAATTAGCAATCGCTCATGATATCCTAATAGCATGGCAGAGGCGCCACGAAAGAAGGCGAAAACGTACAAATTCCATCCAGAATGGGAAGAGGAATTTCTATTTACCTTGGTGAAAGACAAGTGTGTATGTATGTTGTGCCACCAAACACAAGCACTGACTAAAAGAGGGAATCTGGAGCAGCACCACAACACCAACCACCAGAAATTTAAAGACACCTACCCCTCCCAAAGAGTGCAATTCATGCCAGGAAAGTTGAGGAGCTGAAATCGGAGTTGAAGGCCCAGTAATTGTTTTTCACAAAACATGCTGCTCAAAATAAGGCTGCTATCGAAGCGTCATTTAGTGTAAGTCACCTTTTGGCTAAACACAAGAAGCCTTTTACAGCTGGCGATTTATTCAAGGAAGCAATGGCCATTACCACAGAGACTGTTTTTAATGACTTTAAAAACAAAAACGACATCACAACCGCAATACATAATATTCCGCTTGGCCCTGCAACAGTAACAAGGAGGGTAGAGTCACTGTCAGAGGACGTGCATATTTTTCACTACAATTCGATGAATCCCTGGATGTAACGCAAACAGCTCAGCTTGTTGTATTTTGTCAGAATGGCTTTCCAGGATCTTACAACAAAGGAGGACTTCCTCACTCTTTTGCAATTAAAGGAGAGAACGCGAGGTGAGGATATTTAAAATGAGTTTTAAAAAATTTCCATGAAAATGACATCCCCATTCATAAACTGGTGGCAATTACTACTGATGGGGCCCTAGCAATGTGTGGTGTGCGCATTGGTTTTGTAGCACTAAAAGTCAGAGCCTACTTCGGGTCAACTTCTCTATGCGAAATTGCATTTTCACGGATAAAAATTATTAAATCTAAGTACAGGAGCTGCCTTACTGACAGACACCTCACAGACTGTCTTAAACTGGCTGTCTGTAGTTATGAGCCAAATTTCAGGGAACTAGCAGAAAGTATTCAGCCTCAGGCATCATACTGAGTGCAACAGTCAATTTTTTTTCATTTATTTTTCATGTTGAAATAAAATGAAATAATGAAACTTAGAATTAAAGGTGTGAAGTAGACAGCTATGGCCTGTTTGATATGCTAGTTACAGTGTTTTCTTGTTTGAATTAATTTGAAAGTTTGACATAAGTATTTTGTGTAATTCAAATATAATTAGCCCAAATAAAAGGCCTCAAATTGGAAGTACAATCTGAGCTGTTTTTTCTCTAAACGATTTAGTAGGTAGATCTTGCCTTTCACTAAGGTTGAGGTAGGGGATCCTGGGCTTAAAAAGGTTGGTGACCACTACCCTAAACTATCTAAGTCACTCTGCAGGCTCTCTGTTTCCTCAACACTACCCGCTCATCCACCTATCTTTGTATCATCAGCAAATTTAGCCACAAATCATTAATCCCATAGTCCAATCATTGCCATACATTGTAAAAAGCAGTGGTCCCAACACCAACACCTGTGGAACTCAACTGGTAACCGGCAGCCAGCCAGAATAGGATCCCTTTATTCCCACTCTCTGTGTTCTGCCGATCAGCTAATGCTCCACCCATGCTAGTAACTCCCCTGTAATTCCATGGGCTCTAATCTTGTTAAGCAGCCTCATGTGTGGCACCTTGTCAAAGGCCTTCGGAAAATTCAAGTACAGCACATCTACTGCATCTCCTTTGTCTACCCTGCTTGTAATTTCCTCAAAAAAATTGCAGAAGGTTAGTCAGGCAGGATTTTCCTTTCAGGAAACTATGATGGCTTTAGCCTATCTTGTCATGTGCCTCCAGGTATTCCGTAATCTCATCCCTAACAATCGATTCCAACAACTTCCCAACCACTGATGTCAGGCGAACAGGTCTATAGTTTCCTTTCGGCTGCCTCCCACCCTTCTTATATTTTGTGTATGTTGCTCAGATTTCCAGCATCTGCAGATTTTCTCTTGTTTGTTAGAAGATCAGCTATTCTTTCTTTTTAAATCTTTTTATTGAATTAGTACACAAAAGGTAAACCATGTAAACACTAATACACTGTTGCAATATAAATTTACAAGAGGTATTAATACACATAAGATCAGCTGTTCTGGGTTGGGTGTTGTGCAATGAACCAGAATTGATTAGAGAGCTTCAGGTAAAGGAACCCTTACGAGAAAGTGATCATAACATGATCGAATTCATCTTGAAATTGGAGAAGGCAAAGCTAAAGCCAGATGCATCAGTATTACAGTGGAGTAAAGGGAATTACAGAGGCATGAGAGAGGAGTTGGCCAGAAGTGATTGGAAAAGAACACTGGCGGTGATGACGACAGAGCAGCAATAGTTGGAATTTCTGGAAGCAATTCAAAAGGCACAAGATATATACATCCGAAAGAGGAAGAAGTATTCTAAAGGAAAGATGACACAACTATGGTTAACAAGAGAAGTCAAAGCCAACACAAACACCAAAGAGAGGGCATATTATAGAGCAAAAATTGATGGGAAGTCAGAGGATTGGGAAGCTTATAAAAACCAACCAAAGGCAATTAATAAGCCATTAAGAAGGTAAAGATGGAAAATGAAAGTAAGCTAAACAATAATATTAAAGAGGATACTAAAAGTTTTTGCAGATACATACAGTGTAAAAGAGAGGTGAAAGTGGATATCAGATCATTGAAAGATGATGCTGGAGAGGTAGTAATGGGGGACAAGGAAATGGCAGATACACTGAATAAGTATTTTGCATCAGTCTTCACTGTGGAAGACACTAGCTGTATGGTGGAAGTTCCATGTGTCAGGGGCATGAAGTGTGTGAATTTACCATAACTAGACAGAAGGTTCTTGGGAAACTGAAAGATCTTAAAGTAGATAAGTCACCTGGACCAGAAGGTGTACACCCCAGGGTTGTGAAAGAGGTGGTTGAAGAGATTGTGGAGGCATTAGTACTGATCTTTCAGGAATCACTTGATTCTGGAATGGTTCCAGAAGACTGGAAAATTGCAAGTGTCACTGCACTCTTCAAGAAGGGAAAGACGCAGAAGAAAGGAAGCTATAAGCCATTTAGTCTAACCTCAGGGGTTGGGAAGATGTTGAAGTCGATTATTAAGGATGAGGTGTCAGGATACTTGAAGGCACATTATAAAATAAGCAATAGTCATCGTGATTTCCTCAAGGGAAAATCTTGCCTGGCAAATCTGTTGGAATTCTGAAGAAATAAGAAGCAGGATAGACAAAGGTTCATTTTGTGTACTTGGATTTTCAGAAGGCCTTCGATAAGGTGCCACACATGAGGCTGCTTAACTAGCTACAAGCCCATGGTATTACAGGAAAGATTCTAGCATGGATAAAGCAGTGGCTGATTGGCAGGAGGCAAAGGGTGGGAATGAAAGGAGCCTTTTCTGGGTTGGCTGCAGTGACTAGTGGTGTTCCACAGGAGTCTGTGTTGGGACAAATTCTTTTTACATTATATGTCAATGATTTGGAAGATGGAATTGATGGCTTTGTTGCTAAGTTTGCAGATGATACAAAGATAGGTGGAAGGGCAGGTAGTTTTGAGGAAGTAGAGTGGCTACAGAAGAACGTAGACAGATTAGGAGAAAGGGCAAAGAAATGGCAGATGGAATACAGTTTTGGGAATTTTGTGATGATGCACTTTGGTAGAAGAAATGAAAAGACTGACTATTTTCTAAATGGAGAGAAAGTACTAAAAACTGAGGTGCAAAGGGACTTGGAAGTCCTTGTGCAAGATTCCCTAAAGGTTAATTTGTAGGTTGAGTCTGTGGTGAGGACGGCAAATGCAATGTTAGCATTCATTTCAAGAGGACTAGATCATAAAAACAAGGCTGTAATGTTGAGACTTTATAAAGCATTGGGTGAGGCCTCACTTGAAGTATTGTGAGTAGTTTCAAGCCCCTTCTCTTAGAAAGGATGTGCTGAATCTGCAGAAGGTTCAAAGGAGGTTCACAAAAATGATTCCAGGGTTGAATGACTTGTCATCATCATCTTCAGGTGCCATGCTCAGTTTGAGCTTTGACTGCCTTGGCCTACACACTCCTGTTTCGGGACAAGTGGATCAATTCATTGGTATTCATTTCCAATTCTCTGGCTGCTGTCTCCATCATCATTTGTCTTCCTCTTGCTTTCTTCCCCTCAATCTTACCCATAATTACTGTGCATTCTAACCCCTCTTTCCTAACCACATGTCCAGTGAATTTACCTTGCCTTTTCATGATCTCATACATTATTTCTCTTTTTTTGTGTTTGCTCTGTTCATGACATCCTCGTTAGATATTCGCTTCGTCCATGATATTCTTTGCACCCTCCTCAAAAACCACATCTCTGCTGCTACAATTCGTTTCCTCATGTTACTAGATATTGTCCAATATTCTGAGCTATATAACATAACTGGATAAACGTACTCTGAGGCGGGTTGTCATGCCTAGTTTAGTGTTGGTCAGTATACTCTTCATTCTTGTAAAGGTGTCTTTTGCCATCCCTATTCTTCTTTTGATGTCCAAGTCGCACCTGCCATCTGATGTCACCCAGCTTCCTAAGTAGCAAAAGTTCTTTACTTGTTTTATGTCTTCTCCATTTATTCTCAGCCTGCAGATAGGATTCTCCTTCTTTTTGGATATCACCATACATTCTGTCTTTTTGCATTTGATAGATAGACCCATTTTTGCACTTTCTTCAACAATTATATCAATTAAGTTTTGTAGTTCTTTTTCCGTACTTGCAATTAACACAGTGTCATCTGCATATTTGAAATTATTGATGTTTTCACCACCAAATTTGATTCCCAAGATGTCTCTTATTTTTTGTAATATTGTTTCACTGTACTCATTAAATAAATCGGGGAGAAAACACACCCTTGTCTAACGCCTCTCTTGATTTTCATAAACTGACTCACTTCTCCATCTATTCTTACAGTGGCAGTTTGTTCCCAGTACAGATTTCTGATTAGGCGGAGGTCTTTCGAATCTAGATCTAGAGTTCTCTGTAATATTTCAAATAACTTATTGTGCTTCACTTTATCAAATGCTTTTGTGTAGTCAATAAAACAAACAAACAAATCTTTTTGCACTTGACTAGCTCGTTCTGATAGTATCCTTAACATCAATATTGTGTTTCTTGTACCTTTATCTTTCACAAAACCACATTGTTCTTTACCTATTTCAGCTTGTATCTTACTTTTAGCTCTTGTCATCAAAATTCTTAGAAGTATCTTGGTGATATGACTCATTAAATTTATGGTCCTATGTAATTCACATTCTATTGATCCAGCTTTCTTAGGAAGAGTGATACAGTAAATACTGATTTTTTTCATCTCTTCTGGTATTATTCCAGTCTCATAAATGTCATTGATTAAATCAGTAAGTTTTTCAATTCTGTAATCTTCAAGGGCAATAATTTGATTTGTTCTATTACTAATTCACCAGAACTTGCTGCCTTTCCTTTCTTCACCTTATTTATTGCATTACGAACTTCAGATTTTAAAATACTTGGACCTTCAATGTTTTTCTTAATTTCTGGTTTTTTGCCTCAATTGTCTTCAAACAATTCCTGAATATACTCAGTCCATCTGTTCATAATCTCATCATTTTCCATGATAATGGTACTGTCCTTTGTTTTCAAACATCCACTTGAAGAACAGAGGAGCTTTTTACCAGTGATATTCTTGATTTGTTGATATAATGTTTTTGGATCAGTAATAGGGATTCTTTTTATTTGCTCACATTCTTGGTTTAACCACTCTTCTTTGGCTTTTTGACATAAGCTTTTAACTTTTTTAATCTAAGGATTTATATTCTATAGGATTTGCTTTCTTTCATCTCCTTCTTCCATTAGATTTTTGATTTCATCTGTCATCCATTTATTCTTTGTGCTTTTTTCTTTTTTAGGAATCACTGACTTTGCTGATTCTACCAACGCATCCTTTAGTGAGTTAAATTTCATTTCTACATGATTGCTAAATGACTTGTCATATGAAGAGCATTTGATGGCTCCAGGCCTGTGCTTACTGGAATTTAGAAGAATGAGGGGTGACCTCATTGAAATCTATTGAATAGTGAAAGGCCTTGATTGAGTGCATGTGGAGAGGACGTTGCCTATTTTGGGAGCGCCTAAAACTAGCGGATACATCCTTGGGATAAAGGGGGTGTCCTTTTAGAACAGAGATGAGGAGGAATTTCTTTAACTAGTGAGTGGTGAATCTGTGGAATTCATTGCCACATGGAGGCCAAATCACTGGGTATATTTAAGGCAGAGGTTGATAGATTCTTGATTAGTCTGGGCATGAAGGGATACAGAGAGAAGGCAGGAAATTGTGACTGAGAGGGAAAACGGATCAACTGTGATGAAATGATGGAGCAAACTCAATGGGCCATATTCTGCTCCAATACCTGATGTTCTTATGGTATTGCGATGTACAGCTGCTGCAAAGGCAACAAATTTCATGACATGTGCCGGTGATATTAAACCTGATTCCGATTCTGAGAAGGGTTTGGAGGCTTGCGTGCCTCAACGACCTGGAGAACTCTGTTGGCTGGAGTCAGGATTGTGTGCTTTGGCTCTCGTAGGGTCACCCATGCCAAACAGGTTGAAGAGTAGAGGACAGACTGAGAGTGGTCCATCGGTCCTCCAGTGGTGTTAAAAAAAAGGTTAACCTACCAACCAGTCAGTCTTTGGACTGGGAGGAAAACCCTGTGGCCAACGGGGAGAATGTACAAACTCCCTACAGGCAGCAGTGGGAAAGTCTACTTGTGCATGTGACAATAAACTTGACCGAACCTTAGAATGACCTGATTTTTGGAATCAGAGACATTCTGTTGGCCCTCCTCCCTCAGCCCCATAGAGTCATGGAGCACTGCGTCACAGACTCAGGCCATTTGGGCTGTCTTGTCCATGCCAAACTATTAAGACCCATCGACCTGCACCCAGACCATAGTTCTCCAAACCCCTCACAGCCATGTACCTGTCCAAATTTCTCTTAAATGTTGCAATTGAACCCTCATCCATCACTTCCACTGGCAACTCATTCCACACTCTCACCACCCTTTGAGAGAAGAGGTTCCCCCTCAGGTTCCCGTTAAATGATTTCCCTTTCACCCTTAATCCACGACCTCTGTTTCTAGTCCCACCCAACCTCAGTGGAAGGAGCTTGCTTGCATTTATCTTATCTATATGGCTCATAATTTTGTAAGTATAAATTTGAATGAAGTTGGTGGATATTCAGGTGACTGGACTACAGTTACCAATGACCAAGTGATCCAGTGGGTGGTAAAAGGATAAACCCCTGGCCAAATGGAAATCATGAAAATCGTTAACCCTAATATCGAAGGCTTCAGCTACAGTACGCTAAACCAGAAATCCTGGAAAACTTAAAACCAGACATCTTGTGCATACAAGAAACTCATAGGCTGAACAGCCAACCCTATGTACCAGGAATGCACTTGGCTATTGACACCCCAAGCCAAGCTTATGGAAGTGCAATCCTTGTTAAAGATAAATCTATAGTAATGAGCACAGCAAACATCCAAGCTGGATCAATGGAACTTCTGAAAGTTGAAACGAAACACATAAATATCATCTCGGTCTACAAACCCCCTAATGAACCATTCATGTGGCCACTTAACCTAGATCTCCAGGACAAAATGTACCTCATTATTGGTGACTTTAATAGCCATAGCACCAACTGGGGATACGAAGATGACAATGTAATTGGAGAAGAAGTTGTATCATGGGCTCTAACCAACAGTCTTGAGCTATTATACGAGTCAAAGGACACCCCTACCTTCACAAGTGCCAGTTGGAGAAAAGGATACAACCCAGACCGTCATAACGGGGACACTGGTGGCAGACCCAAATGCAAGACACGGACACTGAAGTACCAGGAACAGGACTCGGAGTGTCAAGAAAGCAAGGGAAGTGGGGAAGGAAGGCTGCTGGACATTGACACAGACCCTGGACGAGACTAGGATGCAGGGCCTGGGCTAGAACATGGATAAGAAACATGGAACCCGGACAAGGAACTAGGAACAAGGAGCCTGGACTAGTGACACAGATCTTCGGAACCAGAGCCTGGTCAAGGACCCAGAACCTGGGTCTTGACTTGGAACTGGAACTCAGGTCTAGGCTAGGACTCAGGACTAGGATCTTGGCAAGGACAGGACACGGCGCATGGACAGGATGAGAACACAAAGCCTTGGCTTGGACAGGACGAGGTTGTTCGATGCGGCTTGGACAGGACGAGGTGCTCCTGGGCTGGGAGAGGCACAAGAACAGGATGAGACCCCGAAGCCTTGACTTGGTCTTGGGAGACAGGAACGCAGAACACAGATCCTTGGTCTTGGGAGACAGGAATACAGAACACAGAGCCTTGGTCTTGGGAGACAGGAATGCAGAACACAGAGCCAGGACCCCTCCTTGGGAACAGGACATAGGGCCGGGACTCAGACACAGAACACAGAGAGACAGTTCCCAACACAAGATAGCAGCAAACAGCCAGACCTACCTAGTGAAGGCATGGACACAGAGATGGTTCCCAACACAAGGTAGCAGCAAACAGCCAGATCTACCTAGCGAAGGCGTGGACACAGAGATGGTTCCCAACACAAGGTAGCAGCAAACAGCCAGACCTACCTAGCGAAGGCGTGGATACAGAGATGGTTCCCAACAACGATAGACAGTTCCTTATCTAGACACAGCAAGGCTGCGGTCTTGCTCCAGCAGTAGAACTTGACAGCAATACAGGCAAGGATGCAGGCAAAGCGGAAGGCGGAAGGCGGATGGCGGATGGCGGATGGCAGATGGCAGATGGCAGATGGCAGATGGCAGATGGCAGATGGCAGATGGCAGATGGCAGATGGCAGATGGCGGATGGCGGAAGGCGGAAGGAACAGTTCAGCAAATGAAGCTGAACCAGGAGCTATTTATGTAGCCAGCCCAAAGTCAGAATCATGTGCCTCAATTAAGGCACACAACAGGACAAGGGAAAACCGGAAAACCTGGAATACAGATTGATGGACTGGACTGTGAATCAGAATGCGGACTTCACGGACCGGACCATGACATGGACCATGACATAGACCTTGCCTTTGTTACCTTGGCAAGCTCCAACCTCTCTATACGAACAGCCCTCCAGCATATATCCAAATCTCAACACCATCCAGTCCAGGTAGAACCCCTTCCAGTTCCGAGACCTGTACCATCAAAGTACCTACCGAGATTTAACCTGAGAAAAACAAATTGGACATCTTTTGCAGAATCCCTTGATCAACTTATCGATACCATACCACCAGAACCTGATCATTATGATGAATTTGTCCGACAAATCTGGAAAGTAGCACAGCAGAACATACCTAGAGGCTGCAGAACCAAATATATTCAGGGATTGACTAGTGATATCAAGCAAAGCTATGATGAGTATGTCAACTTATTCGACCAAGACCCGTTTGGTCAACACAATTGAAATGGGAGAGTCAGTTCTGTCCCTACTGAGCCAAGAGAGACAACAGTGTTGCCAGGAACTGATAGAAAACATAGACATGACCAAGAACAGTAAGGAGGCATGGGCAACTGTTCGGAAACTCAACTCAGACAATAGACCACCACACAGAATTGCTGCCGTAACACCCAATCAGGTTGCCCACCAACTGATACTAAATGGTCGACCAAATAACAAGGAACGGAGGCAAAAGAAAAAGCAAACTCAGGAGATGGTGTCAGCTCTCTCAAACAGGAATAACAACTTCCCACCTCTCACCCTAGAAGAATTAAAGGATGAAGTATCACAGCTGAAATCCAACAAAGCTGCTGGCATAGATGGGATTCTTAATGAATTCCTTAAGCATCTTGGACCTAAAGCACTCCACTGGCTTCTGTCCCTTTTTAACTGTTGCCTAAGATCATTAAAATACCTAAAAAGTGGAGAAGAGCCAAAGTTGTTGCTCTCCTAAAAACCAATAAAGACCCCAAACATTCCGAAAAATTACAGACCCATTTCCTTGCTCTGCACCCTCTATAAACTCTACGAGAGACTTATACTGAAAAGAATATCCCCCTTAGTCGAAGATCTTCTAAAACCAGACCAAGCTGGGTTCAGGCCAGGCCGCTCTTGCTGCGGTCAAGTCCTGAACTTAACCCAGTGTATTGAGGATGGCTTTGAAATGTGACAAATTACAGGGCAGTATTTGTTGACTTAGCAGCATACGACACTGTGAATTACAGAGGCCTTCTACTGAAATTATCTAAAATGTTAAAGAACGAAACCACAGCCTCCTAGAAAATTGCAGGTTTTATGTAGAAATGAATGGAATTAAGAGTAGGTGGTGTCCACAAAAGAACGGACTACCACAGGGATCAGTCCTGGCACCTCTACTATTTAATGCTTACACAAACGATCAACCAACCTTTCCTAACACACGCAGGTTGATCTATGCAGACGACCTATGCATAGCAACACAAGCTAACTCCTTCCAAGAAGTTGAAGTACGACTTACAGCAGTCCTCGAAGCAATGAAGCAGTATTATGAAAAATCGTCTCTGAACCTAAATCCATTAAAAACTCAAGTGTGTGCGTTCCACCTGAGGAATCGAGAAGCAGCTCAGAAACTCAAGATCTTCTGGTGTGGGAAGGAGCTCGAACACCATCCGACTCCAATTTACCTGGGCGTGACACTGGATAGGACGCTCTCATTTGCCACCCACATCCAAAAACTCTGAGGGAAAGTTGGCTCTCGCAATTCTGTCTTGAAAAAATTAGCAGGCACGAAATGGGGAGCTAATGCTCACAAACTTAGATGAACTGCCCTAGCACTCTGCTATGCACCTGCAGAATACTGTGCACCTGTGTGGGGCAGATCAGCCCATGCGAAGAAAATAGACCCGTTGCTTAACGAAGCCTGCCGAATAATCACGGGCACACTGCGCCCCACACCCACTAACATCATTTACAGACTTGCAGGCATTGCTCCCCCGGAGATCCGAAGACACACTACAACAAAAATTGAAAAAGGTAAACAGAACTCGGATCCACGGCACCCACTACACCATCATGTGTCAGTTTCCAACCGCCTAAAATCGAGGAAAAGCTTTGCTACAGTGGAGGAACTACCACACGGAACATCCCGCCGAACATACAGGATTGACCTCTGGCAACAAACAGACCCCACAGAGTTCTGTTTACCTTTTTCAATTTTTGTTGTAGTGTGTCTTCGGATCTCCAGGGGAGCAATGCCTGCAACCCCACCAGACAATACAGTGCAAGACCCCACAGAAATGTTACCAGACGGGGCACTGCTTGACAGACGGAAGTGGTGTACTCTCAACAGAGCGAGAGCGGGAGTTTGTAGGACAGGAGACAATATGGTGAAGTGGGGTTTAAAGACCAGCGAATCCTGTGAGTGTGGCGAAAGGGGGCAGAACATCGAACACGTTCTGCGCAACTGCCCACTCTCACCTGATTTAGCTGACACTGACCTGCTCAACACCAGCCAGACAACACTAGAGTGGCTGGCTGTCTGGTGTGACAAGCTATGATGATGATCTAAAATGACACTCCACGGAGCTCGGATATGTGGGACCTTGCCCTTCATGCTGTGTACATCCATCTACTGATGCTTCCGGACACATCTTCAGTGATGTTCCTGGAATCATTGGTTGTTTCGGGTCTTTCAACATCATACAACCTCCTCCAGGTGACCCAGCCGGGGCTGATCAGACCCCAGCTTGTGTCCAGATGTGTCCATAAATTATCTCAACAAATTAAATCTCATCATCATCATCATCATCATCATCATGTGACGTGGGCAGTCTCTAGAGTTTACGGAGAATGGTGTGACAAACAAAAAACATCCAGTGAGCAGCAGCTCTGTGGGCGAAAACACCTGGTTAATGAGAGAGGTCAGAGGAGAATGGCCAGACTGGTTCAAGCTGACAGGAAGGCGACAGCAACTCAGATAGCCATATTTTACGACGGTGGTGTGCAGAAGAGCATCTCTGAATGCACGACACACTGAACCCTGAACTGGATGAGCTACAGCAGCAGAAGACCACAAACATACACTCAGTGTTCTGATGAACACTCGGCCCAAATTGTCAACTGTTTACTCTTTTCCATAGATGCTGCCCGGCCTGCTGAGTTCCTCCAGCATTTTACGTGTGTGGCTTTGGATTTCCAGCATCCTCAGATTTTCTTGTGTTTAACATTCGCTCAGTGACCACTTTATTAGGTACATCCTTCCTTAGGTCACCATCATCATCATCGTTGTCATGTGCCATGTCATATGACATCATCTTTATGTGCCGTGTTGTATGACATCACCTTTATGTGCCATGTCGTGTGACGTGGGCGAACGTGGTCTATCCATCACCATGTTTGTTCTTGGTAAATTTTTCTACAGAAATGGTTTGTCATTGCCTTCTTCCGGGCAGTGTCCTTACAATCAGGTGACCCCAGCCATTATCTATATTCTTTGGAGATTGCCTGATGTCAGCGGTCACATGACCAGGACTCGTGATCTGCAACGGCTGCTCGTACGACCATCTACCACCCGCTCCCATGGCTTCACGTGACCCTGATCGGGGGGGTGGGGAGACTAAGCAGGTGCTACACCTTGCCCAAGGGTGACCTGCAGGCTAGCGGAGGGAAGGAGCACCTTACACCTCCTTTCTTACTGCCCATTACACCGCTGGCGTTTAGGACAGCAGTGAATGTCCTCCATCTCTGGCGGTGATCAGGGCTTCCTTCATCATGTCAGTAGCTTCCTGTCAGTTTTCACTACTGTCAGCCATGCAAATCCCGGGTGGAGACTCAGGAATACCGTCACACCCAGATGTAGGAGGATTCTTCATTGCTGTTTCCACCGCAGCTCTCTGGTGAAATGATATTATATCTGTTAAATAGGGGCTGTGGACAATTCTGATTTGATGGAGACAGACGTGAAAGCACAGAGAGGAACATCTGGAGAAATTTCTGAAACGCTGGTCCGCTGCCACTGCTACTGTGCGATCGAGAATCTCCGGAGGGAAGGCCCCAAAATCCCCGGCTTTGCCTGCTGCTGGCGACCAAGGCCGAGGTCAAAGTGTTCAGATAGAGATGGTGCTCGGTACTCGGTGTCAGAGGGCTGATCGGAGGCTCGAAGTTTTCGGACGACTCAGAGTCAGACTGTGGTTGGGCATGGCAGGGAGAGTTTTCTTCCTTCTCCCGTCTGCGTGAGATGTGGGACATTTGAGAGACTTTCAACTTTTTTACTGTGCCATGGCCTGTTCTTCATCAAGTTATGGTATTGTTGCACTGTTGTAACTATATGTTATAATTATATGGTTTTTGTTAGTGTTTCAGTCTTGGTCTGTCCTGCGTTTCTGTGATATCACACCGGAGGAATATTGTATCATTTCTTAATGCATGCATTACTAAATGACAATAAAAGAGGACTGCGTGTCCTCATAATCTAATCTAACAATTGTGTTTGATCAGTCAGGGTTGTTAGTCCTGGAGGACCACTTTTAGTCTGGCCTCTCTCAGTAAGGGTGACCTGACCTAGCCAAAGCGCAAAGCCCTGACTCCAACCGACTTTGCTGTCTGGGTCACTGAGGCATGCAAGCCTCCGAACCACGGCAAGATTGTGGTGCTCTTGGAGTTACATCTCCTTCGGTGGAGACACACCTCCGCCATGCCAACCTCTCCCTTAGGTAAAGAGACAAAAACTACATACATTATTCTGGGTGTTGTCTATGAAACACTCTATAATTATAGTGAGGTGTTTTTAATTTCTTGTAATAAATGGCAACATGCTATTGGTTATGCAAATACGTGCTCGTTCGGTCTGTCCACTTTCAGCGATTTGTGCATTGGCACACCCAGACCTGTCTCAAAAGTAAACATGTCAAACATGTAAACGTGTGGTGATTGCACGCAGCCTTTGGGGAATCAACAACGAGAGGGCAGAGGTTGAATGTGAGAGGGGGAAAGATTTCAAAGGTACCTGTGGGGGGGGGGGTGACTTCAGCACGCTGAGGTGAAAGGGCATCTGGAACGAGCCGTCCGAAGAAGTGGCTGAGGCAGGAAAAGTAATAATATCTTTAAAAGACGGGCAGGGCTGCCTGCAGGCTAAACATGCTTTTGATTTTGTGTTTTATATTCTGTGTTTTGCCTGTTTTTTTTCGTGCGTGGGGTGAGGGCAGTTTGATGTTTGATGTTTTCCTTCGGAAGGGTTGGTTCCATGGCTGTTCTTTGTAACCATAAGACCATAAGGTACAGGAGCAGAATTAGGCTGAATTGCTCCAGCATTTCAATATGGCTGATCCAATTGTCCTCTCAACCACTGCCTTAAATATACATGAAGACTGCCTCCACAGCTGACTGTGGCAAAGAATTCTACAGATTCGCCACTCTCTGGCTAAAGAAATTCATCCTCATCTCCGTTCTGAAAGCTTGAAGACCAGCAGCCAGGTGACCTTCGGCTTGTGCGGGAGAGTAAGGAGATCACTGATTGGAGTTGCAGGGAAGTAGTCACCGCAAAGTTGCAGGAGGCGAGTAGCTGGGTGACTGTCAGGAGAAATGGAAATGTAAATAGGCAGTTAGAGCAGAGCACCCCTGTGGCCAATCCTCTCAATAATAAGTATACCGCTTTGGATACTATTCTGCAGGCTGATCTCCCGGGGAATGCCACGGTGACTGGGTACTGGCCCTGAGCATGGGTCTGTGGTGCAGAAGGGAAAGAGGGAGAAGAGGGGATGTTAGTGATGGGCGACTCAGTAATCAGGGGAACAGACAGGAGATTCTGTGGACGTGAACAGGACACCTGGGTGGTACGTTGCCTCCCTGGTGCCAGGGTCAGGGACGTCTTGGACTGTGTCCACGGCATTTTGGAGAGAGAGGGAGAGTAGCCAGTTGTCTTGGTACATATTGGTACCAATGACATAGGGAGGAAAAGCAAAGAGGTCCTGAAAAGAGAACTTAGAGAGCTAGGTAGCAAGCTGAGAAGCAGGACCTCCAGGGTAGTAATTTTTGGATTGCTACCTGTGCCACGTGCCAGTGAGGGTAGAAACAGGATGATCTGGTGAATTAATGCGTGGCTGAGAGGCTGGTGCAGGGGGCAGGGCTTCAGGTTCTTGGATCATTGGGTTCTCTTCTGGGGGAGGTATGACCTGTTTAAAAGTGACGGGTTGCACCTGAACCCAAGGGGGACCAATATTCTCATGGACAGGTTTGTTAGAGCTGTTGGGGAGGGTTTAAACTAATTTGGCAGGGGGTGTGAACCAGAGTGAAGGGACTCGGGATAGGACGGATGGTAAAAAAGCAAAGATAGCCTGCAGTCAGACTGTCAGGAAGGGCAGGCAGATGATAGGACAAGATTGCAACCAGCAGGGTGAGTATCAGAGCATTAGGGATGCAGAATCAAAAAGGGGAGCAAATACAGAACTCAAAGTGTTAAATCTCAAAATGCACAGAGTGTAAGAAATAAGGTGGATGATCTTGTTGCACTATTACAGATTGTCAGGTATGATGTTGTGGCCATCACTGAATCGTGGCTGAAGGATGGTTGTAGTTGGGAGCTGAATGTCCAAGGTTACACATTGCATCAGAGGATGGAAAGGTTGGCAGAGGTGTGGCTCTGCTGGTAAAGAATGGAATCAAATCATTAGAAAGATGTGATGTAGGATTGGAAGATGTTGAATCCCTGTGGGTTGAGTTAAGAAACTGCAAGGGTAAAAGGACCCTAATGGCAGTTACATACAGGTCTCCCAACAGTAGCTGGGATGTGGACCACAGCTTACAGCAGGAAATAGAAAAGGTGTGTCAAAAGAGCAATGTTAAGAATTCATGGGGAGATTTCTACATGCAGGTCGATTGAGCCCACTAGGGGATCAGCTATACTGGATTGGGTGTTACATAACGAACCAGAGCTGATTAGGGAGCTTAAGGTAAAAGAAAGTAAAGTCTGACGTAGTGGTATTTCAGTGGAGTAAAGGAAATTACAGTGGTATGAGAGAGGAATGAGCTAAATTAAATTGGAAGGAATGCTGGCAGGGATGACAGCAGAGCAGCAATGGTGTGAGTTTCTGGGAAAAATGAGGAAGGTGCAGGATAGATGTATTCCCAAAATGAAGAAATAGTCAAATGGCAAAATAGTACAACCATAGATTACAAGGGAAGTCAAAGCGAATGTAAAAACAAAAGAGAGGGTATAACACAAAGCAAAAATTATTGGAAAGACAGAGGATTGGGAAGCTTTTAAAACTTACAGACAGCAACTGAAAGAATCATTTGGAGGGCAAAGATGAAATACGAAAGCAAGCTAGCAAATAACATCAAACTGGATAGTAAAAGCTTTTCAAGTTTGTAAAAAATAAAGGAGAGATGAGAGTGAATATAGGACCGCTAGAAAACAAAGCTGGAGAAATAATAATGGGGGACAGGGAGATGGCAGATGAACTAAATGAGTATTTTGCATCAGTCTTCACCGTGGAAGACACTAGTAATGTGTCAGATGTTGAAGGTTGTGAAGGAAGAGAAGTGGGTGCAGTTACTATTAGAAGGGAGAAGATGCTCAAAAAGCTGAAACACCTAAAAGTACATAAGTCACCTGGACCAGATGAGCTGCACCCTAGAGCTCTGAAACAGGTAGTGGTAGAGATTGTGGAGGCATTAGTAATGATCTTTCAAAAGTCATTGGGCCCTGGCATGGTGTCACTCCACTCTTTAAGAAAGGAGGAAGGCAGCAGAAAGGAAGTTATAGAGTGACCTCAGTGGTTGGGAAGATGTTGGAGTCAGTAGTTCAGGATGAGGTTATGGAGTACTTGGTGACACAGGACAAGACAGGACAAGGTAGGACAAAGTCAGCATGGTTTCCTTTGGGGAAAATCTTGCTTGACAAACTTGTTAGAATTCTTTGAGGAGATTACAGGTAGGATAGATAAAGGGGATGCAGTGGATGTTGTATATTTGGACTTTCG
This sequence comes from Mobula hypostoma, assembly GCF_963921235.1. Lineage (NCBI taxonomy): Eukaryota > Metazoa > Chordata > Chondrichthyes > Myliobatiformes > Myliobatidae > Mobula > Mobula hypostoma. Next base: position 8,747,034 of record NC_086108.1, on the reverse strand, counting down.
GAAGGCCTTTGACAAGGTGCCACACGAGGCTGCTTACCAAGCTAAGAGCCCATGGTATTACAGGAAAGTTACTAACATGGTTAGAACATTTGCTAATTGGTAAGAGGCAGCAAGTGGGAAAAAAAGGATCATTTTCTGGTGGGCTGCCAGTGACTAGTGGTGTCCCATATGGGTCGGTGTTGGAACCACTTCTTTTTATGCTGCATATAAATGATTTAGATGATAGAACACATGGCTTTGTTGCCTAGTTTGCAGTTGATGCAAAGATTGGTGGACGGACAGGTAGTGTTGAGGAAACAGGTAGGCTGCAGAAGGACTTAAACAGATTAGGAGGATTTGCAAGAAAGTGGCAAATGAAATACGATGTTGGATAATGCATGGTCATTCACCATGAAATAAATGTGCAGACTATTTTCTAAATGGGGAGAAAATCCAAAAATCTGAGATGCAAAGGGAACTTGTGCAGAACACCCTGAAGGTTAACTTGCAGGTTGAGTCGGTGGTGAGGAAGGCAAATGCAATGTTAGCATTCATTTCAGGAGGTCTAGAATACAAGAGCAAGGATGTGATGCTGAGGCTTTTTAAGGCCCTGGTGAGGCCTCACCTTGAGTATTGTGAACAGTTTTGGGTTCCTCATCTAAGAAAAGATGTGCTGGTGTTGGAGAGGATTCAGAGGAGGTTCGCAAGGATGATTCTGGGAATTAAAGGCTTATCATACAAGGAATGCTTGACAGCTCTGGGTCCGTATTTGCTTGAATTTAGAAGGATGAGGGGGGAATCTCACTGAAACCTTTTGAATCTTGAAAGGCCTCAATAGAGTGGATGTGGAAAGGATGTTTCCTATGGTTGTGGAGTCTGAGGCCAGAGGACACAGCCTCAGAATAGAGAGGCATCCATTTAGAACGTAGATGAGGAGTAGCTTCTTTAGCCAGAGAGTGGTGAATCTGTGGAGTTTGTTGTCAGAGACAGCAGTGGAGGCCAAGTCATTGGGTATATTTAAGCAACACACATCAAAGTTGCTGGTGAACGCAGCAGGCCAAGCAGCATCTATAGGAAGAGGCGCAGTCGACGTTTCAGGCCGAGACCCTTCGTCAGGACTAACGAAGGGTCCTGACGAAGGGTCTCGGCCTGAAACGTTGACTGCGCCTCTTCCTATAGATGCTGCTTGGCCTGCTGCGTTCACCAGCAACTTTGATGTGTGTTGCTTGAATTTCCAGCATCTGCAGAATTCCTGTTGTTTGGGTATATTTAAGGCAGAGGTTGATAGATTCTTGATTAGTCAGAGCATGAAGGGGTACAGGGAGAAGGCAGGAGACTGGGGCTGAGAGGGAAATTGGATCAGCCATGACGAAATGGCGGAGCAGACTCGATGGGCCAAATGGCCTAATTGTGCTCCTGTAGCTTATGGTCTTAAGAAGTACTGAGCATGAGGCCTTTAAGCACAGACTTCCCATGAGAGAATGTGGCAGGCAATGATCGGCAGTCTGCGTTTTAAACGGACCATGGCAGCTAACCGTACTCCAGGGAATTGGAACGCCATGACTTGGATGTCTGCCGTGGTTCAGTTGGGACCGTGACACTCTTAACATTCTGACTGGATGCATCGTGGACAGGAAGGGGAATGCCAATGTGCAGAAGAGGCTACAGAAACCTAGCCAGTTCAAAGTACATTTATTATCAAGGTTTTAATTTTAATGGCTCCGTCTGTCTAAGCAGACAATGGACGTGCCCGGTTTAGGACTTAGTTGGGTGTGGAACAGCGTCGCCTGAGGCTGAATAAGCCGATCCTTGGGCAGCAGTCCTTGGCACAGCTGCTGCACACAAAGGCCGATGGCTGCGGCTGGGTCGTCACTGCCTCAGCTTTCCTTCTCTCCCTTCTGTCCGACCACAGTCGCGTTGGTTTTTCCTCTGCATTGGTAATGCCTGTACGTACAGCCTGTCGCCGGGTGCAGCGATCTGCAGCTGTCTCTTCCCAAGTGTCCGCCCTGATATCAGCAGACTGAAGGTCACGTACAATGTAAATATCAAAGTATATTTACATTATACAAGCTTGACATTCATATCCTAACAGGCAGCCAGAAAACAAAGAAACCCAAAAGAGCCCATTAATAAAAATGTCAAACACCCAATGTGCAGAGAAAAAAAAATCGTGCAAACAATAACTGCAAGTAAATAGCAAAATCCAGGAAGAGAGTCCGTCCCCAGACCCTTAGTTCAGTGCAGAGCAGAGCAACGAGCTGAACTTCTCTACCCTCACCTGGTGAATGGGATCCGCGATCAGCCATGATGCAATGGTGGAACAGGCTCAATGGGCTGAATGGCCTAACTCTGCTGCTATGTCTTATGGGCCTTTCCAATCTGACCTGGCGCTCAAATCCTAGATCAAACATTGGGTTCAGTCGCTTCAACATGCTCTGGGGCCTGGACCCCACTGCCCTAAACTTCCCGATTTGGCCCCAGGCTTAAATCGATCAAATCCCAGCCCCTTCCTCACTCTCGGCATCAGGCCCTCTGCCTCGCCTTGCCTCAGTTCGGCCACACTAAATTACCTACTAGTCCAAAGGGAAGATACAGACTATTGTTTGCGATAATTGTTTTCCAGAAAAAGAATGATTAACGAAGTATTTAGTGATCTTCGTTGTTTCATCAGAAGTCGCGGAGATTCATCTTAAACAGGAAGTTCCATCATGCACACAGCTATTTCCCCCATCAAGAGGCAATGTCTCCAGAAGGTGACATCTATTATCAAGAACCCCACCATCTGGGACATGCCCCCTCCTCGATGCTGCCGTCAGGCAGGAGATACGGGAGCCTGAAGACCCTCACCTCAAAGTTCACAACAGTTTGTTGTCTTCTGCACTCTGGCTGATCCTTCATTGATCCTGTTATCGATCCTGTTCTATAGATTTGCTGAGTATCCCGCAGGAAAATGAATCGCAGGGTTGTATGTGGTGACAGATATGTACTTTGATAATAAAATTTACTTTGAATGTTATGTGAATGTTATGATTGTGTCGTACTGCATAATGCACCCTGTTGTGGCTGTTAAATGCTAATATTCGTGGGATTTATACCCTGTGCGTGTATTCCTGTGACAACAATAGACCTGACCTTGAGCTAGCTCTGTTTTTCCTACCGAATGTTGTGTTTTCAGTCGGTCTACAGGTATTGCACAAAAGTCTTAGGTACATGTGTACAGCCAGGGTGCCTGAGACTTTTGCAGAGGACCGTAATTTGTCAACGTGGAGTGCAGTGAGTTTGTAAATCTGGTGGGAGCAAAGGATGTTAGGAATGGTGAGGGGGGTGTGGGACAGGTGGCAGAGAAGGAGTGCTGGGGCAGAGGGGTAGGGGAGATGCAGACACAGCCAGCCCTGAGACACCAGGCAAGGTCATCTGATTCTGAACAATCCTCAGACTTTTCTACAGTACTGTAGTTACTTTTGAAGCTTCTCGCATCTTCATCAAAGTCAG